>NW_027040952.1:0-600000 GCF_037179485.1 Ochlerotatus camptorhynchus
GAGATGACGACGAATCCGGCAATTGGCTGCGGCAAATTTTATCCATTATATTGATTCACAACTCCTACCGAGTGGTAGTGCTCACAGGATCTTAACCCTTCTTCAGTTACGGATCCAAGGCGGACTGCTGACGACCGGAAGTATTCGAATTAAATGATTGCCCTAGATGTGATGCGTGTCGCTTTTATAACAGATCAATTTAATTTAATGAGGGAAAATTTGTCCCTACATGCGTCATGGCTTGTGCGCAAGGACCATGTCTGTAGCATAACTCCGCCCCTTTCTATTGCAGTATAGAGAGTAGCAAAAAAAGGGACAATGGAGAATGCTACCATGATGGTGGTTAGTGAGTTTAGGCATGTTCATGTCAAAGCTGAATGAGGAACTGAACTGAATAGAATTGTTATAAATGACATAATTAAGGTAGTAAAAATATGAATTACATATTTGACATTACATTCAACTTCAGTTATGCATGCGTGATAGGATGGAGCAAAATAGGAGAAATAACAAAAGTATGTAGATTTACGAATTGAGATTGATTGGCTCACTTTGCATAATGTTAGCGGGACGGTTTAGAAATAGTTTAATGTAGCATTAAGATTTAATTTCCGTCCTACTAAGCACAACCTGCGCTTTAGCTCTCTTTTTTTAAAGGGTTTGAACAAAAAATCGAAGATTACTTCTAAATTTATTCAACTTTCCATACGTACCGTTGGATTTGATAAATAGTTGCACATTGCTGAGATATTCACCCCTATTCTGTATTTCGTTTCGAACGAAATTCTCATTAAAAAAAATATTTTTTTGTATGAGAATTTCGTTCGAAACGAAATACAGAATAGGGGTGATTGTTAAATCCAAAATGGATTCGCTAGGATCGCTTCTTTTGTTTTTGAGAATAATAGATGTAAATATTCATATTATGCGACTTTGTTTTGTAGCTTTTGAACTAAACTATCGTACCAAACGTATGATTGATTGCTTCACGTCGAAATTATATATATACTTGAAAATTAAGATGAAGTATGAAGAGAGAAACACCTTAATGAGATCCTTTTTGGAAACCACGATACAGTTCAGGGTCTAAAGCAAACAAATCTCAATCATATCACGTTTTGGCATCAAGATGCATGGATGGAGGTGTCCCAAATTGTCCTTCAGAAAGCGTGGAAAAACATTGGAATGATAGTTGGATCTGCACTAATGCATGAAGACAATACCCGTTGAATAACCTTTTCGAAATACCATAAAACGAGAATCCAAACAATGAAACGATTGACTGTCGCGAGGAAGAACTACGTGTAGATGATTACACAGATGCAGTGACGGATTACACAGTGAAGATGGAAAAGCGGTAGATAATGATGGTGACGATGAAGAAGATCATACCTCTTACGGGTCCTTCAGCTTCCTGAGATCAACAAGCTGTAAACTGTCTGACACTTGCAATCGAGTTGGTGGAGGAAAAAGTGCATTGAACTCAGTCCATCTACAAAAAATTAAAAGTGCTGCGCTAACACAATGCATGGACTCAAAGATATCTAATTAACAAGATATCCCGCTAATCAATTCCTCATACAAGGCATATAGTTACCACCCTTATGTGATGGCAATGTTATCTGTTGAGTACACATTGAAACTGTTGGGAGTTCCCCGCAAACTTTACCACCAGGGCTCAATAATTGACAGGTGTCAGCATGACAGATGTCACGCGGACGTTGAAGATCAGCCGAGGGAAGAGGACGATATCATATCTGTCGCGCTGTTATCTGTTTCTACAAATTCCAAGAGTCAAGGGGGTCTGTAAGAATGTTGATTCAGGATTTTCGCAACCCACTCGAAAAATAGAGGCAAAGGACGGGTTGTGCTTAGTAGGTCCAAAATTGATTGATTAGAGATTGACCCACCCTATTTATCATCTATGATCACGAATGAGATACATACATTTAGGCGTTTGACGGGCTAGTTTCTGCGTATCCATGTCCATTAAATTCGAATGGTTTATTACTTCTGCCAGTTAGATCGCTTCATAATTTTGCAAAAAATATGTTCAATGATTATTTGAACTCAGTCATTGCGTTTTTGGTGCCACAATGAGTGTTGACATACTTAATCATGATTGGAAATGAATAATCTCCCGTTCATAGGTCATTTTCATAATCGAAACCTTGCCATAATGTTATGTGCCAACCGATGCTGCCGAGCTACAGGACAAAGAGAAATTTTACAGTAAACTGAATGCCGTCGTGGATGAAGTCCCAAAGGGTGACATCAAGATCTACACTAGTGACTTCAATGCGAAGATCGGTTATGACAACACGGACTATGAGCATGTCATGGGACACCATGGTCTAGGAGAAATGAGCGAAAACGGTGAGCTGTTCGCAGAATTTTGTGGTGATCTTGCTCTTTCCCCATCGACCAGCGAACAAAGTCACGTGGGTTTCCCGTCATGGATATACCGAAAATTAAGTCGACCACATCTGTGTCAGCCGAAAATGGAGACGGAGTCTTCTTGACGTCCGAAACAAGCGCAGCCCCGACATCGCGTCTGACCATCACCTTCTGGTGGATCCACCTACGCATTTAACGGATCTAGCGGAGGGAGAAAAGGCTCGGACGCCGATTCAATACACATCGACTAGATGATCAAGTTGCGAAAAGATTGTTCGTTGAAGAACATGAGACCCGAGCATCGGGTGCTCCGGAAGGTGGCAGCGTAGAAGAACAGTGAACGGCCATCAAGAATGCCTTTGCCTGACAAGTGAGAACAACCTGGGTGAGCTGCGCACGCAGTGAAAAGAGTGGATCACTGATGACACCTGGTGGCATAGAGAGACAAAAACCGCGATAGAGCAGGCGAGAGCCAGAGGAGCCAAGAATGAAGGCCGTCAACGGTATTCAACTCTAGAGAAGTAAGTCAAACGCTCTTGCAGGTGGGACAAGTGTGGGTTGGTAGACTCCCTGTCTAACGAAGGGGAGAAAGTCGCAACAACTGGCGATATCCGCCTTCTCTACGATATCTCATGAGTAAGGATGACTTACCGACTCCACTGATCAGCTGAAACGTTGGTTTGAGCATTTCGAACAACTTCTTCTAGTTTCGATGTCCAGCCAGCCATAAACATCTCGACATGATCAGCCGAGTCCCTATCACTGCAGGAGATTGAAGCAGCTAGCCGAAGTATGAAATCCACCAAGGCTTCCGAGGTCGATCGCATATCAGTAGAGATGCTCAAAGTAGACCCAATTCTAACCGCATAAATGTTGCATTAACTATTCTGTAATATCTGTGACACTGCGACTGGATACAAGGCGTCTTAGTTAAGGTCCCTAAGAAGGGGGATTTGCATGTGTGCCACAACTGGCAAAACATTATGTTACTGTGTATTGTTTTAAAAGTTCTGTGCAAAGTTATGATACATCGAATACAGACGAAGATTGACGCGATTCTCCGGTGGCAGCAGGCAGATCTTGTGTGGCCCATCCACCGTGCTGGATGATCTTGTGTGGCCCATATTGTCACGCTCAGGTCAATGCATTGCTCAGGTCAGTCTCTCTATATGGTATTCAATGACTACGAAAAATCTTTCGATCGACTCAATCCCCACAATCTGTGGGACGCCCTGAGACGTAAAGGAGTCCCGGATAAAATCGCCAACTTAAACGAAGTGCAGTACGAGGCTTTCACATGTAGAGCCTTGTCCGACCCTATCCGGGTAGCAGGTGTGAGGCAAGGATGTATACTATCATCGCTACTGTTCCCCATCGTAATCGACGAGATCATGGCAGGTGCAATTGACCGTATACCAAATCGTGGTCTACTTTGGCAGCCTACCCTATGGAGCACCTCACCGACTTCGATTTGGCAGATGATGTTGCGCTATTAACCCAACGACGCTCTGATATACAGAATAAGCTCAACTACCTAGCCCAACGTACCTCTGCGGTGTGCCTCACCTTCAACGTCAACAATAACAAATCGTTGGATGTCAACACGGACAACCCTTCTAACTTTACGGTAGCGGGGCAAGCAGTGGAGAAAGTCTAAAGTTTACAATATCTTGGCAGCCAGATAGCGTCAGACGGCGGGACCAAGACCGACATAGCTGCACGAATCAAGCATTTTAAATTTAAACGTGAAAACTCTGTTTTTAAACGCCAGTGAGACGTGGTGTGTATCAGCAGAGAACACTCAAAAGTTGCAGGCATGCTTGGCATACACAGTTTTGGTTACGAACTGCTCATTTGCTAATAACTTCGCACACAGTTGACGTAACATAGTTCATTTTGAAGCAGTAGATAGACTAGAGTTTAAGCTTGTTATAGATGCGTAAAAACAAGTAGACTTTAATTCTAGTAATAAACTGTATTTATTTTTGCGTTGTAAAAATTGTAGTAAGAAATACTCGCTGCACATTTCGGACTTAAAGTGTAAAAAATCATTGGCGTTGATTCAAATGTTAAGATTTACCTACTCTTTGTATATCTATAGTAAACTATGATCCTAATCTATCAATTACTTTAAAGAAAAACAAATTTCAACAACTGAGTGAAAAGTTATTAACAAATGAGCAGTTGGTGTGTACAACTGTGTGTACCAATCATGGTCAATGCAGGTCTTCGTCAACTGATGCCTGTGGCATATAATTCGTAATTGAACAGAAATTTACACTACTTTTTCGAACTGTGCAGCGGCTCATGGTGGCGGAGCTTCAACAAGGAAATAAAGGAAGACGACAGTCGCCCAGGCTGGAAATCCTTCGCGTTGACCCCATGCACCATTAAGGGAGTGTAGGATACATAAGTAAGTAAACAATTATTTAACAAATCATAAGATTATAAAATTCCTTTGAAGTGGGTAACAATCTGCGAAAGATTGAGAACCTCTGAATTGGTTATTTTACCCATATCGCTACTTGCGCCTAAATGGCTACACTTTATAAATAAGTATTATTCTCGCTAGTTCACAGCGTGATGCGCCTTGAATCGATCAGGGAGTATAATACACTGTCTCGATTAGCGTAACGGTAATCGTTACACACACCACCCTCATCACCATTCCGCGCATCAAGAGCGAATTGATTGTATAAACCCGTTCCAGGCAAGAATCATCGTCGCGCCAAACTCAGCTGATCGCGTTCGCGCATATCGTCGGCGAGATAGAGTGGTCTGGTCAGCCACCGCGCCGGGGTTTGTTTCATTTGAAAAGAGTCAGCCAACAGTCGCTTCTCTGCAGGCAGGGAAAACGCGCGCAAAATTCTAAGCCAGTGCGCGTGGTCGGAAACACCTGTCCGGTAATATGTACTCACCACCCAGAGCAAAAAAAAGCATCAGAGGTTGAAGACGCTGCCGTTTGACCAATTTTGATGGTGAAATATGATTTCGTGTAATTTGCGCAGATGGATGTAGTGCAATAATAAGCAGTTGAAGATAAAGTGTGATTTTGTCATGTGAATGTCAATGTGATTTTTTGATGTACTGTTACGTAGCAACAGACAAGCCACTGCGGGTTTATTTCGGATGGCATTTAAGATAGTGAGCAATCGAATGAAGTGCTGTAGTTGAGATCGACAAGTTGAATAATTAGGTGACACAAGTGCTTTTCGAGGGCAGAAAGGGAAGAGATTTGCCTCTCAAGAGTGAAGCACATGCGCTTATCTCTTATCGCTGGTTTGTGTATTGTCTGTTATAAAGCCAATAGACGTGTTTTATGATATGTGAAAAAATAAGGCAGATGAGTTTATGATAAGCCAGGAGGAAGAAAAAAAAATAGTTAAACGTGACAGTCATTCAGGTGAGATTATCAATAATAGTTTTATAATCTTCGAACATTATTGTATTTGATGGTATAAATTAAGGAGTCTATATTTTTGTATGAAAAAATGACTTGTGAACTGTTGAATCTGAAAATCTGACTTTTTGAAGTAAAGCAATTTTAATCCAACCCAGTCTCAAATTACTGTAATTAATTAATGTTTTCTTCAATTTATTATTTATTGTTACGCGCAAAGCAATCCTACGAGAGTCATAATTACACGGTCTTAATTTCTGGTTATTCTTGGATTGAATATTCATAATGCTGTGATAGGATTATTATTTTTATTACGGTCTTGAAGCGTTTTGTTCATACGACTTTGTAAAAATTCGACATTTTTTAAAACGTAAGAAAAATGTCAATTTTTTTTTGACCTTTCACACCCCTAAATTGTTCTATTCGGTTAATGAAAAAATCGCATTTCTTCGCACGAAAGTTTCTTGAAAGTTCCATTGTTATTTGTATCAGTGGCCAGTTCGTTCCAACATCTATCAGTCTCTGTAGCATTCCGAGTCACCTTATCAGCCTTCTTCAACATTCACTTGATAGTTGCTCAAAATTTCTCGATTGGGCGAAATTGTGGGCAATTGGGTAGAATAATGTCCTTTCAGACAAAATTCACTTCTTTGTCACGGTACCACTGAAATACCTCCCAGCTGTAAAGAAAGCTTGCCAAATCTGGTTAAAACTTCACAGGTCCTTTGTGTGCCCTAATCCCTAATGAACGGTAGTATGCGTTTTTACAGGCAATCTTGGTTGAGCAAATTCAGGTCCATCGTCTTCTTTGTGACGAAAATCTGAGATTTTGCGGCCACTGCTGCATATCCACTGCCCAGATCCAGAGGTGATGAATGCCATGAAAATGTTAGGGGGAAGCACGTCGGCACATGTTTTCTCCCATGCAATTTAGTGGTAACACCTCTGTAGTAAATATAAATGTACAGTATGTGCCCGAGCAAAGGCAGTTCACAAAATGGTAATAAATCGACATTAAAGTTTGCTGTTCTTATCATTATGAAAACTCATTTTCATTTCAGCTGTCGCGAAATAAGTCTGATAACATATTAAGCTTTCATTCTGCAGTCAAGAGTTTTCCAAACTAATCATCATCAAGTTCTGCTGTTAACGTCTTGTTGAAAATTGAATTTAATGTAACCTGTGTTGAACTAACGCTTAGTGTTTTTATGTTTTCTTTAACACATTTTAAGCCATTAGAGACTTGTTCAGGGTGAAATTTGTATTTAAAAGCTGACTAAAAGTAAATTGGTACGCACACAAAAACCTATACTTCGTGATTCAATAAGTTTAAAAAGTTCATTCATGATTGTTGATTTACAGTACTTTTATTAAAACTTCTAAATTACAACATTAGAGTGTTACATTTCTCCAGTTCGAACGAAATCTTCCTTCCTCTTGATGGAGTCCTCAGCGCCCGCAAAGTGGAAACCGATACGGAATCAGCGAATTTCTTCCATTTTGCCCGCATTTGCTGGATGTCCTTGACTGCCACGCCCCTTCGTCGAAGTCGCTGCTTTGAAATTGTCCAGTATTTTTTGATTTGTTAGCTTGGAGACAAAATCGAACTTGTTGACAGCAGACTATTCCAGAATCACCTTGGAGTAGTGGCAGCTGGCCAAATCGGGCCAAAAGATGACTTTGCCCCTATGCTTGCGCACGAACGGCAAATTGTCTTTCAAAAAATTGCCCATTCAAGTATACGCTCAATTTTGAGATACACTGTATATCATCAAAGAATTAATATAAAAATCAAATTCAACTAAAGAGTCCTAGTGCCTCCTGTTGCATCAGAATCAGACATTTCAATTTCATCAAACATTACAAAAGCCTTTCAGTTGCATTAGTATAATCAAATTATGAAAAAAATAAATAAAATAAAGGCTCCTAGCGCCCCGAGTTGCAAACAAACTATTCCAATTTCATAAAACATTATAACGCCATCCAGAAGCATGCATGTCATCAAAGTAAAAAAATATCAAATTTAAACAAAGACCCATGGTGCCCTCCTGTTGCAGCTTACTTTACCAGTCAGGCTTAGGCCTTGTTGTTCTCTGGTGTCCGAAGAAGTCGTCTCCACTCTATGCGATCCGTGGCCACACTTCGCCAGGTCCACAGGTCAATCCACCTTGTCCTCTGCGCGTCTCTTCTTCTTGCTACTGTTGGGTCGCTTTCGAGAACCATTTACTGGGTCGTCGTGCGGCATACTTACGATGTTCCCAGATCACCTTAGTCGCTCAATTTTTGCACTGTAGACAATGGATGGTTCTTCCAGCAGCTGGTACAATTCCTGGTTCATTCGCCTCCTCCACGTTCCGTCATCCATCTGCACTCCACCGTAGATGGTACGCAACACCTTCTATTAAAAAACACCAAGGGCGCGTAGGTCCTCCACGAGCATAGTCCAGGTCACCGTCAATCTGAACTCGGGGTGGAAGGCTAACATTGTCTTCCCTAGATCCTCTCCTCTCATGTATTTTGTCTTTGATGCGTTGATGGCAAGTCCAATCCGACTAGCTTCAGCCCTCAGTCTAATGTACGTTTCCGCCACCGTCTCAAAGTTCTGTGCCATGATGTCGATGTCATCGGTGAAGCCAAGACTTCCTAAAGATCATGCCACTCGTGTATATCCCAGATCTTCTGATCACACCTTCTAACGCGATGTTGAATAGCAGACACGAAAGTCCATCACCTTGCCGAAGCCCCTTCGAGATTCAAAGGGACTCGAGAGTGTCCCCGATACTCGAATAACGCACATCACTCGATCCTTCGTCGCCTTGACCAATCGCGTCAGTACGTGCGGAAATTCGTACCCGTGCATAGTCTGCCATAGCTGATCTCGATCGATTGTGTCATATTCGGATTTGAAATCAATGAAAAAAATAATGTGTGGGCACGTTGTATTCGCGGCATTTCTGCAGAACCTGCCGAATCGCGAAAATTTGGTCCGTGGTAGCGCGGGCACCCATGAATCCCGCCTGGTATTGCCCCACGAACTCTCTTGCATATGGTGACAGACGGCGGCATAGAATTTGGGAGAGTACCTTGTAGGCGGCGCTCATCAGTGCGATCGCGCGGTAGTTGCAGCAATTCCAACTTGTCGCCCTTTTTTGTTGATTGGGCAAACGATACCTTCCATCCACTCCTCCGGTAATATCGCCTCCTCCCAAATCTTAGCAATTACCCAGTGCAGCGTTCTAGCCAGTGCTTCACCACCGTATTTTAATAGCTCACTTTGTAGTTGATCTACACCAGTTGCTTTGTTGTTCTTCAGCCAACCGATCTCCTCCTCAACTTCTTGAAGATCAGGGGCCGGTAGCCTGTCGTCTTCTGCGCGTGCTCCAAGGACTGTTGCCGTGCCACCTTCGTTATCTGCTGCATCACTTTTGAGGTGCTCGTCATAGTACTGCTTCCACCTCTCAGTCACTTCACACTCGTTCGTGGGAAGGTTTACGTCCAAGTCCTTGCACACATTGGCTTGCGGCACGTAGCCTTTGTGCGAACTATTTAGTTTCTCGTAGAACTTCCGTATGTCGTTTACGCGGTACAGATTTTCCATCGCCTCTGATCTCGGTCTTCCTGCTAACGCTTCTTCCTTCGGAAAACCAAGTTTTGTCTGTTCCGCGCTTGTCTGTATCGCTCCACTTTAAATCTCGTGCGGTGTTGCAGCATTCTCGCCCGTGCTGTATTCTTCTCCTCTACGAACAGTTTGCATTCGCCGTCAAACCAGTCATTTCTTTGCGTAGTCCTGGGCAACTCCGGCGTCCCGTAATTACTCAATGTTGACTCGCGGCGGTACGTGTGGACGTTGATAATGTCGGAGAAGAATTTCCCGTCGATTGGTCCTGTGTGTTGGTCAGGTGGATCTCCATGTGGCTTTTTGGATATCCTTGCGAGGGAAAAAAGGACTTCGAACTACCATACCCCGAGAGGCTGCAAATTTCACGCATCGTTGGCCGTTGTCGTTCGATACAGCATGCAGGCTGTTTAGCCCGATTGCCGGTCTATACATTGCCTCCCGTCCTACCTGAGCGTTCATGTCGCCGATGACGATTTTGACGTCCCGTTGCGAACAGCCGTCGTACACCTGCTCCAGCTGCGCATAGAACGCTTCTTTCTCGTCGTTGGGTCTTCCTTCGTGTGGGCAGTGCACTTTGATGATGCTGTAGTTGAAGAAAAGGTATCGGCTGCCAACCAATCACGCGTTGGCGCATCTTACCCAGCACTACAAAGCCGGTTCCCAGCTCTTTGGTGATGCCACAACTCTGGTAGAAAGTAGCCGCTCGATGCCCGCTTTTTCATACCTTTTGTCCCGTCCAGCAAAGTTCCTGCAGTGCTACGACTTTGAAGTTGCGTAGTTGAAGTTCGTCATAGATTAACCTATCGCAGCCCGGGAAGCCGAGCGATTTGCAGTTCCATGTTCCGAGTTTCCAATCGTAGTCCTCCTGTTGCATCAGAGATATTAAAAAACACACTTCCAATTTCCTTATTTTACAAGCGTTTTTCATAAAAAAAAATCAATATCAATTAAATGCACCTAGCGCTCCCTGTTGCTTGTTGCAATTCAAAATAAAATAAAATGATAATGTAATTCCTCCGACGAATTTACTTTTACATAAACATTAGAAAATCAATCAAGTTTTTAAAGATCGTTTTGTGTGAAGGCATTTAAGCTAATAATTACAATTTGGTCAAACATTTCATGACTGTCCACGGTGGCTGTCTCAGAGAACTTAAATTTTTTGTTCAACTTGCTGATACATCACAAGAAAGGCGTGTGTAATGTTTATGGAATTTTGATTTTTTTTCTAATGTGTACAATAAGAGGGCGTTAACAGTAAAGGTCTAGCATGAGGGACATCAGGAGGGCGCATGGGTTATGAAACACAAGTCATTGGGGACATGACGCATGCCCCCCCACTTACTCACGCCACTGTAACCATCCTACACCGAGTAATAAAGATGTTTGAGCAATCCGTCATGCTTATTGATAAGATTCTGTGATTAAGAAACGTTTCCCTGAATTTGAATGAAATTCTCTGAGATTCCGTGAGATTCCCTGATTTTCCAGGTCCAAAAATGAATTCCCTGTTTTCCAGGTTTTGACGTAGGACTACGTCTTTGATTTCAATATGGGGGTACACTTTGTGAAAACCGAAAATTAAACATGTAACAAATTAAGAAAGATTTTGAACGTTAATACCTCAGCTGCCCCTGGTCCAATTTCAATAATTTTATCACCAATCGATCAGAAATATGGCTGCGCATCGATGAAAATGTTTCCAAATGTTTATTTTCAACAAGAAACTATTGAAAAACTGGTAAATGTCCAGCATTGTCCAAAAGCGTCGCATTAGCTAACAAATCCACCAATTACCTACATGCATATGCTGCTTCCCCAGCACAGTCGTCAGAGAGTAGTAAGTAGACGAAACAAGTCGAAGTGACATTCGCCTCCGATCCTCGGGCGCGTGCGAATAGGTAGGATGGAATTGCGTACTATTTTGCACACTCATCGCCATATTCAGAACCAAACGCAAATTCTTCGAGATAACTACCATCGGTCGTCTGGCTCGCCGTGGCGGTGTCAAACGTATCTCCGGTCTGATCTACGAGGTGTGCTGAAGGTGTTCCTGGAAAATGAGGTCCGTGATGCTGTCACCTACACTAAACACGCCAAGCGTAAGCGGCCATGGATGTCCTCTTCAATAAAACGGCCCTTTTCAGGGCCATCAAGCTTACATCAGTAAAGAGTTGGAATAGAATTTACCTGTGCTTGTTTGTCCATATTCAGAACCACAAGCCCCCAACGACCACACAAAATGCTCTCCAGAGTTGTAATCTTGTAACAAAACTTGGAAGCAGGGGTGCAAGTGATTTTGATTGATTCTCTTAATCAACTTTCTCTTTGAAAAAGATTACTACACATTTGGTACGCCTAAATTCAAAAACGGAAAGAGTTGAGATAATAGATAATTGATCAATTAAAAGAGCTAAATGCGCTTCACATTTATTCCGTCCACTGGCGGTCCTACGTCAAGCATCCGTTCGTGCCCCTAGGCACAGACCCTTCTACTTTTTTTCAGGTAGTCGGCACCCTATTTGAGTTTTTAACAATGTTTTAGAATTCGTACTCAAAATTACATCATTGATCAAAACTGTATATTTTTCACTACAACTTTGCCTCAGATTTCATTTCGATCAGAAGTAATATTTTCGTGCTACAATTAATTGAAAAAATGGCAAAGACGCCTTTTAAAAAAAGTACAAGATCCAAAATGGCCGATTTTTTGTAAAATTGTAAATTATTTATACAAAATTTTATGCAACTCCAAAAAGGTCGAGTTTTTCAGATTCGTTATTCGGCGTGGAACTGCTCTAACGAGAAACTTATTGACTGGAAAATGAAATGTTCTATCCGTTTCCCATTCAAACTTCAAAATTCTCCTGCAAATCCAGATCGCAACCAAACCAACTTTCTGTTTGTGTAAATTGCTGCTACAACAGAAGTCCTTCAAACTTTCACTGTTACTCTACTAGGCTCCTAAAACAAAAGCGAATGAGGTGGGGCATCAAGATTTGAGACCATAACACAGATCAAGAACAACGGTGGATACATCCATGTTTTTGTTTCTCCGGTTCAAAGTCCAACATATAAATTTAAATCGGACAGCGGTCATAAATTCCTGTATAAAGGGTGTATTCGATAAAAATGACACACCGATAATCTTCTGTAACTTTTGAACCGTATGAGTAAAAAACCTGAAAATTTGTGCATAGTGTATTGTTTACATATGTAAAGGTTCATAGTTATGCATTCAGTAGTTCCAGCCATGTCATCGAAACAAGAAATTGGCCGTGAACAAATTTTGTGCTCTTACAATCACAATCCAGAGACGTCCAATCCATCGGTGGGAATTGCAAATACAACTGTGTCTCGTGTGATAAGAACCTTCAATGAGCGTCTGAGTGCCCGAAGGAAGGAAGGAAGTGGTTGTAAAAGTGGTCCAATGGATAGTAAAATAGCCAGGAAAGTGGTGCAACAGTTTGAGAACCGTCCAAACATGTCAATTCGAGATGTCGCTAACAACTCCAAGGTGTCTGTTGGTTTTGTGCAGAAAACCATGAAGTGTGCTAGGTTAAATGTTTACAAGGTGCAAAAAAGAAACTTTACACGAAGTTCCTCGCCAAATCGTGTTGCATCATGATGGATGACGAAATTTACGTTAAGGTCAACTTCCGTCATCTTCCTGGGCAATAATATTTCGTTGCCAAATCTAAGTTCGATGTTCCGGAGGATGTTCGAAAAAAGAAATTATCGAAATTGTCAAAGAAGTTCCTGATCTGGCAGGTGATTTGCGGATGTGGTGAAATAAGCGCTCTCTTCATCACTTCCGGAACAATTAACGGTGCGATTTACACAAGAAGAGTGCGTCTCTTGCCAAGAAAGAAAGAATGGCCTTATTTATGCAATAAGAAAGCACAAAGGATGAACTCTGTTTTGGCCTGTTCTAGCGTCTTGTCACTTTGCTCGAAACGTGTTGGAATGGTACCGAGCCAACGGAGTCAATTTTGTGCCAAAAGATATGAACCCACCAAATTCACAGGAACTTCCCCCAATTGAAAAATTCTGGGTAATTATGAGGACACAACTTTGCAAACAGAGCTGGAGTTGAAGAAAATTTGGTGTTTTTAACAAAAACACTGGGAAAATCGATTGTACAAAATTTGAAGGATGGAGTGAAAAGAAAGGTGCGGGCATTTGGAATGGGGGACGAAATTGAAAAAAAAACAAATTTTGTATATCATAATTCATTAGTAGGATATCATTTCTTTAAGATTTCAAGAAAATCAGATAATCAGTTTAATTTTGGTGAGTAAACATGTGTGTGCAATTTTTATCGAATACACCCTTTACCATTGCAGTGTATACACAGCAAAAAATAAATTTCAATATAACATCATTTTAATAAAACAGCAAAAAGGGTTATCTTCCATTTAATTCCACTTAATTTTGGTATCCATGACAGATACGTATTTCGACGAAATACGTATCTGTCATGGATACCAAAATTAAGTGGAATTAAATGGAAGATAACCCTTTTTGCTGTTTTATTTAGCATTCCGCTAACAACCCAATTTCATTACTTCATCATTTTAATATCAATCATGATAAAAATCTCATGTAATTTTAATGGCCACAAAAAAAAACAAATGCAGTAAAAGCAGCGTAATGTCAGTTCATGCACTGTATTCATGATAATTCTGTCCTTTTTGGCAAGTAATAGTGGAAATAGATGTAATGTCGGCCTAAATGCCCCTAATTTGGGCCCATACATAAATTCAGCAATCGACTAAATTTTCAGTAGCGACCAAAAATATCCATTAGTACCGTCCCAATGACGCGTTTAGCTAGATAACAGCAGATTTTTAGCGATGGGCCCAATCTTAGATCCATAGGCCAACATTAGTGCCATTTCCCCTATTACACCAAATTTTTGACACGGTTGAAGTGCATCCACTTTGATGTGATATCAAAATTATTTTTTTGCTGTGTATCAGACCCTTGGCGCCGACATCCTATTTCCCATATCCATTGTCATGCTGATATTTTATAAGAACCAGCTGGGTCCAGTTGATTTTAATACTTTATGATATCAAAAACATCAAGAAACGAGTTTCGTTCGCATGCAGCAATAACAGACACGCCTAATCTGACGCTGCGTGACTTCATGAGAAGCCCCGATTTGGTCATAAGAGCAACATAATTTTTGAATGTTTAAATTTATGAGACAACCGTTCTTGGACGCGAAATGCTAATTGCTTTATTTATGCTCTCTCGGAACGGAGAGCGAATTAACCTGGATTCCTGATAAAGTTTATACGGAAGGAAGGCTATATCAATAAGATGCTGTTTGGCTGGTCGATGTCAACTGTGCATGCAGTTTCGTGTTCGGGTGACGATGGAAAGGTGAGAGTGAAAAAGTTGGCACGAGGATCAATAAAGTCGAATTTCGATAAACAATACGTGACTGTTTGCGATTGAGAGTGATGAATGTCTATAGATTTCAGGGGACGTGACATTCACAGCCCGTGATTACTATTTTCGTTTAAAAGTTATAATAATCTTCATTATATGGCAATGATATGTGCATCAATAGAAAGTAGACATGATTGACTTTGTGTTCCAATCAATAGCTATGAATTTAGTTACTAATAAGCCTATTTTAATAGACATTTTCTGTTTTGAAATTACTGTGATATTTTCAATCTAAAGTAAGCTATGTCTAAAGTATATCTTATTACCTTAAAATATCAACTATGAAAATAAGAAATGTAGTTGAAATTGTCGTGGTGAAGAACTTCATAGAATGGGTCTATATTTCGCTATTTGATACCTAACTTGTGTTTTCGCCTACGAAAATAATTGCCTTGTTTTCGAAAACACATTTGACGACTGTAATGCTAGCTTTAAAGTGCCATGATTTTTTTGATTGAATTGTCTGTGACGAGATGATATCATGAGCAAACATGTGAACGTACAAAGTGTACGCGAAATAATTTAGTCCATTTCTAGTCTACAAGTGTAACACAAGACGATAAGCAAATTGAATTAGTTGAACATGAAAATTGTCGACATTTGCTCAGTGAAGACATATCGTATGCGTACTTACACATACCACACCGGTAGGTAAGGCTATGTGATAATAAATAATTTGCCAGCCTCTGAAGCGTAAAACTTGTAGTTAATGCGGCAACAATAACAAACTGGTACAATCTACGCGGAGGTGCGATTTTCTCACATCGATGAGCATGCAACCTTGAAAACCGGCGATCCGCGTTGCATTTGAAGGGTACCGATGGATATAATTTCGGCAGTAAAAGAAGTCACTCATCGGCTGTAGAAGCGCTCTCATATCGGATTGAGTTGATTGAACTCAATACATAAGAAGTTAAGAATTTCAACACTACCGTTCACTAAAAGTATGTTTTGTTTGTGTGCTCCATAGGTGATGGTCCTTGAGCTGCTGATCCGTTGAAAGATACAGCAAAAAGCTAAACGGCCTGATGTGATACGATGCCGACGCGACTTGACCAGCAACCTATTCAATAGTGCATCTGTTAAGAGGGTTCTACGTGCGAGAAACAGCGTGCCGTGATTCATTGAAGACGAATAGCTTGTTAAATTGTGAAGCTTTAGTACTTGTCCATTAATTACCATATAGGAGATGATGATGACCTGCAACAATCGGCATCGCAGCGTGCGATGGAACCTGCTACAAACTATAGTCGGTTTGGCCTTGTTGACAGCGACCGCGGTCCACGGTCAATTGGTCAGCTCAGGTGAGTTTACCTCATAGCCGAAGGATGTTGGCGTTAGATGATGTGAATGGCTCATTCATACGAATGATTGTTAGTATTTCTACAAGTTCATTATCAGGCGGGCACGTTGTGGTTGGATATAAGCAGATAACATTCTTGCAGTTGTGCAGTTACGTGCAAGTCACTTGTGTTCTCAGACTTATAATAATCCATTCCCCCATGGTTGACGCTATAAGTTATCAGCTACATGTTTCAAATTTTCATTTCGGGAATTGCATAGCTTTCCTTATTCGGTATCAGGTTCGGTATATTGAAGAAGTTTTAACCAATTTTGCATCCACATTTCTTTTATGCAACAAATATTTATGATACAATAAATATTTTAACATTTTAAGAAAAATATCGATTTTAGAACTGAAACAGATAAAAAAAATGAATTTATCTGCCCATTCTTACTTAATTAAATTCCCACTAAATTGATCAATTTCGCAGTCAGGGAAAAGAAAAAGATAATTTATGAATGATACATATGTGAGCCTGTGTCTGAATGTTCATGCATTACGTTTTGGCCCAAGGCAAACTTTAACCAGGAAGCAGTCAGAACATGCCCGGGTGTAATCGATGTGACTTTCGCCGCTTTAAATGGCTGCAATTGATCACAAACTTGAATTCTGATGTGATTTTATGTGACTTTAGATTCTGGCAACATTCCCTGAGGTAGCTCCGAGCATTTGTGACCAATGTGGTAACATTACTCAATGGTTACTCATTATTCTCCATATATCAAATCGCAAGACTTAAAGTAATAAACATTTATGGTGATTATATTTAGTAGCAGGAACCACATAAACCATGAACCACATCCTGAGGAGCTCCAGAGACATGGTCTATGTGGTTCCTGCTACTAAATATAATCACCATAAATGTTTATTACTTTAAGTCTCAAGCGATTTTATGTGTCGTATGAAGGGTTTCGGTCGTGTCAGGTTTTGGCATCCCCGAAGGCACGGTTGTGACCTAGATGGGACTGGGAACACAATACTACACACTAAGATTATTTTACCGAAATCTGTGAAATTTTACCGAAATCTCAACAGCTGAACGTTCGGTAAACAGTTCGGTGATTTTTCACAGATTTCCGGTAATTTTTCAACGAATATCTGTTAAAAATCACAGAAAATCTGTAAAAAATCACCGAACTATTTACCGAACGTTCAGCTGTTGAGATTTCGGTAAAATTTCATAGATTTCGGTAAAATAATCTTAGTGTGTATCGACCGATGGAAACTAACGATTTAAAATTGGCTCACTACTTGACTAGCCTATTGTTCCCAAGCAAATCGATTAACGCACCCCATTCTAGTCGACATTCTAGTACTACACTATATTTGTTTTGATTCGCTATGAAAGTTTGACAGATAAAATGAGGGGTTCGTGGATTTTCCTATGTTTCGAGGGGTGTATCGATTAGCTTCGGACCAAACATAGTACCAGAGCTGAGCCAAAAAGTTGAGCATGTTTTTTCGGGACCTTCTAGTCTTTGAGTTACCTCTATGATACTATCGCCAATGATTTCATATTTCAGACCTCGTTATTTAATGCTCCGGTGTACGCGGAACTTTGTCGGTTGTGACCAATGTGATCCTGAGCACTTGACATCATAACTAATGAACTTGTTTTTGAACTCTCATGTTATTTGATGTGTCGCATGATGGGTTTTGGTCCAAGTCAAAAACTGGCCACGTCTTTGGGGGAACCCATAGCATATCAGGATGTGACCAATGTGATACTGGGCACTCGATATGTCTATCATTGGACTTGTTTTTGAATTCTCGTAGTGAATACCAGGCGCACCCAGAAAGGCGAGATGCTGTTCGAGCTGAAGAAGGACAATGGTTGAGTGCAGGGATGTGAACTAGATCACAACCAGGGATGCACTCGCACAGCTAATAAAAAAAAGGTTGTGCTGTGTCGAGGTGCCTAATACATAGGTGACACAGTAGGAAGAGGTGTAAGTTTGTTTACTTAAATGACCATTGTTATGGCAAGTTTTGCTATAAGAAATGCTCGCCTAGTAGCACGCTTGTCACAAATCAATGGTAGAAACTTATATACGTCTTATTTCAGTCTTAAACAAGTTGCTGTAACTTATTGTGATGAAAGTGTGCTACTCGGGTCCTCGTGTTTATTAGCGAAATTCACATCAAAGATTGACTAATTGCGTAGGAAATCAGTTTGACACGGTTTTGTGACCAGCATACACCTTCCGGTCGTATGAAACAGGTCAAAAACTGTCCAGATCCACCCATAAAAAATTTTGTTTTGAATTTCTGTATGGCAAAATAGTGAACTTTTCGTGAACATTAACGGCAAAGAACTCACCAAGACTGGGAGACCGTGAGTTCCTGCCCACGTGTCATAAAAACATCTCGGTGCTGTGTGTATGTTTTAAAGTCTCCGGCACTCAATTTTCTCGAAAGCAAGCGAAAAGAGCGTGGGTATGTGGGTATGAGCGCACATGTATGTATGAGCGCGTGGGTAATTGTGGGTATGAGCGCACATAAACAGCACAAACAGAGATCAAAATTAGCACGAGAAAAGCTTTTTCCATTATAAACAGTTCCAAACCCGCATAAACGCGAACCATAACATGACCTTACCGAAAATGGTTAAAAATTGTTTATAATCCCTGCTAAACTTGTGTGATAATTTTTTAACCTTATGTATGTTTGGTTCACTTCCCTTACAAATAATGGGTTGTTAAGAACCATTACCATTCAAAATAGTTGTTTTCTCCATACATTTTCGGAGAGAGGACTATATTAGAACCTTTTTACTTATTGTTTGAGAACTTTATTTGTAATGGTTATGGTAGCCAGTAAGGCATTAATGGTTTTGTATTATCGGTCAACTTTACGTGGAATATATCGTGAATTGATAATCAGTAATTTACAGGCAACCAGTATATTCCACATAAAGTTTATGGATGTTACAAAACCATCTATAAACGTTACCGACTACCATAATTTTCTCAAATCATAAATAAAATGGTTCCAATATAATTCCTTTCCCAAAAATGCATGGAGAAAACAAGAATTTGGAATGGTAAAAGTTCTTAACAACCAATTATTTGTAAGGTTCACTTCCAAAAAACCTTAGTACACAAGGTTAAAACTTTATCACACAAACGTTCATATAAAGTTTCATGACCATTTCAGTTAAAGTTTAGCAGGGATTATAAACAATTTTCAACCATTTTTGGTTAGGTCAATTAATGGTTCGCATTTATGCGGGAAACCAAGCACATTTTTCAGTAGCACAATTTTTTTTATTTAAATCTACTGGTGATAGAATAAGGCATAGTGAAAAATTGCAAGGAAGGAGATGGGCCTGGGATTGAACTCCCGACCTACTGCGCAGTGATGTGATGTGATGTGATGTGAATGGAACCTACCATCAGTGCAAGGATTACCAATGTCTGCAGATACTTTACCGGTTGTAAAGTACGAGTTAACCAACATCATCACCGCGTAAATAAACTATAATGAAAATTATCACTTGCGATGCCACAAATTTCTGGTTCGGGAGAAAAACTCAAACAACGCAGATAGCGTCAAATCTTCTGTTGCTTGCAAACATGATGAATCATATTTTTCTTCTCGATTCTAAAAACTTCTCGGAAAACGAGAAAACCACCAATCACACACGTATAACCGTCCGGGAGGCAGAGTGCCAGCGCTAATCCGGCAAATGTAGCGGAAAACTATGAATGCGAACGCACGCACAAAACAGAGAACACACTTAAAACACAATCGTATCCAAAAGCGTTCGAAACTGAACTCCCGACCTACTGCGCAGTAAGCAGAAACGGTAACGCTAAGCTACCGAGCCTTGCTTGCAAATACCCCATTCAAGAAGTGGTTGCAAGCTCATACGAAGGTTTTGTGATAACACAAGTTAATGGAATCTTCAAATGCAGATGCTCAATGGAGCAGTACCACCAGATGCTCGATAGACTTACTGAAAAACTCATTCGACGGAGATCGCTTTTCATCGGAGCAGATTTCAATACTTGGGCAGTGGAGTGGAGCAGCAAATGTAGAAGGTATAGTCAACTGGAAGCTCTTGGATAACTGCAAGTTAGGCTGTACTTTTCGCAGAGACGGCTGGGAATCCATTATCGACATCACTTTCTGCAGTCCGTCGCTGGTGGCAAACATGAACTGGAGAGTGTGTGAGAGGTACACCCATAGCGAACATCAGGCGATCCAGTATAGCATCGGCCAATGGAATCCTGTGGCAAAACGGAGAACGAAAACTAGTGAGCGGAAGTGGGAGACGAAGGCTTTCGGTAAGAATCTCTTTGTGGAAGAACTTCGTGTAGACAGCGGTTCTTCGGACCTGAACATCTAGCGAGGGCATCTTAAGCGAACCCCACACGTGGCACGAAGAGGAATTATTGACAATAATATTGAAGATGTGAATGCAGAAATAGTGTCAATATCGATGTATTGACATCAATATAAAATGTATTGACAATACGATTATTGTCAATAAAAACAATCGTGTGGGGTCCACTTAACACAACTATGCCGAGGATACTAGAGCCAAAGAATAGACGGCACCCAGCTTACTAGTGGAACGAGGAACTCAGTGCCATCCTTGCCAGTTGTCTCAGAGCCAGAAGACGCGCTCAGAGAGACATAACAGAAGCAGACAGAGAGTAGTGTAAGGAAGTGTATAGAGCGATTTGAGGAGCTGTGCCGAGACGCTGATGGCAACCCCTGAGGCGACGCATACCAAGTTGTGATGGCGAAAATCAGAGGTCTAACGACACCTGCTTAAATGTGAACAGACAAGCAGAAAGTCATCATTGAGTGACATTCCCCAGAGCCACCTACACCTGGCCACCTATATCGTACGGCGAGGCAGAGGAAAACAACGGTGAAGGTGTACAAGTCTCCAAGGCACTCGTAGCAGTGGCGAAAGGGTTGAAGGTGAAGAAAGCACCCGGCCCGGATGGTATCCCCAATGTGGCTTTGAAAACGGTGGTACAGGCGTTTTCGGACATGTTCAGGACGGTGCTGCAATTTCTAAAGAAAGGTTACTTCCCAGACCGATGAAAGATACAGTGTTGTTGCCGAAACCAGGAAAGCCACTGGGTGATCCAGGATCCATAGGCCTAGATGCTTGCTGGATACACTCGGAACTTGGAGAGAATGATCCTCAACAGGCTGACAAAATGTACGGAGAGTGAGCATGGTTTGTCGAAGATTCAGTTTGGATTCCGAAAAGGGAGATCTACAGTGGATGCAATCTGGACAGTGATTGAGAGAGCATCGAAATCATCCAATCAGAAATGAACCGAATTTTTTTCGGTAGTGGACGGTGTTCAAAACCCCAAGATCGATTAGCCAAACGAACTGGTTTGATGCACAGAAGATCAAAGTGTTGGTGCATTTTTGGTTGTCCTTGCTTCCATAGTCCTTGTTCATATCATTTCGGGTTGATATGAAATTTCACACACAATTAGGTTCCATAGTAGATATTTATAATTAGGTACATACTACTGCTGCTGTTTTGTTTTCTTTCACTTTGCTCCTTTCCTTTTTCCTTAAGTTGCTTCTCCGGTTCCTTCCGAGCCTTCCGCTTGGGGCAGGAAAGCTTCCGGTGTCCGTCCGCCTTGCACAGAAAACATTTATCTTTGTTGCCATCATAAAATATATTTCCTTTGCTATTGAAGAAATGTAATGACGTGGGGATTTCCTTCTTCACATCCATATATATACCGCGGATCCATGTATATACACGCTAACTTGAATGAGTACTTTATTTATGAGTAAAAAAGACCCATTTTGAAGAAAAGTGGCTTAACTCATTCATGATTAAACAATTTTACCCATTAATGAGTATCTGTTACCCATTAATGATTAACAACAAGGTTACTGATGTTTTCTTCATTTCTCTTATATTCGTTCATCGTGTGCGACGGTACTCAAGTATCGGTATCACAGAAAAACTATTGAATGATGTGGATGCCCACATAAAAGCAAATCGTAAAGAATGCTCGGTGAGTGAGGAGTGTGAGTGCCGATGCACCACTCAAACCTTCAAACTGCGTGCTCTTCCTCTCTTCATCGTTCGCATCGCGAGAGGTGGAGAGCGTTCTTCGTATGCTTTAGTCTTCATGACGATGCGAATTGTTTTTCGCATCAACGCGATGCTCATGCTTTGATCCTCACGAAGAATATTTGAATATGCTCTAATGATGTCACACAAAGCGTATTGGCGCTGACAACGTCTCTCCGTCGGGAAGCTATTTTTTTTTCTCTAACGATGTTTCTCATTAATGTTTGTGTAAATGAAACAAACAAAAAATCCCTTTCGCACTAGCTCATGTAAATCTACTATCAAAAACAAGACACTCGTCATCACAAGCAACCACACAAAAACCTCGTTCATGAACGATAATAGCAATGATGCTCTTCATGAAGAGGATCAATCCGGGTGTATTATTCTACGATTGTTGGGATCGCGTTGCTTGAAATTTGAGAGTGAGTGACCCATGCTCAACGGGTGCACGTGGTTAAGGTTCAATTTACTTTGATGCATTTTTTAAAAATTCAAAAGCAGTTTTTGTCGACGCATTATTTTAGATTGCAAAAAGCTCGCGTCATTTTGTGTAAAATATCAAAAGGAATCGAATAGTGCGAGCTTTTTGCAATCTGAAATAATGCGTCGGAAAAAACTGCTTTTGAAATTTTCCAAAAAGCATCAAAGTGAATTGAACCTTAAAGGGTGTCCACGATGAAATTGCCACACTATGAAATTGCTCTAACTTTTTAACCGTTGGGTAGAATTTAATGAAAATTTGGGTGGATTTAGTTCATAGTGCATTATTTACATCCTGCAAGTTTTAAAGTCCTGTGATCAAAACTCGCGGAAATGGAGTCGAAATAACAGCTCGTGCGTGATAAAATCTTGCGCATTCATCACGAGAACAAGGATTTCTCGCATCGTTCCATCGCTAAAACGTTGGGAATCGCGAATTCCACGGTGTCGCGAGTGATTAAGCGGTTCGAGGAACGGTTGACCACCGATCGGAAGCCCAGAAGTGAAGGAAAAAGTATTCCGTACAACACCAAAAATCACAACCGCGTAGTTGGGGCCTTCAACCGAAATCCGAACGACTCCGTTAGGGATGTGGCTAAGAAGCTGCACCTAAGCCGAAGTTTTGTCCAGAAGGCCAAAACTAAGGCTGGGCTTCGAACGTTCAAGGTACAAAAGGCCCCTAATCGCGACGAGAAGCAGAACAAGTCCGCCAAAACCCGTGCCAGGAAGTTGTACCTCAACATGCTGACGAAAGTTGAATGCTGCATCATGGACGACGAAACATATGTGAAGGCCGACTTCAAACAGATCCCCGGCAACCTGTTTTTCACGGCCAAGGATAAGTTTAGCGTTCCGGAGCATGTCCGCACTCAGAAGATGTCCAAATTTGCGAAGAAATTCCTGGTTTGGCAAGCCATCTGCACGTGCGGGAAGCGGAGTGCACCTTTCGTGACCCAGGGCACGATGAACGGACAGGTGTACACAAAAGAGTGCCTCCGAAGCGGCTGCTTCCTCTCCTGAAGGCCCACAACGTCCCAACAATCTTCTGGCCGGATTTGGCCTCATGCCACTACTCCAAGGACGTGCTGAAGTGGTATGCGGACAATAAGGTCAATTTCGTGCCGAAAATGTTCAACCCTCCCAACACTCCGGAGCTCCGCCCCATCGAGAAGTACTGGGCGATTATGAAGCAGCACCTTCTTAAACGACCTAAGGTAGTGAAGACAGTCGAGGAACTGAAGAAAGTATGGGTTTACATGCAAAAAACGGTTGATTCACAGGTTGTGCAGAATCGTATGGCCGGGGTTAAGGCCAAGGTGCGGGCATTTGCGTATGGACTGTAAATAAAATACGAGTAAAATGGTAAAATGAAGTTTAATAGTTGTTTCTCAATCCCTGAAAATTTGATGGCAACCGGATGAAAACTCGAATTTTGCGAATCAATTTTGTGTGTGGCAATTTCATCGTGGACACCCTTTACTCAGCGAATGAAGGGAAGGGTGGGAGAAGCAAAATAACACGAATTGCTTCGTCAATATAAGCGATCGCACACGAAAAATGAACTGCACACACATTGATTTTTTTTTTTAAAGCACTAAAGAGATTTTTAGCCTTAGGCTAGTTCATCTCTACACACACATTGCTGCTGTTCTTCTACCGCGATGGGAAAATAATCCGACCGTCGTTTCAGTGCGCTAATCAGTAACCTTGATTAACAATTACTCATTAATGGGTAACAGATACTCATTAATCGGTAAAAAATTTACTCATTTAATGAGTTAAGCCACTTTTCTTTAAAATGGGTCTTTTTCAACCATTAATGGGTACTTTCAATTTAGCGTGTACCTCAGAGCACAGATCAGTTGGAAATTTCTCCCGGATGATGCGTTTAATTTTTCCATATTTAATCAACACTTTATTCAGCTCGTTGTCGGGTACCTCTGATGGCAAATCATACACACGCACATATTGGATGAATTCACCAGCATGTGACATGCGTACCTTTGCCATCGTTTCATTCGCATAATGGAAGATTAAATCCTCCGAATTGTATGTCAGAGCATGGAGCATCGCTTCCTCTGACTTGAACTTCATGAAGACTCCCCTTTCCTCACCAATGCGATAAACAGCTTCCATTTCAGCCGAATCCGCGTCGAGTGACTTGGCGAAATTTACAATCTCTCCGATGTTTGGTTTAGCATCACCAGGGCTGAAGCTACACTTGATGGTGTTTTTTATTGCACCGTAGCAACAAAAGGCACCGAACTGCTAGCAACGAACAAAGAGCAACTATATAATAGCGAGTCTCGAAAACAGGCTATCGCGTGGTTCACACCGAAATAAAAAATCGACTGCTGCTGTAGACAGCTGTAGGACAAATCTAGATAGAGCTGAAATTAGGGCGAAACAGCTTTTGTAAACAATGAATTCTATCGATGATTTTTGGGTACTCAAGGCACGCCCACGCAGACCAACATAACCATCGGATAGTGCAAGTCTTTTCCTACCCGATGAGGATGTTGATTTGCGTGGGCGAGCCTTGATTTTCTAGAAATCATTGATAGAAGTCATTGTTTACAAAAGCTGTTAGGCCCTAATTCCAGCTCTATCTAGAAATGACCATTTTAGTTGTTATTTGAAATTAGCATCTTCGGATATTACGCTCACACAGAAGTAATACAAACAAAATAGTTAAAGTATAAACATATTGTTTTTTAATTCAATTTTCAATAATTGGCCTTTGTCATGCATACGGGACCTGTTTAACGAGTCTTCACCCCAAAAATGAGCCGATTTGGTCAAAGCAGTGATGAAATATCGTGGGACCCGTTTTTTTCAAACCACTTACTTCAAAAAAGAATAGCTCAGCAATTTTGGTACCAAATGTCTTCATATTAATTTTGTTTACAGTTGAAAATGTATATTTTGATGCCCTGAAAACAAGTTCATAGACAACAAGATACCAATCATGGGTTTTTAATCGACTTACTACAAATATTTGCATTTATGCAATGACAATTAATAAATTAACGTGAAACAGATAAAAATGCACCAGTCCTCTAGGACTCTGTAGCGTCTTTCCGCGCACTGAAGCGAGCTCGTCAGCTCGACTGCCTCGTATCGTAGACCCAATCTTACCATTAGATGCTGCGTGGATGGCTCCAAAGCGAAGAGATTTTCTCTCGTAATGTGGTGATGTAAATGTGATGTGGGTTCGGACCGTTTGCTTAGAAACGGGATGCACGACGGTATGCTGACTCAACTCCCCCCTCAAGCTGCTCAAAGGTGTCGAGATCGTTGGCTTTGCGGACGACGGTCTTACCGGTAACAAGCGAGACGCTAGAAGAGGTGGAAATGTTGGTAACCGAGGCGATCGACACGATTGGAAATTGGATACAAGGAGCGAAGCTGCAGATAACCCCCCATAAAACGGAAGTGTTATTGGTTAGTAACAGCAAAGCGGTGCGGTAAACTTCAACAGCCACTCCAGATGTCAGGAAGGCTGCGAGGACCATCAACGCGGTAGTTAAAATCATGCCGAACAACTCTGAACCAAGCAGTAGTAAGAGGCAATACCGAGATAAGGCGGTCCACCCTGGGTTGCAGCGCTAGAAACCAAGCGGAAACAAGCGAAGCTTAACAGTAAGATCAATTCCCTATCGGCATTACGTTAACGGAGCACAGTGAGTGCAACAAGCGGGAAGAAACCAGACGAGTACGGAATTTGGTAGATGAATCCACAGGCTTATACCGATCCTCTGGATCTGGGTGAGCAGAAAGCACCTGACCCAATTCGAATCTGATCATTATTTCTTCATGCAGTACCTACATCGGTACGAAAACGCAAGGTCACTTCTCTTCCCGGAATGTGGAAATGTGGAGGAAACACCGGAGTACGTGGTCTTCGACTGTGCTCATTTTGAAGCAGTCTATGAAATGTGTCGAGAGGAGGGCAGTCACACAAATTCTGACGGAACTGCAACGCAAATGGAGAGATGAGCAGCGATCTAGCAACGCCAGCTAGCAGTGACGTTAAGAGAAGTTCATGAGCACACTGTTTTCGACCCATCAAAAGTGACAAGTCTAGGATAGAACATACGCAGAAGGTCACGACTCCGTCTTGTTGTATGTTCATAAAACGTTGAACCTTTAAAGTTAGTAGCCAAATTCACTTTACCACCCAAAATATACCGAGAATTGATTAAATCAGTTTTGCACCGTCCGCTATGCTTATATGAGCCGCTCTAAATCACATCCGTCTGGCCGTTCGAGGAAGCTCTTCGATGTAGACCCATATTTCAGCTATTAATGTCAATCAAGTCACTTTTATGCTAATTTGGAGCAATTTAAAAACGGAAAATCTACATTAATTTGTAGTGTCTTTCCCGGATGATAAATAATTCATTCCAAGAAGCTTCGCTTCAAGGGATAGACTCACAGCTGAATTGTTAAGCTTCAACTGGGTGCTAGGAAAGAGAGACAGAGAGAGAGAGATAGACTATAATTGCCACCGATCCGCGTTGAAATCTAGGTGATATATTTGCTCGACGATGATTTGGCGATATGCTTACATTGTATTTATTGTGAAATATGTACTACCTAATTGTGCAATGGCAACCGAGCGTCGCAATCTGGTTGGAATGCCAGACCGAACACAGACAAACCCTTGCGGGAGGATTGTTAAAATGAATGTTATCCGTTGCCGTGCTGCTGACCAGGTGTGATTGAAAGCTAATGATGAAAAATTTGCATCCAATATGTGGGTGCATGCGAGATCATCTGGGGAATGATGACAGGCTACCGGCAATGGACCATTAGGTCCGTTTTAACACGTTATCCAGTGATGACGACTATATATATAGTGATTTTAATCTGTCGTAATTGAATGCAAATATCGGATCACACGCGTGACAAGCAGGATTACGAGTAAAATTATAACAACATTATAAGTAATTAACTATTTCGGTGCGACCCGGTTCCACTGAAAAATTCCCTTCGAATATTCGAAATTTTAAACTGAACACCTAATAAATCAAGAGTAGGAAAATGTTATGTACATAAGTGTGTCGGATGAAGCCATGTATCGATAGGTCGTACACAAGGAACTGATGATCGAATCGTTTGTTGAACGCTATCCAGCATATCAATTAGACGTCGTTGGTTGTCGGTGAATGGACAGTCCACTTGAAACATGCACCCACTTTAGGTAGCCGTTTACCTACATTCTACAATACAACATCACTTAGCGATCTAATAAATCGAAAGTGAAAACCTCATCAATGATAGCATTAAAAAAAGAGATTGCACATTACCGTCACCAATTAATTAGCAGAAACAGGTAGCGTAACGCAATGTACACTTTCAGTTAATCTTTGCATTAAAACTTCCTGTGTGGTTGTTGTTTGTAGGGTTGAGCGAAGCGATGACTCGTTGGATTCACTGAGTGATGTGGTTTCGGTAAATCCCAATCCAGACAATTTTTTTGGTAATGTGACGCCACTGCAAAGGGGATTCATTGGATCGAGGAATTCCCAATCCCGTGGTGTCACTTTATACTACCTATCATTCATCACGTACGCATCATACAGGTATTTACGCTATTGAGTGACGCTGTAATAAATTGACGGGGAATATTAGTCGGCTGGAAATTGGATCTTGATCTGGTATCATATAGTGTTCAATGGTGAAACCCCTGTTCCTAAAGCTGTCATTGAAATTTCCCACAAGGAACTACCAATTCAACCCTTGTGGATTGTAAGACTGGACAAAACATTTTATTGTGGCTGAACCAAATTTTGATAATTTTACTAAATAGGGCTCCAAACATTACTTTGACTAACTGGGGGCAAGCTCGAACTCGGATTAACTTTTAATACTGGCCCTGATTGGAGGATCTGCCAAATATTTCATTAGGATCTTTTAGGAAAATAACATAAAGGCTCCACAAATCCGGACACTGTCAGTAAAGGCACCAATCCGGAGGCGGCGGGTTTGATTCCCGGTCCGGTCAAGGAAATCTTTCGGATTGGAAAATTTATCTTCTTCCCTGGACATAGAGTAACATTAGAAAACTCTCAATTAATAACTGTGGAAATGCATCAAGAACACTAAGTCGAGAGAAGGCAAAATTCCGTGCAAGAGTGTCAAAGCCAGGGCGAAGCAGATAAAGAGGAAATCATATCAGATTCAAAGACAGATAGACATAAAGGAAATAAGTTATTGAGTACTGAAGCAGCAGGGTTGCTTCGACTCACTTCGCTATAAACAATGTTTTTCGGAAATATGAAATCATTAGATGTCATAATGGTATGTTGTACTTTTAAATTACAAGAAGAAGTTGTACAGAATGTGTTTGAAGCATAAAACCTGTCTATTTCGTTTTCAGAGAGTCTCACTCATCAATTTTATGATTCGTGAACAGTCACTATGGGTGAGCGCTCACGAATCATAAAATCGCTGATGCGACTCTTTGAAAGCGAATTTCATAGGTTTCGTGACCTTCATCAACCCTTAGAGATGCACATATTATGTCACGCTCTAGGCCCCCCTAAGATTTTGTGACAGGCAATGCATTAGGAATAAGAAAAACGTTACGATGGGGGGGGGGGGGTAAATTTCTCCTCGATTTAGCGTGACATAATTAATGCATGGGCCCAAACACATACTTTACAATCTTTTTTTATAATTTACAAGTACAAAATATCATCATAATATTTAATGATTTCATAATGCTGATAAACATTTTTTATAGCGAAGTGAGCGGAAGCAACCAAATGACAGTAATCAATCATGCTCATGAAACTACTCTTTGCTCTTTGGGGCCTGATAAATTCAATGCCAGGAATAATAGTTAATAATATATTTTTTTTTTTGCATTTCTCAAACCGTTCTACAGTGAATCACATTAAAAAAACAAATAATGTTGAAACTTGCTGAAAATCGCAGAATAGGATAATTCACAAAAGCAGGGTTATTTTGACGTCAAAAGCAAAAAAAAGTATGAACTTGTACTCGTTAAATACAATCTGACACTCCTTATACGTATGAATAAAATGATTGATTATCTTATGACGAGTTGCCGTCACTGATGTCACTTTTTCGTTCATGTGTTTTTACCAGAGACGTTGAATAGAGACACGCAAAGACAGAAGCAAGAAGAACCAAACGAACCGTCAAACGCTGAACTAAACGAGCAATGTAAATAAACATTACTGTTCGCTCAATTCACCAAAAAGGAGTATTGTTCTCAGTGATGAAAAAAGTGTTTAATTATTTTCACGGAATATTTGATATCTGCTATTTATTCATTTATTTTTTATTCAATTAAATGCAACATTTGTTAATCAAAAAAACAATTTCGAATCGAAAGGTTTTATTTAGTTTTATGTTAATAAAAATGATTGCACTGCAAGCAAAACAGTAAAATATGAAGTTATAGTTATGCTGTCATGGAGCGGCTGTCATCTCTCGTCTTCGCTTTATTTTTGTAAAATATTGCCGCGCACTTAATTTTTATTCAGTTCCGGTCGAACGTTCAACTTTTCTCAACAGCATTACGGCACTGTATGAAAGTCATTTGAAGCCACTCGAAGAAACATGGTTGCCAGTGACATTAATGTCTAACTATCAATTTTCGCAACGTAAACGCTTTACTCATTTCATTTATATAGCCTCAAGCTGTATTCAAATGTTATACGATATGAGGAAACCTTTACTCAACTTCTTTACAAGCAAATCTGGCGAACTTAGTCAGCTACTTATGGCTGTTGGGACGGTTGGACAAGCTCTTATTGCAAATCTATTTACACTTCTATGAATCTTTTATCCTGCTGTTTTTTAGTTGTGTTTGAACTTTAAAGGCGCTTACTCAAACTTTACCCGATTATCCAATAATCGCTACAGAGCTTTCTCTTGACACCACCCAACTAACAATTTTCACAATGTAAACGCTTTACTCATTTCATTTATACAGCCTCAAGCTGTATTCAAACGTTATACGATATGAGGAAACCTTTACTCAACTTCTTTACAAGCAAATCTGGCGAACTTAGTCAGCTACTTATGGCTGTTGGAACGGTCGGGAGAAGCTCTTATTGCATATCCATTAACGCTTCTATACAGCTGTTATCCTGCTGTTTAGTTGTGTGTGAACTTGAAAGGCGCTTATTCAACCTTTTCCCGGTTATCCAATAATCACTACACAGCTTTCTCTTGAAGCCGGGTTAAATACTGTTTACGCTTTTTTATGAAGGAATTTATTTAGTTTATTTTGCTGTGAATCAAATTAATCGAAATTAGTTACACAAGTCATCACCAAATTATTGACCCTGCACCGGAATCTGGAATCGAACTCGAGACGACCTCATTGGCAAACCTTGACACTACCAACTGTGCTACGCTAACACTTTGAACTTATGTAAACAAATCAACATTCGCTTCTACAACAAAATTGCTGAGTAGAGGCTTTATAATAGTGCACACGAATCACTTTTCTCGACTAGTTATAAAAGAGCAGAGTAAAAGCTGTAAAACTGCACACGTCTAAAAATAAACCTAGTTGACTGTGAAAATGCTTCCGAAGTTGCTCTAACACAGTTTATAAGCTGAGTACAGGTTGTTTAGTTGTTGAAAAAGCACTTTTGATGTTTATGTTATTCAGCAAGAGTGGTTGGTTGTTTAGAAGCCATCAAATGAGTAATATATTCACTTTGTTAGCTTTGTTTTGCAGCTACAAGTTGAAAGTTGATTAGTGTGTGTATAGAAGTGACATTAGCTTTTATTGGCTTATGTTATTCAGTGTGACTGACAAATTGAATAATGGTTGTGAGAAAGTTGAGTAAATGCTCTCCAAAACTATTTTGCTAGCTTTTGCTTGTAGCTGTATCTGCAGCTTCTTTTCAGCTACTTTACAGCACAACGCTGGAAAAGTTGGCTTACAAAGCTGAAAATGTTAGTTGGGCAGGTTAAATATTGTTTACGATTTTTTTTGTTGGAGGAATTTGTCATGTTTATTTGACTGCGAATCAAATCAATCGAAATTAGTTATAAGCAACATCACCAAATTATTTACACTGTACCGGAACCTGGAATCGAACTCGAGACGACCGCATTGACGAGCCTTGATACTACCAACTTCGCCACGCCAACACTTCGAACTGACGTAAACAAATTTACATGCCGTTCAACAACAAGATTGCTGAGTAAAGGCTTTAAAATAGTGCAGATGAATCATTTTTCTTGACTAGTTACTTCAGCTTTGTAAAGAGTATAACCTGTAAAACTACACGAGTCTAAAATAAACCTAGCTGACTGTATTAGCTTCCAAAGTAGCGCTAACACAGTTTATTAGTTGAGTACAGGTTGTTTAGTTGTTGAAAAAGCACTTTTGATGATTATGTTATTCAGCCAGAGTGGTTGGTTGTGTAGAAGCCATCAAATAAGTAATATATTTGCTTTATTAGCTTCGTTTTGAAGCTAAAAGTTAAAAGTTGATTAATATTTGCATAGAAGTGACATTAACGTTTATTGTTGTTGTTATTCAGTGTGACTGACAAATTTAATAATGGTTGTGAAAAAGTTGAGTAAACGCTCTCCAAAACTATTTTGGTAGCTTCTGCTTGTAGCTGAATCTGCAGCTTGTTTCAGCTACTTTACAGCACACCGCTGTAAAAGTTGGCTTATAAAGCTGAAAATGTTAGTTGGGTTGCCAAAAGATCCCTCAAAAACCGTGCTGCTGTTTTGCCAGAAATTTTGCACCAACTTCGGCGAAATTGTACGGTGGAATCGAAAATTTACACGGCCTTTCAATATTATTTAGAGAGAGTTAGTATCTTCTCAGATGAAAGAGAAGGTTCATAAAAACGTAGGTCACTCAACGCTGATTAACATACGTTTTTAGAAATTTCTCTATCATCGTAGTAGAAGTTACCCTCTCTCTGAGTGAGATTAAACAGCGTGTAGCTGGAAAACATATTTACACCGTTATTGGCAAATCAATATTGGCTCCCGTGTAGAATAGAAGAACTATGAAAGTGATGATGATTTGACAATTTTCCACGAGTGTTATCTTAAAGTTCATTTATTTGGATAATGGAGCATATTTTTAAATCTGGTTGCTGCTACATTGGTAGAAAAGCTTAAATCAATGTATACAACTAAAAATCTGAAAATAAGTTATTTTTCTATATTATAAATGAATTTTACGATTGCATTCGTAGACCTCACGCTATTAGTTAATATAGGACCATGGAAACGTGGATTTAGAGTGATGACATTTTCAGCAAAGATGATGGACACGACATGCTTAATCTTTTTAAGATGTTAATTTTGCGATTAATCCCTCTAAAAGTGAGATGTGAAATGTATTTTTTCATAATGTCGAAATACAGGGTTGATGTCTTCAGGGAAGTAAAGCCGTTGGTCCCGGTTTATGAGTTGATGGGTCGATAGGTAGGGTCCAGGTGTGGGAGCTGCCTCCCTAGCGTCGGTAGCATTGGTGCTCAGCGCGGAAAACAAGATCGACGGAAAACAAATAATAAAAAAAAAGAACGACGTTCGTGAAAACTTATCTTTTTTATATGTTTAATTACCGTCGATCTCTGCTCCGCAATCGAGTGCCAATCACCGACGAGCGTTGATTGCCAATTGGTGAAACCTATCGAACCTTTCAACACATGGGTAAGGACCAAAAGCTTTACTTCAGAGATGTTATGCCTCAGAACATCCCGGTGGCGTCGACTGGGATTGAACCCTGGCCTGCTGGGGTGAGAGGTAATCACGCTTACCACTACACCACTGAACGTCGTTCTTCACACGTCTTCCTGAATTATTCAAACAAATCTTGACGAATTTCTATCCAAATAGCACGAGTTGCAGTTTTTACGGTCACCATCAGCACACACTCATAAACGCTCAGTCGATTGCAATCGTGCTGGGATTAATTCGCGTAAAGTTTTTCTACTGCCATGAGATGTTTTTACTTGTTTAGTTAATCAAATATTCACGAGCTACTGATGATGCTTCTCACGCATTTTAGAGAGCTTATGGGGTGGAGAGGGTTAGTTATCGATAAAACCGTTCATTTCTCACATCGCTTCACATTATGCAATTCAGATCATCTGGTAAATCGTATGTATGTGTACTACGTGCTGCTGCATATATCTGCATCGAGTTTATCTCCGTCGGTTGAAGGTTAGATTGGAACCGTTTAACAGATAAGTTGCGTATGAGCACAGTTAAGATTTCTTTGTTTCGAGAATCGATTCCCACGTGGCGTTTAGTAGCAAATCATTCATAAGTTGAGTATCAGAACACTGAGAAATCTCACCCCGCAAGCTCAAGCTTTTTGTTGGGGAAGTTAGGTTGATTAATTTCATCTCTGGCTGTTTACAGTAATGTTATTACATATCAAGCTGAACATTGCATTAAGTCCTAAGTAACATTGATCAATTCTCTTCGTTGACTCTCTCTTTCCTTAATAACTTGAGCACATATCCGTTTCTTGTTGTGTTTGTCGTATTAGATGCTAGATAAAAGCATCTCTTATCGATCCGTGTGCTGAAAATACCTGGGGGAATGCATTTACATGCCTGTGGGAATAAAAAGAGAAAGTCGACAAAGAGAATCTGTCAATGTTACTTAGGACCTAATGCAATGTTCAGCTAACATAACTATAACTGTTCCGTAAATTAAAAATAGTTAGTAAAATCAACGATTTCCAAAGGCGGACCTATTTTTTCGATCTTTCGAAGCATATTTCACATTAGATTTAATCTGTCACCTGAAAATAGACCACAAAATGAGAACTGCTTTGATAATTTTGGTATTTCTGTCATATTAGATGAGGAAATATAAGAATATTTTTGAAAGATTACTTTTTGAACCATGAATTTGGCAAGATCTGATACTATTTATGTATCCCTTTTTATCTTGAGTCATCCTTTATTTCCAGTGCGGTTAGCAGGCGTGAAAGGCAAATAGCACAAGTATTGATGCCAAATGGCTTTTATTGTAGTTGCTATAAGGATTTTGAATGGTTTTCAATGTTTTTTGCAGCCGTATAACCTTTTTACAGCAAATCAATCTTGAAGTGCCTCGAAAATATGTCCTTCAAAACCTTCTTCGGGGTGGGCCAACTAGACAGATTCTAGTCTTAATGAGGTTTTGGTGGATGTAATAAAGGCAAAGCTGTCTTGACCAGGGTTTTATGAATGTCTTGTAGTATTTCATAAAACGTAAAATGTGACTTGGGAAGCCACGTGTTGAGTGCAAGGAACTCAATTTTGGGAACTTTTTTCTTACCGTGTAGATTTGCGTTTGTATTGAAAATCATCGCTATCACATATGAGCGTAATAAACATTGTTGATATTTACCAGAGCTTAATTATCCAGCCCAAAATTGTCAAAATCAGAAGTGATCCTCAAAAGTAACATAATCAAATTCAATTATTATTTGGAATATTGTCGACCTCAGAGCCTAAAACCATAGAGGTAACTCTAAGACCAGAAGGTCCCGAAGAAACGTGCTCAACTTTTTGGCTTAGCTCTGGTACTATCTTCGGTTCCAAGCTAATCAATGCACCCCTCGAAACATAGAAAAATCCACTAAGCCCACATTTTATCTGTCAAACTTTCATAGCGATTCAAAACAAACATAGTATAGTACTAGAATTTCGACTAGAATGGGGTACGCTTATAGATGTACTTGGGACCAATAGGCTAGTCAAGTAGTGAGCCAATTTAAAGTCGTTAGTTTCCACCGGTTGGTAATACTTTCAAATTCCGATTTTTCAATGAAACTTTTTTTCAACTCAGTTTGAGGAATGAGCTTGATATGATTCTACTTTTGTTTTTTGCTGTGCAGCTCATTTTTATTAATCGAGCTTGGATTTCATCGTATTTCTCTAACAATTCCATCTTTTGAAACATTGTTAATCATTGAATAATTGAGTAATTCCAAACTAATTCTTAAAATTATTCAAGTTCGGTGATCGAGAGTAATAAACGCAATTTAAAAGTAATAAGGTAATTTTAATTAATTGAAAAGTAATCAGAGCAATTTTCGGTATTTGATTGGCACTGACTGGTAATTAACGCTGGTAGATGAAACCCCTTTTTAAACTTTAATTGGTTAGATGGTTCATAACCTCATGGAGTAAGGCGAACCAGCCCAAAGCTGAAAGCCTCCCTAATAAAGATAAATAATAATAATAACCTCATGGAATGGGTCAGTTGATTCTTGTTTCGATTAGGCCGTTCCGGGTGTCATGAGACCTAATGACTTCTTCAACTGCCTCGACGACCTCGTCTACTTTTTGTGTTGCCAACGGCAAGTTTTAAAATTATTATCACCTACAAAAAATTTCTCAAGAACACGTGATTAACATTCCCATAGTTTCTATGTGCATTGATCGATTCTGTTAATTGACGTTTCGTTTGGTAACTCAGCTGCAAAATATATTTCCTCTATTGATTGACGTTTAGGGCGCTAGATTATACCTTAATTCTATTATCAAACTATGTGTCGAGAATATTCTGAAATGTGTGTTGCTTGGCTGTGGTTATCGAAAAAGATGAAGAAAATCAATCATTGCAGGTAGGACTAATTGAAATGCACTTCTGGTTTCTAACCAATACTATTACAGTATTATAGCTTAACTACTGTTTCGGTGGTAAAATGCTTCTGTCATGACACTAGATTCTCGTTGGCTCGATGCAACAGATCCAAAACTATTCACGTTGTTTAACTTTTCTGGTCCCTTCTTTTTCCGGGTTATCCTTAACAAGAACGACCACCACCATACCAGTGCATTTCACCGCTGCCATTGCAGAACACGTGCAATACGATCGTAACATTCAAAAAGGTTATACCACTCACTATGTCGTACATCGATATACCTACGCAGAATGATGTTACGCACTTTGCATTCCAATCGCTGGTAATGGACAAGCTGTTGCACTGAGGTCGATTGCCTAGAACTACACCGAACAAATTCTCACAAACACGTTTCACGCATTTACCATTATTATTTATTGATTGACAGATTTGGACCATTAGTTTTGGTTTTATGATTGTTACACTAAATCTGTATAGCAAACTATGGTATCTGCATTGCGTTTAGCACGATCGTTCGAATCGGTTAGGCATGCCAGACAGACAGTGGCAAATTATCATGTGGTTAACACTTGCAGTTACATGATAACTTGCATGTCTCACGGTCAGAAACGGCGACTCATCTACAGTCGACAATCGGTAATGGCCGGTGGGATGTGCATTTGAACTTGACCGAGTGTTAGAACATGATAATGCAAATCTGTGCATGCAAGCCGTGCATAGAAATGATTTTATTTAGAATTAATAATCCCATTTTTTCTGATTTATATTTCATTCCACAGATTGTGATTCAGCAAAGTGTCCCCCAGCCATTGACATTCCGGATACGTTACTTCAGGTGGGCGAACGGGCGGGTAGACAAATGGTCAACTGTTGCGAAGTGACGCAAATCTTCTGCGACCAGAGTGCGTGTCCTTCGAGAATTCGGTTCTGCGACGAGGAAAGGAAAATCCGACCAAAGATTGTCGAAGGAAGGTGTTGCAATGTGGATGAGTGTGGTAAGTTGGTCTACATTTTTGGTTGGTATTATCTGGATTGGTTTATGTTTTTTAATGCATGTTTTGAACAGATAACATCACACGGTCCGAGAAGTGTGAGGTGGTGATCAACGGGACCATTACCAGGAAGCAGATTGGTGAAAAGTGGTTCAGCATGGTCAACAGCACAACGTGTATGAACTTCGAATGCTTGAGCAGCGAATCATCGGAACCGTTTGTGAATTCGATTGGGATCACATGTAACTCCAGATGTCCTGAGGTAAGATTCTTTTCTTTTTGAATTTATAAGAGCGATACTGGAGAGTAATAAAATAGCGATCTCTTTTGCGAATAGAAATTGGTCATTTTCTACCCGACATTTTAACAACCATCATTGATTGATGGCTTTCACCATCCCGACAAGAGCTTTCTCCTAATTCTCCCAAAAATAGTTTTATATTTACCCCTCTTACAAAGACATGTTATGCATGTCGCTTGGAATTAGACGAATTTCACAGCAACTCGATCATTTTCTGGCAGCACCCTCTCAGATTCCAATGAAACTTTGAAAATATACAGTAGGATGCTTCATTTTGTTAAAAATGTTAGATTTCTTATAGGACACCCTCCAGTTTGATTCATAACCCCAAAATATTGGTAAAGAGGTGATGGTTGTCACCATGGAGACGCAAGAGAAATGTGATCCTCGCTGAATGTATTTTTTTAATTTAATTGTTTAGTAAGGCTCAACTGTCTTAAACACCATACGCAGCCGGTTACAATTGCTTTTAACACTTAATTCACAAGTATCTGCAGAATTTAATTAATTCAAAAATTTCATTCATTTCAGGGCTTCGCGCTACAATACTCCATCCAACATTGCTGCCCGCAGTGTGTCCAGGCGATGTGCCGTTTCAACGATCGCTTCTACTCGGAAGCCGAATCCTGGGAAAGTCCGGATGGATGTTTGCGGTATCGCTGTGTCAATGAGAACGGGTTACTTTCGATCACTTCCGAACGGAAGCAGTGTCCCATGATGATGGACTGTCCACCGGAGAATGTGATAGAACAGAACTGCTGTAGCGCGTGTAACATCACGATGGTCGATCCGGTTACGCCAATGCCGCGAACAGGAATCGAATATTACGATGAACTTGACTACTCGGACCATGAATGCAAACGGGAATGCATGAGGGGTAGAAAGCCGATGACGTGCTACTATAGATTCAAGATGGAGTGGTATGAAACGATGAGTAAGGCATGCTATGAGTGCCCGTACAACGCTACGGATTGTGGTCGTCCGCATTGTATTGCTGCGGATGGAGTTAGAAGGAGCGTAATAGTTATTAATAGGATGATGCCAGGACCGTCTATTGAAGTATGCGAGAATGATATCATCACAGTTGATGTGGAGAACCATCTCATGGGTGATAGTACTACCATTCATTGGCATGGACTGCACCAGAAAAAGACTCCTTACATGGACGGAGTTCCACACATATCACAGTGTCCGATCAGTCCGGGGACCACGTTTAGGTATACCTTCAAAGCAGACAATCCGGGTACGCATTTTTGGCACTCGCATACCGGAATGCAACGTGGCGATGGAGCATTTGGACCACTCATCATCAGAAGAGACAATGATCCTCAGAAGATAATGTACGATTACGATCTTTCGGAACACGTGATAACCGTTCAAGATTGGGGTCATCAAGCTGGAAATCAAATGTTTACAGCCCATCATCACTCCACGGGTGACAATAAACCGCCAAACATATTGATCAATGGACGGGGGAAATATTTCAAACGGTATCCTAAAATTTCAAGCATTACTACTACAACTAGGACTACGAACCGTCCTACCTCAAAAACCGAGAACGATGCCGAACTGATTCAGAATTCAGCAGATAGCAACCTTAAACTTGAGATGAACTTTGCGGAGCTAATCAACGCGAGAAGGACCAATAGTTCAACACGATCGTTAAGTCGTGCGAAACGACAATCCCGGACTGTCAACTTTAACGCTGTAGTAGTTCCGGAATCGGAACATATTCCGCTGAAAGTGTTCTACGTTGAACCCAAGAAGCGCTACCGCTTCCGATTGATCAATGCTGAATTCTTGAACTGCCCGGTAGAGGTATCTGTAGAAGGTCACAACCTGACCGTAATTTCGTCGGATAGTTTCGACATCAATCCGGTGGAGGACCTGGCTTCGTTTGTGAGTTACGCAGGTGAAAGGTTCGATTTCATCCTACGGGCCAATCAACCTGTAGGAAACTATTTGATGCGGTTCCGTGGGTTGATGGATTGTGATGAACGATTTACTTCAGCCTATCAGGTGGCAGTCCTGCGGTACAGAGGAGCACCCGAAGTGGAATATGACGCGTGGCCAAGCTATGATTTCCCACTGGAAGGGATGCAACTGAATTCGCTCAACAAAGGAACGGGGAATGTAGAGACGTTATCGATTGCAGAGACTACGTCTAGGGATCAGGAAGACCTACTGCTGCTAAAAGAAAAGACTGATTTTAAATTTTACGTTTATTACGATTTCTATGCTAAGAATAACCCGCATTTCCACGTGCCGGATTTGTATGGGTTTAAGGATGGTAAGCTTACTTAAGCGAACGCTTTCGACTCAGTCTCACAATTCGTTTTCAATTTTTAGTGATCAACAACACCAACCGACTGTACACCCCTCAGCTGAACCACATTTCAATGCGGATGCCGAAAATTCCAATGATGCCGGGAAAGGACGAGCTTGACGAAAGCCTTTTCTGCAATGCAAGCTCCCTGATGGAACAGGGCATCAACTGTCGGGAGGAGTTTTGCGAGTGTAGCCACGTGCTTCAAGTACCACTCAATTCATCCGTGGAGATGGTGCTGATAGACGAGGGATTCACATTCGACGCCAATCATCCGTTCCATCTGCATGGTCATGCCTTCCGTGTGGTTGGAATGGAACGGTTGGCAGGGAACATTTCCGCCGAGGAGGTGAAACGACTAGATGAGGAGGGAAAGATCAAACGACGGCTGAAGGGTGCCCCGATTAAAGATACGGTCACCATTCCGGACGGCGGTTATACCATTATTCGGTTCATTGCGAACAATCCGGGTTAGTTTGCAAACAATGTTGCTACCTAAAGGAGAGTTTATATAACTTTTTCATCATTTCCCATCAGGCTACTGGTTGTTCCATTGTCACATCGAGTTCCACGCGGAGATTGGGATGGCACTCGTCTTGAAGGTGGGTGATAAATCGGAAATGGTTGCAGTTCCACCGAACTTTCCAACTTGTTACGATTATACGCCTGATTTGGGAAAACAGTATTCCGGTGGACAGCAAGCGTTGTCCGCCAAAAAAAGTGCCTTCCAGCGATTAGCATTAGCAGCAATTACAGTGGCACTGTTATCGAAGATGGTGGTGTGTTTGTGATATTTTTATGTAAGTTGTTCATTTTTAAGCTAAAATTAAAATAAGAAAGCTTTTAGTACAATCACTACTGTTTTATTTAAATCGTCTATGTGAAATTCATCAGTAAGGGAAACCTCCAGCTAAGGGCCTCCCTTGGCTCAGTCGGTTAAGGCGCGGCTATCAAGCAAGACCACGCTGGAGGCGACTGGGTTCGATTCCCGGTTCAGTCTACGAATTTATCGGGTTAGAAATTTCTCGAATTCCCTGAGCAATAGAGTATGATTGTACTTGCCACACAATTATAATAATGCAAAAGTGGTACAGACATCAAAAGCTCTCAATTAATAACTGTGGAAGTGCTCAAAGATCACTAAGTTGAGAGCACACAATAAACTAATATGCGATAAGCAAAATAAGCATGAAATGCTGCTAGGAAGAAGAACGGAAACTCCACCCACTCTGAATGGGTGCAATTTTCCATAATGTCTGCTCTTGATAGAAAATCGATGGCTTCCAGATAGATTTGGATAGCGCATGCGTTGATTTGCAAAAAAAACGTAATGGTCGTAGGGAATAGCCGGTAGGTATGTATGATAAATGCAGCATTCTACTGCAATAAATTTCTCATTTATGTTCATGAATTTTTAAAACAATAATTTCAATGCAATGATAAGCGGCCAATTTGTTCATGCAATACTCAATTAGCGAAAAGTATCGAATCTAATATGATAAAATTGTTCTTGTAATATTATACCGATGAAATCTCGCGACACTTTTCAATTAGAACAATCTACATTGATCGATTCTCTTCATCGAATATTTTTTTCATTAATAACTAGGCTCCAAAAACATGTTCAGCTAGTTCTTATCGTCCAATACGCTTTACATTTTTTTTTTCTTTTAACAGACTGCAGAAAAATTATCCAGAAATATGAAATCAGCCAAGTTATTAACGAAAGAGATAGTCGATGAAGAGAATCTATCAATGCACAGCAGTCCAGAATGCAGATTTAGCTGGAAGGATAAGCCTGAAATTGAAACTTTAGACAAAAAGTGTTTTCTACAAAGTTGTTGCTTATAGTTAGGCCCTCACTTTTATGACAATGAATTCTAGGGTGGTTCTTATTTTCATTGAAATCTATAATTGAACTTTTTGTGTGAAGGAATTAATGTATACATTCTTCGGCAATGTTATAGCTGTGCAAATTTCAAGCAACCTTGTTAAAAAAAAATTGTATCTCATGAATTGACCGATTTAGAGCAATTTTTCTAAATTGAGTTAGGGTGTCTATAAAAAAACAATTTTTTTATCAAGTTTTCTTATTTCAAATTTCTCAGCAAAGGTGTCTTGAAATAACTTTTAGATCTTTAGAAGGCGCAAATTTTTGCACAGCAGAGCTTGTCGATATCTTTCGCCGATCAAGAGTTATTAAATTTTTCTAATCAAAATATGCCCTTTTCAAATGTTAATATCTCTGGTTGGGGTAAACAAAAAATTTTTTTTTACTGCATTAGAAGAACGTATGTTACGTTTGGGTTACAAAATGGTGAGTTGACAACCTGGAAGGAGCGGAATACCTAGCCCTGGTCCTCACAAGTTCCTACTTCACGCCTCCTCGAGTCATATGATAACAAAAGACTACCAGCTGAAACATGGACACAGCTGGATGGCGTAGCCTGGGCAATGTTGCCAGTCTGGCAATAGCAAAGTGAAGAGGTGCGACGCGAACACTGGCGCGGTAACCATAGTACGGTGATAGAGGAAATGCTTCACCAAACCTGAGCGTCTGCTCACCATGGAGGTGCGGCTCAAAACGGCGTCTGTTCTCCATGTTAGGAGCGGCTGATCACCGTCCTAGTGCCAGCGTGGGACTCTAAACAGAGCTGTGCACGATGGTCCCTCGGCGAGACAGGGGGTTGGGGCAGGCCCAACAAGCCGCCCTGGAAAAAAACAAAGTTGCAAATACCGAAGAAAGAAATACGGATCGGAACAATCGGCACAGACCTACGCGACGAAATAAGGACTACGATTGGAAACTCGGAACATGGAACTGCAAATCGCTCGGCTTCCCGGGTTGCGATAGGTTAATCTATGACGAACTTCAACCACGCAACTTCGAAGTCGTAGCACTGCAGGAACTTTGCTGGACGGGACAAAAGGTATGGAAAAGCGGGCATCGAGCGGCTACTTTCTACCAGAGCTGTGGCACCACCAACGAGCTGGGAACCGGCTTTGTAGTGCTGGGTAAGATGCGCCAACGCGTGATTGGTTGGCAGCCGATCAACGCGAGGATGTGCAAGTTGAGGATTAAGGGCCGTTTCTTCAACTACAGCATCATCAACGTGCACTGCCCACACGAAGGGAGACCCGACGACGAGAAAGAAGCGCTCTATGCGCAGCTGGAGCAGGTGTACGACGGCTGTTCGCAACGGGACGTCAAAATCGTCATCGGCGACATGAACGCTCAGGTAGGACGGGAGGCAATGTATAGACCGGCAATCGGGCCAAACAGCCTGCATGCCGTATCGAACGACAACGGCCAACGATGCGTGAACTTTGCAGCCTCCCGGGGTATGGTAGTTCGAAGTACCTTTTTCCCCCGCAAGGATATCCACAAAGCCACCTGGAGATCACCTGACCAACACACAGAAAACCAAATCGATCACGTTCTAATCGACGGGAAATTCTTCTCCGACATTATCAACGTCCGCACGTACCGCAGTGCGAACATAGATTCGGACCACTACCTAGTTGCAGTATGCATGCGCTCAAAACTCTCGACGGTGCATAACACACGTCGAAGTCGAACGCCACGACCCAACATTGAGCAACTACGGGACACCGGAGTTGCCCAGGGCTACGCGCAGCAGCTGGAAGTTGCACTACCCACGGAAGAGCAGCTTGGCGCAGCTTCTCTTGAAGATGGCTGGAGGGGCATCCGTTCAGCCATAGGTAGTACTGCTGTAGCGGCACTAGGTACTGCAATCCCGGACCGAAGAAATGACTGGTTTGACGGCGAATGCAAACTGTTAGTAGAGGAGAAGAATGCAGCACGGGCGAGAATGCTGCAACACCGCACGAGATTGAATGTGGAGCGATACAGACAAGCGCGGAACAGACAAAACTCGGTTTTCCGAAGGAAGAAGCGTCAGCAGGAAGATCGAGATCGCGAGGCGATGGAAAATCTGTACCGCGTAAACGACACACGGAAGTTCTACGAGAAGCTAAATAGTTCGCGCAAAGGCTACGTGCCGCAAGCCGATATGTGCAAGGACTTGGACGGTAACCTTCTCACGAACGAGTGTGAGGTGATTGAGAGGTGGAAGCAGTACTATGACGAGCACCTCAACGGTGAAGCAGCAGAAAACGAAGGTGGCACGGCAACAGACCTTGGAGCACGCGCAGAAGACGACAGGCTACCGGCCCCTGATCTTCAAGAAGTTGAGGAGGAGATCGGTCGGCTGAAGAACAACAAAGCAACTGGTGTAGATCAACTACCAAGTGAGCTATTGAAATATGGTGGTGAAGCACTGGCTAGAGCGCTGCACTGGGTAATTGCCAAGATTTGGAGGAGGAGATATTACCGGAGGAGTGGATGGAAGGTGTCGTATGCCCAATCTACAAAAAGGGCGACAAGTTGGATTGCTGCAACTACCGCGCGATCACACTGCTGAGCGCCGCCTACAAGGTACTCTCCCAAATTCTATGCCGCCGTCTGTCACCATATGCAAGAGAGTTCGTGGGGCAATACCAGGCGGGATTCATGGGTGCCCGCGCTACCACGGACCAAATTTTCGCGATTCGGCAGGTTCTGCAGAAATGCCGCGAATACAACGTGCCCACACATCATTTGTTCATCGATTTCAAATCCGCATACGACACAATCGATCGAGATCAGCTATGGCAGATTATGCACGAGTACGGATTTCCGGATAAACTGACGCGATTGGTCAAGGCGACGATGGATCGAGTGACGTGCGTTGTTCGAGTATCGGGGACACTCTCGAGTCCCTTTGAATCTCGAAGGGGGTTACGGCAGGGTGATGGACTTTCGTGTCTGCTGTTCAACATCGCGTTAGAAGGTGTGATCAGAAGAGCTGGGATAGACACGAGTGGCACGATATTCAGGAAGTCCATCCAGCTCCTTGGTTTCGCCGATGACATTGACATTATGGCACGGAACTTTGAGATGATGGCGGAAACGTACATCAGACTGAAGGCTGAAGCTAGACGGATTGGACTTGCCATCAACGCATCAAAGACAAAATATATGAAAGCAAGAGGTTCTAGGGAAGACAATGTTAGCCTCCCACCCCGAGTTCAGATTGACGGTGACGAAATCGAGGTGGTCGATGAGTTCGTGTATTTGGGGTCACTGGTGACCGCCGAAAATGATACCAGCAGAGAAATTCAAAGACGCATTATGGCAGGGAATCGTGCCTACTTTGGACTCCGGAGGACGCTCCGGTCGAATAAAATTCGCCGCCGCACGAAGTTGACTGTCTACAAGACGCTAATTAGACCGGTGGTCCTTTACGGCCACGAGACCTGGACTTTGCTCGTGGAGGACCAACGCGCCCTTGGTGTTTTCGAACGGAAGGTGTTGCGTACCATCTACGGTGGAGTGCAGATGGATGACGGAACGTGGAGGAGGCGAATGAACCACGAATTGCACCAGCTGCTGGGAGAACCATCCATCGTCCACATTGCAAAAATTGGGCGACTACGGTGGGCTGGGCACGTCGTAAGAATGCCGCACGACGACCCAGTGAAAATGGTTCTAGAAAGCGACCCAACAGGAACAAGAAGAAGAGGCGCGCAGCGGGCAAGGTGGATCGACCAAGTAGAAGGTGACCTGCGGACCCTTCGCAGACTACGAGGCTGGCGAACTGTGGCCATGGATCGAGTAGAGTGGAGACGACTTCTTCGGACAGCAGAGGACAACAAGGCCTTAGCCTGATTGGTAAGGTAAGTAAGTATGTTATTCTCAATAATGTAAAAAATAGAGGTATGTTATTTTAAAAACTCGTATAAAATCAATTTGAATTTATTCATGTTTTTTGCTATAATTGGGTATATCTTTTTTATTAGAAGAGAAACAGGCAACATTTTTTGCTATAAATCATTCGTCTTAAAGAGCTTTAAAAGTCTCTAGAAGTTGATTTTCATGAGAAATTTGAAATGAAAAAGTTAGTGCTAAAACACTCATGTTCTTGAGAATAACATACGCCCTTTCAAATGCAGTAAAAAAAACTTTAAACAGTAACTTTTTAACATTTGAAAAGGGCATAATTTTAGTAGAAAAATATCAATAACTCTTATTCGGTTCTTTCGTCAAGCTCTATGTAGCAAAAATATGCGCCTTCAAAAGATCTATACGTTATTTGAATCCTTCTTTGCTAAGAAATTTGAAATAAGAAAACTAAAGCAAAACAACTATTTTTTTAGAGACACTCTAACTCTATTTAAGAAAGTAGCTCTAAATCGGTCAATTTAAGAGATACAAAAAAAAAATTACAAAGTTGCTTGAAATTAGCTCAGCTATAACTTTGCCAAAAAATGTATACCTTAATTTCTACAAACAAAAAGTTAGATTTTTGATTTCAATGATAATAAGAACCACCCTAGAATTCATTGTCCAAACCAAAAATGTATTACATTTCTTAGTTCTATCATCCTCAAGCCAAGCATATAAACTAGACATGTTTAAAAACTAGTAAAACTAAAATCTGTGAATAGAATAATTGAACACTTAAATACAGTTAGGTGAGATTAATTTGCTATTATGGAAACTTATAAAATTGTGAAGCTTTACTAGAAGTTGTATTCGCGATTTTGAGATAAACGGCAAATTAGGACATTGTGAGCAATGTAAAAAATGCGGAGGTATGAAAGTTCAAAATTATGAAACATACTGAGACTAATTTCGTTGCGGGATAGCTTTTCCTTCAACGAAGAGTTTTTTTCTTTGGTATTTTTCAAGCTCGACCAGTGTCCGGGAACCATTTCCCCAAATAGCATTTAGTCCTTGCACCTCGGTGGAAATTTATGAGATCGCCCATGAACCATTCTGCTTATCAGTGTGTAAGTGTTCATTTTGAGCCCGCTGCACAAATTTTTGCTGACGACAAATAGTGGTTGGAGGTTCCCAAAACGGTGGCGAATGATCGTTTAACCGCACGATGGTTTGTCGATCGTGTGTGACTTTCAGGCGTCTTCCCTCGTTGATGGAGATTGGCACGGCCAAGGACGATACCGGAACGACCGTGTTAAGAGGGGAATGCTCCTATACGGTTAGGGGTCTCGACTCCAAGCTTTAAAACCTCCTTAACGGGCGACTGGCCCAGAGGTTGGAATGTGTTCTTTGCAGTAAGAGGTAGCAAACCGAGATCTACTACGCCGGATCGTGTGCACCTGGTCGAGCCTCTGACCAGACGAAATGGCGACTTGCCGTCGAATTAACAGGAAAATACAAAAAGTCCTGTGAGAGTAATGGGAGGTATTAGAGGAGCCGTACTTATATTCTAGTCATTAGTAGTAAGCTAGATTTAGATAAATTTTAAGCGTAGGATAGATCATTAGCGTGCCTGGCGAATCCGTCTTTCTCTCCCTTTTAGCTGGATACCACAGTATGTACATTTTTACTAACATATACTAGCCCTACTACTAACCCTAATTTTAATACAACACCTTTTTTTCTGTCGGTTACAGTATCGACTTCAACCCAGACGGTTGTCATCGCGTGCGTATATTGGGTAAATTCTGGCCGCAGTGGATATAACACCACGACCGTCGATTTGCACTAGCACTTATCTGTCGAGTGAAACGATCGCTTGCAGACTCCCAAAAGGACAACTGTGGTCGAACGTTGACGTCATTTAAGCTGTTCCATACCAGTCCGCATCGTGCTCTCTTGCCGTGCGGATCTTTTGACGAAGGACTACGTCTTTAATTTCTATACTAGGGGTCACATAAAAAAATCCAAATTCAGCCATGTATCGAAATATCCCAAACACGGACGCAACGATAGAGCGTAAATCGAACAAACGACACATTGTGCATGCTCACATGAGCGAGCTCAATACTCGGTTGATCGACAAATGAAAGGAAGGGAGGAGAAAAGCAGCGATAATAAAAACGCTTGTCAAATCGTGTTTTTCGTCTCACGATTCTCTGCTTGTTCGTCAAGCAGTACAATCCGGTATTTGCTCGCTCTGTCGAGTTGTTCGATAGTTCGACAGTGAGCATTCATAAGGGCGTATACGCGATGATCAATTCTCTTCATCGATTTTCTCTTTTGTTAATAACTCGCTAGATTTAACGTTTGTCAGTGCGTTTGCTGTTGCTTTTGATAGGCAATGCAACCTGTTACAACTCTACATTGAACAAATTCTACAAAATTGTTTCGCTTAGCTGTAGCAATGCAAAGAGAAAATCGATTAAGGGAATCGATCATCGCGTATACGCCCTTATGCATGCTCACTGTCGAGTTTATTCCAAACGTTTATTCGCGTCATCAGTAGTGTCGGTCGCATCGTGTGATGGGAAGACAGCGCTCCCGGAGCAGGCTCCGTGAGAAAGCGGAGAAGAACAGTGGCGAGTGTAGCACGAGTGTACCTATTTCAAACAGGTACGCTACTCTTCCCACCGATGTTGGAAATACCACCTCCGCCACGATGAAGCGATCCAAGAAGAGGAAGAAAAACCAAGGCCAGTCCGATGGTGCGAGTGGACGTGATGACGTCACAACAACGAACGCCAGCGACATCGGTGATTTCGGCGACGCCACTCAAGGTCGTCATCAGGGGCCTACCAAACATCGACCCGAAGTTTATCGAAGCTGAAATCAGGGACCGGTACAAGCTGGCCCCAAGTGCCGTCTATCGGATGACAAGAAGAGACGAGAATGTGAAGGCGTATCCGGATTACCTTTTCCTGGCACACTTCCAGAAGGGAACGGTGACGCTCAACGCACTGAAAGCCATCCGCTCCATCAATTGCATCATCGTCCGCTGGGAGCCATACCGTGGCGGCCATCGCGATGTGACTCAGTGCCAACGGTGTCTGAACTTTGGACACGGCACCCACAACTGCAACATTAAGCCACGCTGCGGCAATTGGGCTCAACACCACGCCACTTCCGACTGCCCTGCGGATGGAGCCGTGGCGTTAAAATGCACCAACTGTGGTGGTGCTTACCAAGGTTCCGACAGACAGTGCTCCAAACGCGAGGACTTCAAACGCATCCGAAAACAGGCGGCAACTAACAACCAACCAGGACGCAAGAAGGACAAAGTCCCGGCATTTCGGACGGAGGATTTCCTGCCTCTTCGTGCTCCTCAGCAAAGACAAGTGAATTCGCGGGTGCATTCCACTCAAGCATCTTCTGGTGATTCTGCTGGCCAAAGCTCTCCATCCCCCCTGGATTCTGGAGACAACCACCAGCGCAAAACAACAACCCCGATCTGTTTTCAGCGGATGAACTGATGGAAATTTTCGTCAACATGACCGGTGCTCTACGTAAGTGCCGCAATAAGCCCGAACAGATCCAAGTGCTCGGTAAGTTCATCATCCAGTATGGTGTCTAAGCCGCTAACCATCGCTGCCTGGAACGCTTGCTCTGTAAGAGCAAAACAGATTGAGCTTGCCGACTTCCTCCGCAAGCATAGCATCGACGTGGTTCTTCTAACTGAGACCCACTTAAAGTCCGGTGACAGCTTCTGGTTGCCTGACCACAACATTATCCGGCTTGATCGCACCATCTCCAGGGAGGGTGTTGTAGCGGTCATCGTCAGAAAGGGAATCAAGTTTTGCACTCTGCCCCACATCCGCACTTCTATCATCGAGGCCATTACTGTGGCGAACCGAAATCCGTACACCTAAGAAATGAATCAAAATCCGTACATTTCATACAAAACGCCTACTTTTTGTATGAGGTGCACGAATTTCGATGCTGTACGGATTTCAGTCCCCCACGGTAGTGTGGAGGTGGAATCACCAACGGGAAACGTCCGGTTTATCGCTGTTTACTGCCCACGCCAGTGTTCCGCAAGCAACGGATTAGGAATCCAATTCAAGAAGGACCTCATCACCCGTACTAGCTCCCGATTCATCGTTGGGGGCGACCTGAACCCGCCATTGGGCCCGCCATGAAGCTTGGCGGAACTACCAGAGGAACCGGAACGGATGTCTATTGTTCGACCACGCTCAACATGGACTGTACACTGTGCAATTTCCGGACGAACCAACCACCAGTCGAAGTCGGTGTCAACGTGGTTCCTGCTAGAAGCTGCCTGCGTAAAGACTACCACCATGTCAACTGGTTGCAGTACGGACGAATGGTGGACAGCAACATCGATGAAAATCCACAGCTCAACACCGTAGATGACATCGACCGGACGTTGGAAGGACTCCAACAGGCCATATCCACACAGCTAAAAAAAAGTAGTGTAAATTTCCGTTACTATGATGCACATAAATGGAGCGTCATATATCATACAATTTTAGATTATAGATCGTGTAAATTTATGAGACATGTCATGCAATATCCCATATATTGTATACAACTGTCCACTTTTGTTTGCAACATTTGTTTGACGACATTACGTGAAAAGGAAGTTTACATGTATGAATATTTGCATGCATGGATGTTTACATCGCCAGTAAAATTCAGAATTTTTTGGTGTGCATGGCTGACGAGGCATACGTTCGACAAGTTCCTGTGAGGGGTAAGTTTGTTGCTATTGATTCCCACACCCAATTACTGATTCGGTTGAGAAATGTTCGTAGACGCCAGTTTCAGAGGGCTGGAGATCTGGGCAAAAAACGTGAAATGGCCGATCTGAACAGGCAGGTTGCTTCCAGAATGGACTCACTCCGAAATGAAAGTTTCGAGAGTGTTGTCCAGAATCTGGATGACCGCTCCAGACCATTCTGGAAGGTAGCCAAGGTCCTGAAAACTCATCCCAAACCCGTTCCACCTATCTGAGTCGAAAATGATGACGATCAGCTCATAATCACCCCACAGGAGAAAGCAAATGCGATCGGCAAGCATGTCGCTTCATCGCATTTGCTTGGCTCGACTATCCAAAATCCGCTCGATGATCAGGTTGCGCAATGCGTTCAAACCCTAGATACCTCCCCTTGTGTCGTGCTTCCGGCGGATATGATTACAGTACAACAGATTTGCTTAGCGCTGAAATGCACCAAGAACATGAAAGCTCCCGGGTTTGACGATATAATCAACTTGATCTTGAAGAGACTCAGCATGAAAGTGCAGTCTATTCTAACCGCTATCTTCAACAGATGTTTGGAACTGCACTACTTTCCAAGCATCTGGAAAGTAGCAAAAATCATACCAATCCGCAAACCCGGTAAGGATCCAACATTGTCTTCAAGCTACAGACCAATCAGCCTCCTTTCAGCGCTGAGCAAATTGTTCGAGAAACTCATTCTCAATCGTTTGCTCAAGTTTGTCGAGGAAAGCAACATTCTCCTTCCGGAACAGTTTGGATTCAGAAAGGGGCACTCCACCAATCATCAGCTACACATTTCACGCAACCGAGCAACTTGTAAACAATGTTGTTTACAATAATGGGCTTTTGTATACAATATTTGCTACACTGCATGGAATGTCTCAGAACTTTACATGATATATAATGTAAACGTATATGATATGTGACGCTCCATATATGTGCATCATACTAAACAGAAATCTACACTATTTTTTCGAACTGTGTAGTACGGGTGATGAATAATATCTGAAGTAACAAAGCTGTATCCAAGTCCACAGCCATGGCCTTGTTAGACGTTGAAAAGGCGTTTGACAATGTTTGGCATGACGGATTTGTGTACAAGCTTTGTAACTTCAACTTCCCATTACATCTGGTTAAAATCACCCGTAACTACCTCCAGCAAAGGTCGTTTAAGGTATCGTTGAATGGTTGTCTTTCAGACACGTTTTCCATCCCAGCAGGAGTCCCGTAAGGCAGTCTGCTGGGCCCCTTGCTTTACAGCATTTACACTTCCGACATTCCTCCCCTCGGTGACGGTTGCGTGTTTTTCCTGTTCGCAGATGATACCGCAATAGCCGTCAAAGGAAGGATGCCTCGCGAAATAACGAACAAACTTCAACGATGCCTTAACGCCTTTGCTGATTATGCCACCACGTGGAAAATTAAAATCAATGCCTCCAAAACACAAGCGATCATGTTCCTCCATCGGCAATCACCCAAACTGAAACCGGCTCCATCTTGTACTGTAATCATGGATGGCACAAGGGTTGAGTGGTCCGCCGAAGTAACCTATCTCGGGATGTTGTTCGATGAAAAGCTCCTCTTCCGTTCGCATGTAGAGAAAACTGTAGTCAAGTGTTCTGCCTTGGTTAGGTGTCTGTATCCGTTGATTTGCCGCAGATCCAGCCTCTCAAGGGTGAACAAACTGGCTGTCTACAAACAAATCATAGCACCTGCGATCCTCTACGCAGCTCCGGTGTGGGAATCATGTGCACAGACTCACAGGAACAAAATTCAGGTCGCTCAGAATAGAGTGCTGAGGATGGCACTTGATCGTCCTTTCGACACTAGAATAACAAATTTACACGAAGAGGCAGGAATTGCCAAAATAGATTCCAGAATTAACGAAATTAAGGCTAAATTTATCAGAACATGCTTTGGTAAGCAATTTGTATATAGTAGATTAGGTGTATAAAGTACTTGTAGGTTAGTTGTAGTTGTAAATAGTAGTTATAAGCAATCTCCTTTTTCAAATTTTAAACAAACCAATCCCACCAAGGTGGTCATTCTTAAAACAGGCCCGATAGGACTAGGAACTGTAATTAATAATAATTGAAATTTCAAATGAACTAAAGTTGAAAAGACGCGTCTGTGTCACTTGATAAGTAATACATGTAAACCACACAAATTCAAGAAATATAGATCATTTAAAGTCAAAGTGTTCTTCGTCATTTGCTTTCGAGCAACGGACGGATAAGCGTCGGACACGACGTATGAGTGGAACAGCACACATCGCACCAATACGAAGACAACGACGAAGACGAAAGCACCCACATAGACCGGAGGAAAGGCTTCCCGCAATAGGAAGCATGACTAGGCCGCCATCATCCGGTCGGCATCGACTTGCACTGGTGTGGCCACCATTTGAAAAACAACCGGCCCTTTTCAGGGCCACCAATTCAAAAACGGAAAGAGTTTATTTATTTATGTGGAGGGAAAAGCCCACACTAGTGGGCGCAAAACCTCATCATTTCAGTACCAACAGATAACATGGAATCCTAGAGATACATTTGGTTGAACTAAGATATTAATGATAACATAATTAACTTAATTTAAGTACAGAAAACAGAAACCGTCAGGAAGTTAAAAGTACATTATAAAACAGATTCTTAAGCCTAACACGGGAGATTTTAAAATCAAGATGAATTGACAAAATTACTCGGAGTTGAGCTAGTTCATGTTCAATGGGAATGTAAGACTCGCAACGTGGGTGGATCACCTTTTCGTTGTACGTTACGGGATGTAAGATCTACCACCGATTCCTAGTCTTGACTACTTCAAAGTAGGGGAACAGGATTTTTCAGTAATCAAAGGAACACATCTTAGTCCTTGTTACTTTTTATGCCTTGATGATAGTGATAAGTCTCGGCTTTGTCCACCGAGGATGATCTTGAAACAAGGAAAAAATCAGTTAGTTAGTCTTCATCTATGTGATTCCTAATCTTCTATTCGTTGTTCTCTAGTTTGAAGTGGTTAGGGTTCTGATGCATGGTCATTATCGGTATCATTGTTTAATTTTGTTGCTAAGGAATCCATTTTTTGACTGGCAAAGGGGCGCGCCTTTGGAGGGTGTTCCAACACTCCGAAGGGTATAAATAGCGGGACCTTTCAATTAGAATCGATTCCTTGTGATGAGGCAAGAACTGTATCAAAACCGAATACTTCATCATTTCTCAATAGTGATGGAGTAATACGGCATGCACTAAACTAAGGACACGGGATATACTACAATAGATCAAATTACTGGTCGCAGTGGTGTTATGTCCCGAACAGAGGAAAATAAAAAAGGCTCGCAAAGCGATCCTTCAATCTCGGTCCAAGCGACAGGTAGGAAATACTCCACATTCCCGACCAGGTACTAATTCCTCTTCTGTTAACAACGGTCAACGAGGAACAAATTCTTCATTCGTACCCGTAGCTACAAAGAGCTCATAAGCTCAAATTATTCATCTGTACCTGTAATTGCTATTGCAGCTGGTAGAAATCGAAATCAAAATCCATGCCAAAATAATTCTAACGGAAATTTTGATTATTTTTGTTAAGTAGCATTCCTGCCCCTAAAATGTATTTTTTACAGAAATAATTAATTGACATGATTACTGATATGCTGTATACTAACTCCATGTTTAATGCTATTCAAACTGGAGTAAAATTAGCTAATAACATAAATAGACATGACTTTGAAATTCAGCAATGGATTTTAAATCATTCAATATTTTGAATTGGAATGCGCGATCTCTTAAAGATAATGAAGACGAGATAATGAAGCATATCGCCGTTATAATTGAAACGTTCCGTAAACCTGACCATATCCTTAGGGGATGCACATTATTTCATTAAGTTAATCGTCTTGATGGAGCCAGTGATGGCGTCATTCTTCATTTTAATCCATAGTTTTTGAAACTTTGGGAGTTTCTGTCGATACAAAATTTGGACAACTCATAGCTGCCAATACGTAGGCCAGCAATTTTGGAAATTGTAATTGCAATCACAAGAGTGATTTTAATTTCATACACGAAATCTTCATAGTTCCTGAGATTCGTGATAACCATAAGGGCGACTATTTGTAGATTCTATCAGCTTTCACCTTAATGGATGCTCTCATATAGGTTTTTGATTACTCAGGACACAGTAGGTTTTTCAATTCCCAACTTTTTCCGATAATACAGTATGTTTATTGATTTATTTGATAAGACTCAACCGAATTAACTTTACAGTCAAAAGGTACAACATAATAAACATTTAATCTTCCGCTATCCAATAAGCCTCCTCCACCAGAACGGGAGCCGCTTCCAGTGGTTTCATTATATGGCAGGTTCGCCAACAGGTCAGAACGCTTATATTTAAGCAATGGACGCAAAACGTGGTCAGCACTCACACATTCATCACGAAACGGTTGCTTTTCAAAGTCGTTGACGCATCGACTGAAAGAACTGCTGATGAAGAACAATGAGGAGTACCACACAATGGTTGCTGCCGAGTAAACAGACGATCGCGTGACACACATTGAGAGTGGTCTGCTTCTGTCGACAGCCGAGTGAACACTGATAATACAGTGTGATAGAATCAGATTTTCGCAAGATTTGGGTAAGTACCGCTGATTCGACACCATTTACCATTGAACGTATTATAATTATAGAGATTGCTAAAGTGTGATTGTCATCCCACTGCGACCTAGCAAGAAGTACAGTCGACTTGTTTCGCGCTCCGGTATTTCGGAAGTTTTCTCGGTATTCGGTTGGTTTAAATTATCAGTTTTTTCTCGCTTAGTGATTACTGGCATAGTACCCGGCTAAACAATTATCTGAAAGTGAGTTTTTTTCTGAGAAGAAAGTGTGTTTTCGGCATCATCGGAAGGAAAATTGTTTTTGCGATTGCCAATTCGCCAACCATTTTGCGCACCATCGGTGTGTGATCACGCATACCGGCACACAGATCATCGTCATCGAGTGTCAGCATCTGCCTCCGCATTTATACCGGTCATCCATCATCGTGTGTCCAGCTGAGTGCCGAGCCTAATACAAGCACACCACTACAAAGATCGCCCGCACACGCGCATCGAAGGTCACCCACGCTGCGCGTCGCTCCGCTGCTGCTGTGTAATCACTCGGTGGTAGTAGTATAGCAGATAAGTTTTTTTTTCCTGTTTCTTTCTCTCGCCCATCAGTTAAATTTAATTTTGTGTTTCTGTGTTTGTAGTTTTTTTCTGTTTATTGTGTCTGTGTGGTTTTAAGCATCGTTTCAGTGGTAGAGCGTTTACCGCTCCCACTAGTACGGCAAAATGGACGTCTCGTCAGAAGACGATATGGACATTTTGTCGGAAGATGACACCAGTTTGCCACTCGATGGCAAGAAAAGACGAAAACGTCCTGTCATTCATGGTTCGTCTCAGAAAAGCCCCCGATCGCGAGCCTATCCAGATGACTCGACTGGGCCATGGGTTGTCTACTTTCAGCCCAAAAACAAACCTTTGAACTTGATGCAAATTTCCACTGATCTGACGAAGCGATACTCGGCCGTGACCGAAATCACGAAGGTTAGGCATAATAAACTTCGTGTTGTCGTTTCTAACCTGAAGCAGGCTAACGAGATTGCTGCCTCCCAGCTCTTTACGATTGAGTACAGGGTTTACATACCAGCTCGTGATGTGGAGATCGAAGGTGTGGTCACCGAAGCGAGTCTGACCCCCGAGATCTTGGAGAAGCAGGCGGTTGGCCGTTTCAAGAACCCCTTGCTCCCCCCGGTGAAGATACTGGATGTCCAAAAACTGGGCTCAGTATCTGTCAGCGAGGGTAAAAAGAGTTTTACCCCCACAGACTCGTTTCGCGTGACCTTTTCTGGTTCAGCCCTTCCTCAGTATATCGAGCTGGGAAAACTTCGACTACCTGTGCGCTTGTTCGTTCCCCGGGTCATGAACTGCCAAAACTGTAAGCAGTTGGGACATACGGCGTCCCACTGTGGCAGCAAGGCACGCTGTTCCAAATGCGGGGAGAAGCACGAGGATGGCGCCTGCACAGTCACGGCACCAAAATGCGTGTACTGCAAAGGATCTCCTCCTCATGGTCTCTCGTCGTGTCCGGTGTATAAACAACGCGGGGAAAAACTAGAGCGCTCTCTTAAAGAACGTTCCAGGCGGTCTTTTGCAGAAATGCTTAAGACAGCCAAGCCATCGACCAACGAAACAAATCCCTTCGCTCTTTTGTCAGATGACGAGTCTGGCTCTGACTTGGCTGAGGAGGGAGTTTCTTTCAGTTTTCCGGAAGGTTCTGCCCGGAAACGAAAACGCATCCGTTCGCGGAAAGTTGCAGATCAAGAACCCCAAATCAGCTTGCCCAAATCAAGGAGTGGTGGAAAAAAGGAGACTTCTACTCCTCCTGGATTCCGCAGAACTGATTATACCCAGGATTTTCCACCTCTCCCGGGGACATCCAAAACCCCCGATGCCCCAATTTTCAGAACACAAGCCCCTTCTTCATCTGGGTTGTTCTCATTTGATAACATTGTGGACAGTATCCTCAATTACCTCGATATTTCTGATCCTCTGAAAAGCATTGTTCTGGCAATGCTTCCTACTGTGAAAACCCTCTTGAAGCAGTTGACATTGAAGTGGCCCCTCCTTGCAGCAATCATCTCCTTCGATGGATAATTTTCCAAACGAGGTCGGGGATTTGATCACTGTTCTACAGTGGAATTGTCGAAGTCTTATTCCTAAGATAGAATCGTTTAAGTTTTTGGTTCACAATAATGATTGTGATGCATTTGCTCTGTGTGAAACTTGGCTCTCTTCAGATATCGATCTTCCTTTTCATGATTTTAACATTATTCGACTGGATCGTGAGGATTCGCGTGGAGGAGGAGTACTTTTGGGGATCAAAAAGTGCCATTCCTTCTATAGAGTGAATCTTCCACAATTTCCAGGTATTGAAGTTGTCGCATGTCAGGCTTTTGTTAAAGGCAAGAGCCTTTGTATTGCTTCTGTGTATATTCCTCCCCGAGTTTCGATTAGTCAAAAACAAATTTCAGATATCTGTTCAGTTCTTCCTACTCCACGGTTGATTATGGGAGATTTTAATTCCCACGGTACAGGCTGGGGGGAACTGTATGATGACAACCGTTCTACTTTGATATATGACCTCTGTGATAACTTCAATATGACAATTCTTAACAATGGAGAAGTAACACGTCTGGCTGGTCCATCCTCAAATGGAAGTAGATTAGACCTCACACTTTGCTCTAATTCATTATCGTTGGATTGCACGTGGAATGTGATCCAGGATCCCCACGGTAGTGATCACTTGCCGATCAAAATTTCGATTGCCAGTGGGTTCAATCCGTCGGAATCCGTTAACGTCGCGTACGACCTCACCCGTAATATCGATTGGACAACGTTCAAGACCGCGATAGATGAAGCCGTGTCGTCGGTAGAAGAGCTTCCACCGTTGGAGGAATATAACTTCCTCTCCAATCTGATCTTGGACAGCGCGCTTCGAGCTCAAACTCGGCCGGTTCCAGGAACGTCTTTTCGTAGGAAACCTCCTACCCCTTGGTGGGACCAGCAATGCACTGAGGTTTATCGTAAAAAGTCCGACGCGTTTAAGCTTTTCCGGAAACGCGGAACACCCGAGTATTTCGAAGCGTACTCGACTCTTGAACACGAACTCAAGAGCCTCATCAAAGCCAAGAAACGCGGATACTGGCGGCAATTCGTGGACGGTTTATCGCGCGAAACGTCGATGAATACGCTTTGGAACACGGCGCGAAGGATGCGTAACCGGTCTTCAAACAACGAGAGCGAGGAGTACTCGGATCGGTGGATTCTCAAGTTCGCGCGAAAAGTATGTCCTGATTCCGTGCCGGCACAGATGATTCCTCGCGAAACGACGAATTCGGTAGACGAGATCAGCCAGCCTTTTTCAATGCTGGAGCTCTCACTCGCGCTCCTTTCGTGTCGCAATTCGGCTCCGGGGGCTGATAGGATCAAGTTCGACTTGTTGAAGAACCTCCCAGACGTCGCTAAGAGGCGCATGTTGAACTTGTTTTGTCAGTTCCTGGAGTTCAATATTGTTCCAGATGATTGGAGGCGAGTGAGAGTTATAGCCATTAAAAAGCCTGGAAAACCCGCGTCAGATCATAACTCGTATCGTCCCATCGCGATGTTATCGTGCATTCGAAAATTGTTGGAGAAAATGATCCTTTTTCGCCTCGACAAATGGGTTGAGACGAACCACCTACTCTCAGATACTCAATTTGGTTTCCGTAGGGGTAAGGGAACGAACGACTGTCTCGCGTTGCTTTCCACAGAAATCCAGTTGGCTTTTGCTAAAAAAGAGCAAATGGCTTCTGTGTTCTTGGATATTAAGGGGGCTTTTGATTCAGTATCGGTTGAAGTCCTTTCAGACAAACTCCACGCTTGTGGCCTTTCCCCATTAATTAATAACTTTTTGTACAATTTGCTGTCAGAGAAACATATGAGCTTTTCTCATGGAAACTCTACAGCTTCTCGATTTAGTTACATGGGTCTCCCCCAGGGCTCATGTTTAAGCCCCCTTTTGTATAATTTCTACGTCAGAGAAATTGACAATTGTCTAAGTGACAACTGCACGTTGAGACAACTTGCAGATGACGGAGTAGTGTCAATGACAGGGCTCAAAGAGGTCGACCTGCAAGGACCCTTACAGGATAGCTTAGATAATTTGTCTACTTGGGCTATCGAGCTAGGTATCGAATTCTCCTCGGAGAAAACTGAGTTGGTCGTTTTTTCTAGGAAGCATAGCCCAGCACAACCGAAGCTTCAACTTTTGGGTAAGCCGATCACTCAGTCCATGTCTTTCAAATATCTTGGGGTCTGGTTCGATTCCAAATGCACCTGGAGATCCCACATTGAGTATCTGAGACAAAAATGCCAACAAAGGATCAATTTTCTCCGAACAATTACCGGAACGTGGTGGGGAGCTCATCCGCAAGATCTTCTAACGTTGTACCGGACAACGATTTTATCGGTTTTGAAGTACGGTAGTTTTTGCTTCCAGTCGGCGGCTAAAACTCACATCATCAAACTGGAACGTATCCAGTATCGCTGTCTTCGTATCGCGTTAGGATGCATGCACTCGACTCATACGATGAGTCTCGAAGTGTTGGCGGGCATGTTGCCACTATCGGATCGGTTTTCGGAATTGTCCCTCAGGCTCCTCACCCGTTGTGAAGTTATGAACCCACTGGTAATCGAAAACTTTGAGAAGCTTCTTGAGCTAAACCCTCAAACTCGTTTTATGTCATTGTACTACGTGTACATAACTCAGGATGTCAGCCCTTCACAGCATAATCCCCATCGTGTATGCTTCTCCGACTTCGGCAATTCAGTTAGTTTTGATTTATCTATGACGCGGGAGATTCGTGGGATCCCAGAACATCATCGTTCCATGATTGTTCCGTCAATTTACGCTGCAAAGTTTGGCCAAGTTGATTCCGCAAGATCGTTCTTCACAGATGGATCACTAATAGAGTCGTCCGCTGGTTTTGGTATTTTTAACGAATTTCATAGTGCCTTTCGAATGCTTCAAGCTCCTTGTTCCGTATATGTTGCTGAGCTGGCGGCTATATACTATTTATACGCTAGAAACGATCGCCTCACTTGCACCAGATCATTATTTTATTTTTACGGATAGTCTCAGTTCTGTCGAGGCTATTCGCTCTATGAGGCCGGTAAAGCACTCCTCGTATTTTCTCATGAAAATACGAGAGCTTTTAAGTGCTTTATCTTTAAGATCTTTTGTCATCACCTTTGCATGGGTCCCATCTCATTGCTCGATTCCGGGCAATGAGAAGGCGGACTCACTTGCTAAGGTGGGCGCTATGCAAGGCGATATTTACGATCGACAAATCGCCTACAATGAATTTTTCTTCATTTATCGTCAACAGTCGCTCGCCAGCTGGCAAAATAAATGGAGTGAAGGAAGTTTGGGACGATGGCTATTCTCGATCATCCCTAAGGTGTCGAAGAGTCCTTGGTTCAAGGGGTTGGATGTGGGTCGAGACTTCATTCGTCTGATGTCTCGCCTCATGTCCAATCACTATTCGTTAAACGCTCACTTGTTTCGTGTTGGGCTGGGAGACAGCAATCTCTGTGAATGTGGACAAGGTTACCAAGACGCCGATCACATCCTTTGGTCTTGTGCTGAGCATCGTGGAGTCAGATCTGAGCTGTGCGATTCCCTTCGGGCTCGAGGTAGACAACCTAATGTTCCAGTTCGGGATATTTTGGCTAGACGTGACCTGGAGTTTATGAAACTCATATATGTTTACTTTAAGAATACTAACCTTAGATTGTAAGTTTGATTAACCTTGTGTTTAGTTTGTGTATTGTGCGTGTAGTTTTTTTTAAATGTTTGTTTTCAAGATGAATAGAAATAAGTTCATGTTTTAGGATTAATTAAATATTTGTATAATAAATCATATTTCAAACCTCCTTCTCCCTTTCCCCACCCAAAAAATTGTAAATCTCCACTAACCTCGAGACGACCGCGAGTAATCGGTTCAATTCCTTTAACTCTAGATTTAAGACAATAATCATGTATAATGAAAATGATAACTCGGCTCTGTAAAGTTTATTCGATTGAGCCTGTACAAATAAATTAATATAAAAAAAAAAAAAAAAAAAAAAAAAGTGTGATTGTGTCAGTGATTTGTTTTCATCAGGAAAATTTTCCGCTATGAAGTTCTCTTTTCTTGATGAAAACATTTTGCGTATACGTATACGTGACGTAGTGTTCGTACGATAAACGTCAGAAATTTCTATTGATTCAAACCACCATATCTACCACACACACACTTTTCGAAACTTTCTGAATATCAACAGTACACTCTGAAATAGCTTTGAGTCAACCTAAAATTTTAAGCTTTTTCGTTGAGCCATAAAGCTTGAGTCATTTAATATCTGGACGCACTGAAGTGCTCCTAGCGATCGGATCTGGAATGTTTTGACAGCAGTTTGTTTTGAAATGTTTCTTCTTTCAGTGCTGAAAAGTTCGTCACGATTCATTTTATTTAAAAGAAGTTATACTTGATGGAAGCCGTGAACCGAAAATTATTTTGAACACCCACTTGAAAAATTTGACGTGGTAAGGTTAAAAAATCGCGAAGTCGTTGAAATTGGCTAAATCTCAAACGTTTCCGTGAGCGGCATACTATCGATCGGCATCATAGAAAGCGTCGTAGTGTAACTAAGGATTGGAAGCTGCATTGAAAGGTGTTGAGAACGGTTAGGGCAAACCCAGGGCTGTCGGATTATGATATCGCCAAGAATTTCAATGCCAGCCAAAGCACCGTCAGAAGGATTCATCAGCGAGAAGGATTTCGATCTTTTCGGGCCAGTAAGCAACCAAACAGGTCACTGAAGCAGAATCTCGTGGCCAAAAGACGTGCCGGAAGTTGTACAATGAGGTTCTTACAAAGAACAAAGGATGCATCCTTATGGACAACGAAACGTACGTGAAGATGGATTATGGGCAGCTTCCCGGACAAAAGTTCTATTAAGCCACTGGTCCAGGTGATTCGTTTGCCGATAAATTTGTAAGAAAGCTCATGATCTGGCAAGGTATTTGCAGCTTTTCGAGGTTTTCGTGACAAACAAGACTATGATGGATTCCAAAATGTACAAGCAGGAGTGCCTAAAAACGTATTCTTCCGTACATTAAGGCTCACAATGGACATGTAAAGTTTTGGCCTGATTTGGCAAGCTGCCACTACAGTATGACCCATAAAAAAATGCGACATGGGACATTTTTTCCAATTAAATGTGATTCCTTCTAAACTGCTGATTGAAACAAATATATTTTTGCTTTCCCATGTTTATTTGACATGTTTTGAATACATTTATTCAATGTGTCCTCCCTGGTTCTCGATCACCTGCTCCAGGCGGGGTCGAAATCTGGAACACACGGTCGTAATATATGACGCTGGCATCGAGTTCCATGCCTTGCGAATGGATGACTTGAGCGAATCCACACTGGGATGGGGGGTTTCACAGGCCTTAGCCTGAACATAGGCCCATATTGAATAATCCAATGGATTCAAGTCCGGGCTGCTGGGGGGCCAAAGCTCCTTCGACCAATAATTCAGGTTCTCGGTGAGCCAAGCTTGGGTCCTGTTAGAAGTATGGCAGGGCGCTCCATCCTGCTGGAAAACGACTAATTGGTCTTCTCCAAAGTTGACCTTAATCCATGGCATCAGATGGTCCTTCAAAATGCCGATGTAGACCTCCGTATTCACTTTTAGACCCTCTTTGATGAATACCGGAGGCATTTTCAAGCCGTTGGACGCGACTGCTCCGAAAACCATAACTCCTGCAGGATGCTTGGTGGTAAACTTAAATTTTATGTTCTCAGGAACCTCCTCGATCTTCTTCGGCGAAATAAACCGGTCAGTGCGCGTGTTGGACACCGGATCGATGTTGAAAAGTTTTTCGTCAGAGAACACGATTATTGGTTTTTTCTTCTTCAAGATGGAGAGAAGCCGCTTAGATCTCTCAAGCCGCAGTCCCTTAATCCGGTTCGTTATCAGGTGGCGCTTCACTCTAGCCATAGACGAAGCCTTCAAGTCATCTTTGACCAACCGTTGCATCGAGGTGTTGGAGATATTGGCTTGTTTTGCCAATTTCCGGATCGATCTTACCGGATTCACCGTTATTTTTCTTTTGACCGATCTGATGACCCCTGGAGTGCGTGCCGATCGCGGACGTCCACTTCCTGGCTTCCGTGGATGTGGTCCAGCAAGGAGAGAACGTTTAATTCGATGAACAGTGGACCGGTGGCATCCTACGATCTTTGTTATCTCTTTCACTGACTTTTGGGCGAGAAGCAAACTGGTAACAATTTCTTTTGCGTACATTTTTGCAAACTTTTAAAACGAAAATCACTGTTTTGTTTACATCACTTGACAGTAGAGATTCTAACGAATACACGCATATAAAATAGTGGTAAAAACAGTTTTAAAATAAACCCAAAAATAAGCTGTAATCAATGTCGCATTTTTTTTATGGGTCATACTGTACAGCGGAGAAGTTCTACAGTGGTATCGAGACAACGGGGTAGATTTCTTCGAAAAAGACATCAATCCACCCAACTGCCCTCAATTCCGCCCAATTGAGAAATATTGGGCAATTGTCAAACAGAAGTTGAAGAAGAGTGGAAAGGTGACTCGGGATGCGATAGAGATTAAGAGATGATGGAACAAAACGGCCGCTCAGGTTAGCCAACAGTGTGTCCAAAATATGATGAGTGGTATTGGAAGAAAAGTTCGAGTTTTTATTTCATTAAGGTGGTTCCGAGATACATCCGTTTTTTTTGCGTCCATGTTATAAATGACAGCCACAAAGGCGACAGACATTTTTTTTCAATATGTTCGCTGTTATTTTTAAGCAAATGATCCGTTCTGCATAAAAAAATTAATTCTGGCATTCCCAGGATAGAACACACAACCATGTTTAAAGCAATTTTTAAAACTCTTTGTATGATTTCAAATAGTTTCGAAAGTTTTATGTAAAATAATAGTCAGCAGCAATCCAACGAATATCCTAAGAACATCAGTGTGATCGCATTGATTTGAGCTGACACAAGCAGAAATAATTCTAAAGTGGTCACGTGGGAAACACACGACCTTGCGCACGCTTTCTTGAAATTATTCTATTTACGCTTGAGGCGATAAAATTTACATTATAATCAAAAGGTTTCGGTCCTTCCTCCTGCTACTGGCCCACCATAATTACGTACGTGCGAACGTACGTACGGAAGGTAACCGGAAAACATCATTTCAAATCAAAGAGGGAAATTACCATTGATAGCCCTCATTGCATATGGTGGTAGCAGAAATCATTGCCTTTGAAATTTTGTTATTGTTTTCTTTTAGTTTGGATCAATGATGGATGATAAACAACCGATAAATAGAACTATACTGCAAGTACTAAGGATAACACATGTTATGATACTATACTTTTCACCTTTTCACCTAGAGAACGGCATTCGCAAACAGATTGTTTTTTGTATTCTTGTCACTATAGAACATTAGACTGTTCTTGAAATAATCACCCATACTCTCGTTTTCATTCAAACCGTATTTTCCATACAAAAAAAAAAAAAACAGGCTGTCAGTTAAAGGCATTTTAGTAATTTGTATTCTGTATTTTTATATCAAATATAATTGATCATTCTCTTGAAATAATATGAAAAGAGCGCTGACATTAACAACTCCACCCTAAAGGGACGTACAAGTCTGTCCGATAAACCAGTTGAAGAAACTGCGATTTTCCCACTCCCAATTGGATTAGGATTTGTTTTTATTTGCGTTTAATATTATATTTATGATGTTTTTCTAGTCGTGGTTAATCGGGCGCAAAACCGGAAGAAGAACCGAGGGGTTGCACGTGGAAACTATATTAGGGTGCATCGAGCGATGAAAGCATATTGTGCGGTGTGTTTGATAATGATGTTTGCGTGAAAATGCAATTGAAAGGGACGTCCGCTCGAGGAAGTGTGCCGGCATTGTCTGCAGGCGGTGGGAAACGCATGTTTCTGGTGGATTAGCTTTCGAGACTTTTCAATTGGTTTGACATTTTCAGGGAAAAGAAATTTTGCGGATGAGTCGAACAGCGCACGTTTTACAGGTCGTGATTGTTGGTGGTCGTTTGAAAGTGGATTAAATGCCTGCTTGTTTTGAAGTGAAACGCAAACAGAACGAAAAAGTCATAGTCACATGGAATGTTAACTGTGGGAAATATAAACAAACCAATGTGAGTTAAGGATGTCCCTTGTAGGAAGCCCAAACAATATATTCTTGGAGCTATGCTCCACTTTTATTCATGGAGGCGAACCAGCCCAAGGCTGAAAGCCTCCCTAATAAAGATAAATAATAATAACTTTTATTCAGTGATCGGTTAAAACTAATTTAGAGATTCAGCTTATGCTACACACTTAGTTTTTTGTACCGTGCTCGACTGTGCAAATCTCGGCAAAACAAGTTTCACTGAGATCTCAGCAAACGTGGCATTTGATTGCTGAGTCTCGGATAGTGCTTAGCTGAATCTCAGCAAACAAATGAAATGTTTGTTGACATCTCGGTAAAACTTTTTTGCCGAGATTTGCACAGCCGAGCTTGGTAGAAAAAAAAAACTAAGTGTGTACGAAATTAATTCTTGGTTAGTGTCGAGTGTAGAAACAATGCGGGTTTTTATTTGTTTCCGCCAATGCTGCTAATGCGTTATGGTGATTCTCCTGCTGGGTGGTCTGTTGACATCATCGGTGAAACTTTTAATGTAGGATTATTTTTGAAAACTAGATGTTTTTCGCAATTTTAAATTTCTAATCATCCTGAACATTGTCAAGTTTTAACTCAATTTTTATAATTTTGAACCTTGGTGCAGTTGTTTACATTTTTTTTCTTTGATTTGTTTTCCGTCGATCTTGACCCTACCCTATCGACCCATCACAACTCATAAGCCGGAGACCAACGGCTTTAGTTCCCTTCCGAAAAAGGCGTGATTAGAGATTTTATGCCTCCCCGGCGGCGCTGACTTGTATTGAACTCAGGCCTTTTGGGATGAGAGGCAATCACGCTTACCACTACACCACCGGCGCCGATAAGTGCAATTGTATGATTCTGTAATTTTTATTTTTTAAACATCCCATCCTTTTACTAAATATTTGAGATCTTTCACTTGAGCAAAAGAGGCACACCATGCGAATCCATGCTCCATTCTATTTTGTCTTCATCCGTATGACGAATTATATCCAATTACGTTCCTGTGTTTGTATGAAATTTAAAGGCTGAATTTGAAATCATGAAGCAATGTTTTACTTTAAAAATAAACATAAACTATTTGTGACTCTGTATCAAATCCAACTACATATGGAAAGGTAAATAACTTAAGAAGTTCTTCTTGTTCGTTCCTTTATTTAACGTCGGTCTCTGTTCCGCAATCTACGCTCTCTGATAAAAGCGCAGGGACGTCATTGAGAAAGGGGTAAGCCCCCCAAACTGCCCGGATTTCAGTCCAATCAAAATGTATTGGGGTATCATCAAAGCTAAACTGAAGAAGAGTGGAAAATGGCTAAGGACAAAGGATGCTATTCAAATGGCCTGATACTGGAAAAAGTAGCCGATAAGGTTGACCAACAGCTTGTGAAGAATGGTATGGCCCAAAGTTCATTCGAAATGAATAAAAATCGCAAAACCCAATTTGTATCTTTAAACTACAATAAATACATAACATTTACTTTTTACAGCGTTTTATTCTAAACCAAACAGATTCTGAGATACATCCGATTGAAAGCGTACTAATTCTAAATTGACATGGCTTCCCGAAAAAAAATTACAGTGGAAACAATGCTCTAACATTAATATTTATTGTCGACAATGAAAATGATTGTTATAATGTTGTACCCTTCCGAAAACGGCAAAAGTGCTACCTAGATGTACAATGAAGGTACATAATAAAATGTTGTTACAATGATTTTTATCGTATTTTTCATTTATTTTATTGTTAACATGCTCTATTGCAATAAAAATTGTTGTTACATTAAATATTGATGTGCTTTCATTGTGGGTTACGTCACGAACAATAAAAATAAATCTAATTGAAGCATGCAGACTATGAGAGGGTCAGCAACACTTCCAATGTAATCAAGATAGGCGCTGCCCGTATGGCTCTGGCTTTGACAGTTCGTTTGGCTGACCGATATCGAACTTGCTCTATTCGTTGCCAAGTTAATTGAACGCCTACGACCTGATCGGTTTGAGTTGAATTCAACTCACCTGCCTCATCTAAATCCCGCTTAATGCAGACCTTTTCCGTGCAGTCAATAATCATACAATAATAATAAAAAAATCCACCACTTGAAGATATCAGGAAGGAATTCTCAGGTGGAAGCATATTTCATGGGTGATTCTCTCCAGTCGAATGTATTAACTTATCAACGACGCTCAACCACCAAGGAGGCGTGACCTAGGGAGATCGTGTGCAGGGGAGTTGGCCTGCATTTCTCACAAGTTCTGGATCGAATCTCAATCCAAAACCAGTAAAAAAAGGACTCACCCGTAACAGACATATACACCCGTATTCTTGTTTTCGTTCAAACCGTATTTTCCATACAAAAAAAGTTTTTATGTATGGAAAATACGGTTCGAACGAAAACAAGAATATGAGTGATATACTACCCCCTTCCCTTCCCGGGGCGATGTTTTATTTTTTCGATTTTTTTTAAGTCGATAAAGTAGATCACATACACTCTAAAGTACACTGTTATTTTTTTAATCAATAAATTCACCAACCAACAGTAAAATAACAATAATATATACTGTTATTGAAAAAAAATATGGGGAAATCTCGAAAATTTCATTGTTAAGTTACTTAACAACCCCTCTTTTTTATTGTAAATTTTCCATTTACCATGAAACTTACTGTTTAGTACAACATAAATCAAGGTAAATTTATTGTAGACGTAACAATATAAATCATTGTTAAGACAATAATTTTCGTCTTATTGTTACATTGTTTTTTAATATATTTTTGTTGTTATTTTTTTTGGGTTAATAGCCAAGTAACGAAAGAGAAAGTCGATCAAGAGAATCGGTCAATGCTATTTTGTTATTGTTATTGTTATTGTGTCATGCTGGAGGGAGCATTGAGCCTGGTCGCCAGTGTAATGTTGATTGCCGGCGCCGGTGGTGTAGTGGTAAGCGTGACTGCTTTCTCACACCCCAATGGGTTTGGGTTCAATCCCAGCCGGGGTCGGTGGGATTTTTCTGAATCATAAAAATCTCTGGTCACGTCTTCCTTCGGAAGGGAAGTAAAGCCGTTGGTCCCGGCCCATGTGTGTTGAATGGGTGCGATATCCTACGCAGGTGTGGAAGCTGCCTTCCTGCACATTCGATTGCCGTCAATGGATGGCAATCGATGTTCGTCGGTGATTGGCACTAGATTGCGGAACAGAGACCGACGTTAAATAAAACAATGAATGAATGTAATGTTGATTACCAATTATTATACAGCTTCCATGCAGCAATCAAATAGATAAAGATGAGATGACTCTTAGATAATGACTTATGCGAGTCGATTGAAATCAGCCGAATACTAAATGAGGGTTAAGTTGATTCTTAACATAGAAGCGTAGATGCATGCTTAGGTGAAGGATAAGAGAAAGGAGAGGCAAAGGTGTTGAAATGCAGAATTAGATGTCGTCGAGATTGAATGCGCATGTTTAAATATCGTTGATCCAGATACCTATCGTATAAATTTGCATATCATTTAGTTATGATTATTATCAATAATACTTACATTTCGATGAAGATGGTGCTACCTATTTTACCTCTTTTTTATTGTGATACCAACCATCACCGAAACCGACTTTGAAGCATCATTAACAATACTCTCGTTCCAAGAAGGGGATTCTTCATCTTCAGGTTCGCTTACCACCCGGAATGAACACTCGGTGCATCATAGATTTGATATGATTAGTAATATCAAATAGTGTTACATGCAAACGACAAAGAGATACAACCAGGATTCGTTTTTTTAAAGTAATAGTTTTATCTGAATACCCAACTAACCATATCTCAGTGAATTGTACCCCATTAGGCATAAATACGTTAGGCATACGGATGTCAGGCATACGGTCGTTAGGCATAAAGTCATTAGACATAATGGACGTTAGGCATAATATACGTTAGGCATAATGGACGTTAGGCATAACATACCTTGCTACTGTACAACCTTAGAAACCTGTTTCAAGCATGGTAAACAATGTTTAAATTAAGCTAAGAATTGAATAAAAGATCATACAAGCTATACAAACATAGTTTATTAAATAAGCACAGTTTGGAATACACAGCTACATATTTACTTAGATCCAAGATTAGTAGCGATAGTGGTTAAGTAATCTGAAAACTCAGCATAGTTTTGAACTATATCTTGAAATGAAAAAAATCACACATTTGTTGTAATATATTCTTACACACATATTGAGATTATCAAGAAGAAAAGGTTTTCCTCATAGAACAGCTCATGAAATAAAGAATGGTGAATTTGGTGGGTTTTCATTCATTAACAAAAAAACATACCGGCTGGTTCCAGGATTTCCTCCCATACTTTTCGATACAACGATTCTGTTTTTGTTGTCATCAGAATGACCCAAGCAACACACATCTATCAAAATAGGTTGCTTCAACTTGATTGTGACTGAAATAAGGTGCATACAAGTAAACACAACTGTTAAATGACAAGTGTGCTGCTAGGAGCACTAGCGAAACCGTTTGCTGATGTGAGGGAGCGATACTTCTATGAACAGTGACGAGTTGCCGAAACAAACAAGGAACTGTGGCAAACGTACCATCTGCAACCCAATACTTTGCCTATCCAAGACGTCGTAAGTTCTCATGAGTCCCAAACATTAAGGCTCTCATGATTGTCACCGATGATGTCAGCAATCAATAGACGGTCCCCATTATCATCCTTGGGGAATTCATCGGGTAGATTATGCCTAACGTCTATTATGCCTAACGTCCTTTATGCCTATCATACATTATGCCTAACGTCCGTATGCCTAACGGCCGTATGCCTAACGTCGTGTACCCATCTCAGTGACATTGTCTCACTCTGAACCTATATTTAAAGTTATTTTGTGATTGTATGGTTACTTGGCGATTCACATAAAATGTTGTGCAAGTACCACAAGCTCAACAACGTCCAACTATGGACAGCTCAATGTTAATCTCATTTACTAAGAAACACCTAAGAATGTATAGAGATAAAGATCAAAATACAGTTTTGACTGATGGTACTTTATAAACATCAAACTGTCCAATATTGGACCCTGCCAACACACGGCGCCTGCACGGTAATGTGGGCTGTCAGAATGATTCATCAGTTGCGATGTGAAGTGCTTCTCAAACTGATGCGATACATTTTTCAATTTGTCGACGTTATCCTAACGTAAACTTTATATTATCACCCATATGCCCGTCCACGCCCGAAACCCATCCACAACACAAAATCAAACAAAAATGTTTCTGTATGGCAAACACGCAATTACGAAACTAACGATTTTAAATTGGCTCACTACTTGACTAGCCTATTGGTCCCAAGCAAATCGATTAGCTTATCCCATTCTAGTCGAAATTCTAGTACTACACTACGTTTGTTTTGATTCGCTATGAAAGTTTGACAGATAAAATGAAGGGTTCGTGGAGTTTCCTATTTTTCGAGGGGTGCATCGATTAGCTTGGGACCGAAGATAGTACCAGAGCTGAGCCAAAAAAGTTGAGCTCGTTTCTTCAGGACCTACTGATCTTAGAGTTACCTCTATGCTACTACTATAGAGGTAACTCTAAGACTAGAAGGTCCCGAAATAACGTGCTCAAATTTTTGGCTCAGCTCTGGTACTCTCTTCGGTCCCAAGCTAATCGATTCACCCCTCGAAACAGAGGAAAAACCAAAAACCCCTCATTTTATCTGTCAAACTTTCATAGCGAATCAAAACAAACATTGCGTAGTACTAGAATTTCGACTAGAATGGGCTACGTTAATCGTTTGCTTGGTACCAATAGGCTAGTCAAGTAGTGAGCCAATTTAAAATCGTTAGTTTCGTATTGATTGTTGCTACTACCACCTAAGAAACATTTTAATTGACCGTTAAATGCTTATTCGATGAACAACTAACGCGTGTTATGTATGTGTTATAAGTATAGCATTTGGTATGTATAGTCCAGAAAAAATTTCCTTTTGAACCTGCCACCTTAGGCATCTTATGCGAGCGCCTTAACATACTAGGTTATAGGGAGGCCCAAATAACCTACCAAACCATTTAACCGCACTTGTCATTGTTCCGGAAAATTAATGTTGGTTCATTCAATCGAACCACTAGCACCCTATGGCGTTTGTCTGGTGAACCGTGTGTTCATGTCACCCGCAGTCTAAACAAATATGCCACCCGATATCTGAGAAACGTGGATGCTGCGAAACGTCGGTAGGTAATATGCAATTCTAAGAAAGGGGTGGCAATTTCAGCTTGTGCCAAAAACACCCGGCTCGCCACCATGGATTGTGAGACGCACGCTCGCCCAAACTGCCGTCGGTCGTTGTCGCGTGTGGCGTGTGGATGTTTAAATGCTATTGACATTGCCAATTTTTGAAGTGCCCTATAATTTATAGGACCTGTGACGTACGTTCCGAGAAGATGTGCGGTATGTGCGAGACGAACAAAACATATAAACATAGGGGTTGATGAGTAGTTGCGATCGAACGGAAATAGCAGAGGGTGTCATTCGCATGGTCGAGCTTCTGATAAGTAGGTAGGTCACGAAGACACAAGGAAGGGGAACTTAATGTTAAATATGTTTTCCTGATTTGTTGCGCTCTATTATCGAGATGTGCTCGCTTCGATGCATGGTTGCGATGACAAATTGTGATTGTGATTAATTTGTGCTTTCGTCACTGTGTAATTAGTTGCAGTTTGACGCGATTCCCATGAGAAAAAAATATGTGCCAACGTTTATGAATGTAGAAACGATTTGAAAATCTCCTTGGACTGCTATATGCACAGTTGTCTTACGCAGATGTTGACAACAGAAAAACCTGATGTACCGTTCCTATTCAAATTTCGGACGATTCAAATTTCGGACACTTTCATTTTTAATTAAATATTACATCCAGTTAGAAACAAAGTAATAATGTTAGATGATCGTGGAGGGCACTAGTCAAAAAAATTTAAAATTTACAAGACATGTGGATCATATTCGACCGAAATAATCAACTTTTAAAAGTGTCCGAAATTCGAGTTTAAGTGTCCGAAATTTGAATCGGCACGGTATTCCAGTATCGGTTTGACATAGCAAATCGTACTCAAAAAATTGCCAATGACATTTTTTTCCTGATTTTTTTTCCGCACTGGGTACCAATGCTACCGACACCAGGGAGGCAGCTCCACACCTGGACCCTACCTATCGACCCATCAACTCATAGACCGGGGACCAACGGCTTTACTTCCCTTTCCTTCCCGTGACCAGAGACTTTATGCCTCAGAAAATACATGCGGCGCCAACTGGGATTGAACTCAGGCCTTTTGGGGTGAGAGGCAATCACACTTACCACTACACCACCTCCATTCTTACGAAATTTTCATTCGCCTTAAACAAGTTGCACAAATTCGTAGGTGTCCTGAACCTGATAGCAAACAACTTGGGATTAACTAGTAATCCTATATATATAGAGATTCGCGGAAATATTATCAGACGATTTGGTAACGTGATTTGTAGTGTTTACAAAAGCTGCTAACACTTGCCGCGGAGCAAAATGTTTCAGCTTTGTACGTGACTTTATCGTTGTCTACGGTATGAGTTTGTTGGAATCCCTAGTGAACTGGTGAACAATTTTTGACAAGTTTTTCCCTAACCGCGGTCGTAGAAGTGCAACGAAGCGTAAAAATTTGAGTTTTTTTTTTCCGGTTTCCGAAAAACGCTAAAATTCGCAAAAAAAGGCGGAGTTTTGCGGACTACCGTCAGTTTTTTCGCTAGTGGCTTCTTCCAGCACCACTTCGAGCACATGGAATTGTATTTTGCTCAAGAATAAAGATATGTTGCCGAAAAAACAGTTCTATTTGCGCACTTCACACCAAAGTGGACAAAAAAGGGCGATAAAAGTGCAAGTTTTCTTCTAATCGTCTTGGTATCTTCGATGTACTCATTCCTTATGATACAATCAATAAGTACTCCGAAGACACCAACACAATTTGACGGAATCGTGCACTTTTATCACATTTTTTGCATTTTTTTGGCTGTCCAGTTGCAGATGCAAACACCAATATTAACCGATCTGAAAAATTTAAAAAATATCCATTCACAATTTAATTTATAATTGTTAATCATGTTTAAAACTCTCTTATGTTAATATACGCATTTTACTGCAATGATATTTTATTTTATTATTTATGAACGTTTGTTTGAATTTGCTTCACCCTGATTACAATACTTTTCAACCCAATAAGAAATCATCTAAATATTTTTCCAATCAGAATGCTCGTTTGGCTCACATTTTGACAGCTCTCGCTGCTCGATTGGCTCAAAATGGTCACCGCGAATCTCTATACACTCAGGTCTTTTTTTACACGGGGGATACGGTCCGTGTAAAAAAAAAAACTGTGTAAAAAAAACCTACGAGATTTTGATTTTTCGCATGCTTAAATGTTTTTAAAAAATCGGATTTTGATGCCATTTGTAATTAAAGCATAATATGGTCCATGTAGACATATTTTAAAAATTTCTGTATTTACACCAAAAATTGTGTTTTTTTTAAGTATGCCATTTGATTACAAATAGCTTGAAACGGATAATGTGATTGGAATCAAGTCGATAGGTTGTATCGTTGTCGAGAAATCGTTAAAAACGTACCGTGTAAATCGTGGAAAACCGTGTAAAAAAAAACCGCGTAAAAAAAACCGTGCAAAAAAAGACTTCAGTGTATATAGGATTACTAGGATTAACCATGGGATAGAAGTGACACAACCATAGAGGTAACTCTAAGACCAGAAGGTCCCGAAGAAATGTGCTCAACTTTTTGGATCAGCTCTGGTACGCTCTTCGGTCCCAAGCTAATCGATGCACCCCTTGAAACATAGGAAAATCCACGAGCCCTTCATTTTATCTGTCAAACTTTCATAGCGAATCAAAACAAACATAGTGTAGTACTAGAATTTCGGCTGGAATAGGGCACGTTAATCGATTTGCTTGGGACCAATAGGCTAGTCAAGTAGTGAGCCAATTTAAAATCGTTAGTTTCGTATTGATTGTTGACACAACCTCCAACGATCGAGAACTGTTCTGGCCACGCACACTGGGGAAATGAAGTCCAAAGCCAAAACCTCTAGCGCTCATCACTTCTATTCCATATCATGTTCAAAACGGATTTACCATACAAATTTATGAAGAGCTTTGAGTGTGTTGGTTTATTTCCTTTAAATTCCGTTTTAATTTGCTAATATTTTGACAGATACGAGTATTTCGTCTACTACTTGCAGACTTCATCTGTGCCAAGTACTCAACACTACTCCTGATGAAGTCTGCAAGTAGTAGACGAAATGTGCATATCTGTCAAAAGATAAGCAACTATCCAATTATAACGGAATTTAAAGGAAACAAACCAACACACTCAAAGCTCTTCATAAAGGGATTCCGTTAAGAGGTTCGACAAATTTAAAAGATTCATACACATTTATTTTTCCATTTTCTGTTTCGGTTCAGTTTTCAACAAACCCACATCGAAAAAAAAACATTTCTAGAACATTTCAAACTTTACTGACACCTTACTAGCTATGTTAAATTTATACAAAATAGTTTTGTTTTGGTTTATGGAATGTAATAAACCTAAAAGAAACACTACTTTCTACTGTTACAGTTTCTGGTATGTTCCAGCTACATTTTGTTACGCTTGATCAACAATACGAGACTATATTGAACTTTTACAAAATATTACGAATAAAAGTTCTAAACAACTTGTACGACGCTTTCGCACAGACAAACAGACTTAACACATTGAATATTTCTCACTGTAAAACATCGTCGCTAAAACATTACCGCCATTACCGGGCAGTACGCTGAACAGATGGCGGTAGCATAGAGGTAACTCTAAGACCACTGGGTCCCGAAGAAAATCATTATTATTTTTGGCTCACTCAGTACCAGAACAACGGTCCCAAGCAGTCCCAAGCTATTTCACTCACCCCTGCATGTTCTGCATGAATCCACACACCCCTGATGTTATCTGTCAAACTTTCATAGCTTGAGCTTGAGCTTGACTGACCGCTCACGGTTGCTACTCTGTTATTGCCAGACCAGCTTTAATTACACATAGAACCAATAGACGATGCTTGGGACTAGCAATCATCCTCAATGTGTAAAAACTGGTGATCTTAAATTAGGCAATACTAGCGCTGGCCGCGCCCGTACGTAGGTCAAGAAAGGAATGGGAAGGATTGTGTTGACATGATACTCGCTTTGATGGAAGCCGAGAACACCTCTGCACTTCCACGAGGAATCACTGGGATGTTGGATAAGAGGGTTGGGTTTGCAGCAGGGTTCGTTTTGGTAAACGATAAGCTGAATTGATGTCCTAACGATCATATAACGCGAAGGAGCTTGGGACTAAACCCACGGTCTTCTGCTCAGTAAGCAAAAACGTTTGCCACAGGCAGACGAGCACCTTTTTAATCACCGAGTTGCTGTTATTACCATGTCATATTAACAAATAAAAGGATTGACGAATCTTGAATGTGGATGGGCCTGAGATTAGACTCATGATGTTCTGCTCAGTAAGCAAAAACAGTTGCTCTAAGGCCACCGAGCCCCTCATATTACATAATACCGTTGCTCAAATTTTTGTATCCATTCAAACCCGGAACTAACGACATCAACGAGTTTCGCAAAATACACGATACACAAGCGATTTTACCATAAATCTCTTTGATATGTAAGGACCTGGGACCGCGTTTTCCTGCTCAAAGCAGGCCACTGTAACCGACGATCTCTCAAATCCGAAAACTAAAAACTACGAAAAAGTACTTAGGCCTTCATTAAGTTCCACTTTCACGCGATGTTCAATGTTTCAATTTGCTCTTTACGTATTGTTCAGGCTATAAATAGGCCCTTTTCAAAAGTTACGCGAGAAATACGCACAATCGTCGCGTACCTCGCAAAACTGGTTCCAAACGACAACAAAGGCATAAGCAACGATGGATTGTTGAACTTTGCTGGCTGGTGTAGTGCACAGCAAAAAAAAAAAAAAAAACAAAAAAAAAAAAAAAATTAACATCGATTAACGCAAATCAAGCTGATGTATGAAATAATGATGTAATTGTTATTTTGTAATTTATCAGCACACACCCTGGTCGACCACTGTAAACCAATCTGCCGTTAAGCGAGTGCGAGTACGAGTTAAGCGAGTTATAACGACCTTCTTCCACTAGCAGGTCTGTTTCTGTTTGCACAGACAGTCCCACTAGTTTCCGATACATTTATAGGGGATAGTCGGATATTAAAAGAATGGAGAAGAGTTATAGAGGTTTTTTTGTAGTTGTTTTGCTGAAAAGAGAGAAACAGAACTAAACGAAATTACACCTGCTGAAAAAAGATAAGTCTATTATTTTGGTTAGTGATCGTTTGGATTTGGGTCACCCCACGTTGTGTTTAGGTTAGTATAAATAAATAATACTATTTAGTCATATAAATCACCACAGCTCATTATCTTCAGCGTTATCGGTTTTCGTTTCTGGATCTTTAGTTGCCCCTGTGATATACTTACTTGCGGCATACTATTTTGGGAGTGTATATGAGCGTGTACCATGTATGGTAGCTCATCTCTCATCGTGATGGTGAGACATAGTAGACAAATTAGAGAGAAAACAAGGAGGTATTAGTATTAGTTATATGTAAACAAACAAAACAAAAGAAGAGAAGAGGAAAGAAAAGCAGAAAAATGAAAAGGGGATAAAGTAGATAACAAAGAAAAGAAACGTAGGCAGATTATTAGAAAAGGCATTATCCGAGACTCAGCAATCAAATGTCACTCCCGCTGAGATCTCAGCGAAACCCCCTTCCCGCCGAGACCCGCACAGCCGAGCTCGGTAGAAAAAACTAAGTGTGTAGATAGATTAGTAGGAAAATAAATAAAACTACTTTATGACTCAAAGTGCAATGAATAAGCGTTAGTTTCGGGATCATTTCAGTGTTAGAGTTATGTTAGTTTTGATCCGTAATCAGCCCTGCCGACCCCTCAACATTAGTTGCAGGCAGTGGTTGTTAGATAATGCGGCACTGTAACTACTACTATTTTAGAGGTATGATTCGTCAAGTTTATACAACTCAATGTTTCAATTGAGGCAAACTATCTATCTAACAATTACAAAAGCAAACCTAAACTTACAATTATATGCAAATGCAAAATGAAACTTGACAAATCATCGTCAATCCCCTTATTACAGGGCAGGGCCTGACGATTTGAATCTAATTTTGATCAGTGAACGGGCACCATATGGTACATTTTCTCACCATGAACCTATCATTTCCAGCCTATCTGAACTATTTAATAAATGGAAGCCATAACATGGGTTACGCTCCCCCTAAGCAGGCCCTCCGCATTCTGTCTCTGTCTTATCTCAAATACAAAATGCCAATGGTATGAATGTATCTATATATAACTTGGAAATGACGTACAATCAAATAAACCCGTAACCCACTCACTTGGTCAGGCTTCAGAATCGTCCAGTGGGCAGTGCACTCTACACTCCAAGTTCCCTTTTTTTCAAATTTACCGCAAATTTGATATTTTACCCATTGAGTGTTGATTAGTCACAATGAAACATTGTGACAGAAGTTGAGGTTACTAGTGTATTAAATAATCTAGGTCCTATTTAGGATTATATCTGAAAAATCCAAATCTGGCCAACGCCCACCCTAAACCTAAACCTGTTCTAATCCACCTGAAATGACTAACGAATGGAAGACTTTGACTACCCAGCCATGCAATAGTCTCATTCCGTGCCTTATGGCAACTTGATGATTCTATTGCGCTCATCTTCTGGCACCACTCAGGGGAGACTTGGTCCTGTACCCAATGCTTAACTTATCTCCATTCCACTCAGCTACTCGCAATTTCTTGTGATATAGTGGGCGGAATATTATTATATGAGACAATTCAATGCAGACGTCTTTCCAAATTTGGCAGATCGACAGGTAATCGGTGAGTTACCACGATAGTTGCTATTCAACAACTCGACAACGTTCCATCGTCAACGCATGCTATGAGAATTTCCCATTGCAGACGCCAACGAAATGACGTCATCGAGTTATCGATCAACTACCCTGGTTATCGCCTGGTACCTTATAGCACGATGCTAGGAGGCAAACCGGAAGAATCGATGAGCTACCTCCCCCCCTGTTATCTGTCAAACTTTCATAGCGAATCAAAACAAACATAGTGTAGTAATAGAATTTCAACTAGAATAGGGTACGTTAATCGTTTGCTTGGGACCAATAGGCTACTAAAGTGGTGAGCCAATTTAAAATCGTTAGTTTCGTATTGATTGTTGGCGGTAGTATGTAAAAGTCAAACGCAAGGAAATTTACTATGCGACCAACTATGACACTTTTATATTGACCGTTAAATCAAAGATATCTAATTAACAAGATATACCACTAATCAATTCATTATACAAGACATATAGTTACCACCCTTATGTGAACGCAGTGCTATCTGTTGAGTGCACATTGAAACTGTTGGGAGTTCCTTGGCAACTTTACCACCAGGGCTCAATAACTGACAGGTGTCGTCAGCATGACAGATGTCAACGCGGACGTTGATGATCAGTCGAGGGAATTATATTGCGATAGCAAGATTCTTACTTGTTTATGATTACTTTGATTTTCAATCATTACCATTTTATACGCAACAGAAACACTTGAGAAGACAATCACACATCCAAGCGCGCATCATGATGTGCTTGTAATATGCTAAGAGAAGAGGTGACAATACGGGGGCGAAAATGAACCACTTTTCTGTCAAACGTGAACCAGCTCCTGATTGGCCGATTTCATGTGCGTAAGATAGAGATAGAGATAAATAAAGATAGAGATAGAGATAGAAATAAAAGAGGAAGAAGCCTCTTCCTCTTAGGTAATATGTTTTGCTTTCGAACGAAAGAGTTTCCAATATACCACCGGTATCAGTAAGATTTAAATCTCTAATAGTAATTGATGATTTGCGGAGCTGTTGTTCAACATAATCTTAATAAGCATAGAAGTAAACATGGGAAAAACCTCTTCTAAAGAATTATTGCAACACCCCAGCCACTGGAAATGCAACGTATCGAAATCATTGCTAAACGTAATAAAATATGGCGTTTTCTTTGGTCAACGCAGCACGCATTCCATTCATAAATTACGTTGGAATAAAAATTACTTTCCTATTTTATTACGTGTATTTGACAACGCCGGTGAAAACAAACGCAAACGGGAGTAGCCGAAGCTTAATGATGACGATGAGTGATGACACCGCTTCGTGTTTTGATTTGCGCTGCATAGTCCGCTCAGTTGTGTGGGTTCGTACATTTATAGATGTTGGTGTGCGTGTTTTCTTCCAACGCAGCAGTTCAACCAACAATCAATACGAAACTAACGATTTTAAATTGGCTCACTACTTGACTAGCCTATTGGTCCCAAGCAAATCGACTAACGTACCCCATGCTAGTATAAATTCCAGTACTACACTATGTTTGTTTTTAATCGATATGAAAGTTTGACAGATAAAATGAGGGGTTAGTTGATTTTCCTATGTTTCGAGGGGTGAAACGATTAGCTTGGGACCGAAGATAGTACCAGAGCTAAGCCAAAAAGTTGAGCTCGTTTCTTCGAGACTTTCTGGTCTTAGAGTTACCTCTATGGTTCAACCATAGAGGCAACTCTAAGACTAGAAGGTCCCGAAGAAACGTGCTCAACTTTTTGGCTCAGCTCTGGTACTCTCTTCGGTCCCAAGCTAATCGATTCATCCCTCGAAACATAGGAAAAACCAATAACCCCTCATTTTATCTGTCAAACTTTCATAGCGAATTAAAACAAACATTGTGTAGTACTAGAATTTCGACTAGAATGGGGTACGTTAATCGTTTGCTTGGGACCAATAGGCTAGTCAAGCAGTGAGCCAATTTAAAATCGTTAGTTTCGTATTGATTGTTGGTTCAACGTTGTCTCGTCACAAACCGTTTGGCGTTTTTTTTATAATCCGTTTATTTTTCCATTCTCATTTGCTGTAGCTTTGGGGAGCCATTTTGGCGCTGTTATCTGTCTCTATAAATTCCAAAGAGTGAAGGGGATCTGGTTAAATGCTTGTCCGATTCTATAACATTCCCCAGAAAACCATTCCCCAGAAAAGTATGCCATGTATTAGATTGACTATTTTTGTTTATTATAGTCACTCCTGGAATCTTCTTTCGCGTATATAAAAAGAAGAGAAAAACATCTTAATTGGTCAAGAGGTTTTAGGAGACCTTAATGGATTAAGGGGTTTTCCCTTCTTTGAAAGTATAAGAAAAGAAAATAATTAATTCTTTGGATATACGATAAAGAAGGGAATATTCCCTTCTTTTAATATTTAAAAGAGAACATAATTAATTCGTTAAATATATGATAAAGAAGGGAATATTCCCTTCTTTGAAAATATAACAAAAGGAAATAATTAATTCTTTGGAAAAACGATAAAAAGGGAATTTTCTTTCTTTGAATATAAAAAAGAGAAATTAATTAATTCTTTGGATGTATGTATGAAAAAGAAGGTAATATCATAGAGGTAACTCTAAGACTAGTAGGTCCCGAAGAAACGAGCTCAACTTTTTGGCTCAGCTCTGGTACTTTCTTCGGTCCCAAGCTAATCGATTCACCCCTCGAAACATAGGAAATTCCTCTAACCCCTCATTTTATCTGTCAAACTTTCATAGCGAATCAAAACAAACATTGTGCAGTACTACAATTTTGACTAGAATGGGGTACGTTAATCGATTTGCTTGGGACCAATAGGCTAGTCAAGTAGTGAGCCAATTTCAAATCGATAGTTTCGTATTGATTGTTGGTAATATTCCCTTCTTTTAATATATAAGGAAAATATATAATCAATAGCTTTTCGGAAGGAATGCGGGGTAATGCCTATTCGGGATAATAAAGTGTGGAATAATGTTATAAATTTGTAATCGGTAGTTCAACGTTCCATGCACCGATTTTTTAATCCATCACGAGAAATTCTTCAACTCTGGTCGAACAATTCTTCGATAAGGTTTAACAGTTTCCGACTGGTTGAATTGGATTGCATAATAGACCCTTGACTTTTTAAATGGTGAACGAAGTGCTCGAAAACTTGAATGTTGTCATTTTCTAAAGAGCTATAAAATGGTTTGGAATTGATAAATACATAGTTCCATAAATGTAAACGTGTATCATCAATAGTAAAGTGAAACTAATCAGAGTTTTATCATGAAAAATATATTAAATCAAATGTGTAAAATTTATCGAGGAAATTGGTATTCAGAAGATGTATTATTCAGTGTGCAAGATACTTGCGGACCTGTTTATTTTTGGACGGCTGTTCTGTAATATAAAACTGAAATATAATATCAAATGACAAAAAAAAAGTGATAAATTACTTATTTCATCTGGGGAATTGGTACATTCTGGGGAATGGTGCATTCTGGGGAATGTTATAGAATTGCTTATCTAATGAACAACTTGCGAGTGTTGTATCTGATTGTCTGTGAATTTCGTGTATTGCTTATGGTTGCTTTATGTTTTTTTTTAGATTGGCACGCTTTGTTTGGATCGGCGGTCGTGACCCAACTAACATTTTCAGCTTTATAAGCCAACTTTTCCATAAGCCAGCTTTATAAGCTAGCTGAAACAAAGCTGCAGATACAGCTACAAGCAGAAGCTAGCAAAATAGTTTTGGAGAGCGTTTTCTCAACTTTCTCACAACCATTATTCAGTTTGTCAGTCGCACTGAGTAACATCAGCCAATAAACGCGAATGTTTCTTCTATACACATACTAATCAACTTTCAACTTGTAGCTGCAAAACAAAGCTAACATAGTGTATATTTATATTACTCATTTAGCTAATAAACTGTGTTAGCGCTACTTTGAAAGCTATTTTACAGTCAATTAGGTTTATTTTTAGAGTTGTGCAGTTTTACAGGATCCTTTACAAAGCTGAAGTAACTAGTCGAGAAAAGTGATTCATGTGCACTATTATCATAGAGGTAACTCTAAGACTAGTAGGTCCCGAAGAAACGGGCTCAACTTTTTGGCTCAGCTCTGGTACTATCTTCGGTCCTAAGCTAATCGATTCACCCCTCGAAACATAGGAAATTCTATTAACCCCTCATTTTATCTGTCAAACTTTCATAGCGAATCATAATCGATAGTTTCGTATTGATTGTTGGTGATTGTAGGCCCACGAACATTAGATCCGGATCGGACGCGTTGCGGCAAAGTGACAGCTAAATCTATCGTCTAACTGTCAAATATACGTCAACGCCACGCAAACGGATCTAATGTGGGTGGCCCTTTAGGATCAGTTTTGAGCTCGTACCACCTACGAATTTGTGTAACGTGCTAACTATGAATTCTTTTCTTCGATGAAATCCACTATATTTGCCATGTTTGCATGATGAGATGATATTTGGCTCATGGTAGCAGAAATTAAACAAAACAGTCCTATGTCATGTGGATTTCCCATCTACACACTAAGATTATTTCACCGAAATCTCAACAGCTGAACGTTCAGTGATTTTTCACCGAATATCTGTGAAAAATTACAGGAAATCTGTGAAAAATCACGGAACAACCGTTTACCGAACGTTCAGCTATTGAGATTTCGGTAAAATAATCTAAGTGTGTTCATAAGACTGTTATGCGAATTGCAGCGGTATAGGTACAATGAAAAGAGAAGAAATAAAACTAACTTACCATTGCTTTCATCCCTCGGATTCGTCCAGTCTTCAGCGCTCTATAAAGGGGGGAGAACGTGTTACCAGTTGTAGCGCATCTAGTCTTATCGCTCGCTAGTCCAGGATGTAAGTAGCGGTAACGACAAATGATGTCATTAATGATGAGCACACGCGTATCAACCAACCGCTGTTTGCGTTGTTGAATTTTTCAAGCACGTCGATCGAACCGTGACAAAAATGATACACGACCACGACACCAATTTGTCACTGCCTAAATCCTTCGAGATGGTGGGATATATTTCGGCATTAACTGAATTTGCTTTTGTTTGTTTTCGGTTTTTGTTTAGCGATTTTTTTTTTGTTTTATTTTCAGTTTTTTTTTTCTATTTCACTTAAAATAATGATCTTTTAATCATAAAAACAATAATTTTCCCATTCCTCGAGCCGTTCATTCTCATTCAAATCAAGTGCTTACGTCTTTTGATGTTGTTTCGTTCTTATTTCTGGCGTGAAAAATCACACCATCACACCCGGTGCCCGAGGAACTTATTCAGAGGGGGAGGGGGGGGGGGGGGCAAACAAAAAACAGAACAACAAAAATCAGTTTCCTTCATTTTCGGTTTTGCATTCTTGCCAAGGTTTTTGATGCACTGCGTCAGCTGAACTATTGTTCGTTTTGTTTTGCTTTTCTTGTATGTGTTTTTTTTTATATCATGATGATGGATTAGTGATTTCTATGCCGATCGATGCCGAATGATGTTAAGGCGGATTTATTTTTTCATTTTTAAATCTTGCTTCCTGATCACACGCGAAATAAAATTTTGTCTGGTTTACAGGATTCGGTTTCAAACTGAACAAAATTTTATGGAAAGCATTTTTTCTCCTTTAAACTACTTCAGATTATTAGTTATGCAGAGTTTTCCGCGTTTCTTGATTTCTGATTTCGTATGTCTTTTTTTTCCACAATGATGCTATCCTTCAGTTTTTGAAGGAACATGGCTTTCGTGAATTGTTTGCACATTTCTGCTTGTGCTTATCATTGATCGTTTTTTATGCTTTCATAGCAGATTTCTTCTTCTTGTTGCTTCATTTTCTGCATGTTTGTTTCTATTGTTTTCCTAGTTTGATTAACATGTTTAACATGTTACATTTTCACTTCTTCTCTTTCTTTTGGTTTCCTTTCAGCACGTTTTTTTTTTTTTCTATTTCCACTGCAATATTCTTTTGTTCAACGTATTTTTCGCTTTTATTCGGTTACAGTATATTAGCACCGATTACTGTGTCACTCCTTTTCAGTACATGTGTTGTGTATCACTGCACTCACGTCAACATTTCCGTGTTTGTTTCGCTTTATTTTCCTTTCGCTAGGTTTTCATTTTCAATAAGTTACATTTGTTTTATTGGCTAAGAGTTTATTCGACATCGCTTCTTTTCACTATCAACATTCTGCTTGTGTTCAATTTCTTTTTCTACTACTCTCACATACCTACTCAAGACGCACAACAGCTCACGTACTCATCACGCAAGTAATTAATGTATAATAAACATTTTACATCCCATTTTATATCTCAATGGGAATACTTCCATCAGTCGGGAAAGGTTTATTCTGTTCTCACCCAAGTTCGCACATTAGCATCCAACTACCTAGGTCCTAAAAATTATTCTGAGCGCCGCGCGTAAAATTTTCCAGGAGCATCGCGTTCTTCGATCCTTTCTTGTTTCTTGGTTTGTTTGTTTCTTCGGTATGGTTATGTTCAAATTAATTTACCTAAGGGCTGTACTTTTTACTTTCTTGATCTAAGCTACGCAATTGTGGATCGGTTAGACCAATTCGTCGGTGCCAACTTTTGTTTTCAGTTTCTACGCACAACGTCTACTCTATTCGATTTCTGTGTTTTTCTTCATTCACAATCTGAAATGATCGTCAATTCATGCCAGAGCAAACGATTATGAGAGGACATTTCGTGGATAGCTTAGGTTGTTTTGTTAGCTAATTGAAACTCGAATGCGGCGGTCAAGCAAAACTCAGGCATTTTGAGAAGATAAAAAAAAAGAAAACTAAAGTAGATAAAGCAAAACTAAGAATAGGTCTACAGAAAAAGAAAATGTTATTTTTAAGAGAACATAGCTTTTAAAACGTTTGCAATAGAGACGTTTGTGTTAGGAACATTCGGAAAGCTTTAAAACTACCCAGATATCTATCATAATTAAAACAGTTAAAGAGTTTCAAAATAATGGAGGCAAAAATATTTGTACTTATTCCCGCATTCGATGATGCATTTTATCCGTTCAGTTCGAAAACGGGAATGAGGTCGATTTAATGCTTAAGGAGTAGGATAACAAACAAACAAACAAACAAACAAAAATGGCTTGGAGTTGTTACATTTGCCATTTGCTCTTCTCAGTTATTTACAGAAATGGATCGCTTCGATTTGTCCCATTTGGCATAAAACATTTCTTGCAGAAGTCGTGTTCCAGGAAGATTGATTCAAGGTATTTTTCAATTAAGTTTAAACAAAGTTTGAAAGTATTTTCCGAACGAAAATTGAATACATGCTTTAGAAAACAGTTTAACAGAAAAAGTTCATACGAATGTCATAAATAGGTACAGATTGGACTGTCACTTTTGGTAAGTATGCCATGTCATAACCCTTGCTGTTTAAGTTTTAGGATTTTTTATGGATTTTATTGACGAGAGTGCTCTTTTTGTTGAACGTAGTAAGATTTATTTGCTTTTATTCACACACATAAATGAGAAACACCGTTGAATTAACGATAGTTTCCCGATTCAAAGACAGTTGTCTACGCCAATTATAAGAGACATTTTCATTTCGATCAATTAATATCATGGACTGGTTCCATCAGAGAGAGGGGTCAAGTCTCATATTTGTTTTGTAATAATAACTAGCTGACCCGGCAAACGACGTACAGCTTAGTTGTTTGATATATACCAGTCGAGGCTCAAGACGAACAAAGTAAAAAATAATCGTGAAAATTCGTCAATCCGTTGTCGGGTTATAGCGTGATATACGATCACCATTTCATTTTTATTTATAGAGAAGAGAAGATTTGGCCAGGGAAATGCATAGAAGCTCTTAAGAAATTTTAAAACAGGTCTGCTACATTGGAAGTTCTCATAGATTTATCAAAACTTAATACAACTGCTTAACATTTAGAATATCTTCAAAATATCTACAGCTTAAATGTCTTTTCACAGATTCAAGTGTCTTAGAAAACTGAAGACATGCCTTCAAGTTTGGCATCACTGTACAACTGCATTACTCTACAGGCACGGCAGTTATCGGAAAGTTTTCAAATATTCGGTTCGGTGTATTTGGTGACATTCGGCGAACTGTATTGCAGGGTTTTAACCGAAATCCCAATGTTCAATCCCCAAAATCCGCGACACGCAATGCTTTTATTCGCGCCAAAGAAAAGATATTTAAGTTACAACCCAAATCCATAAAAAAAAACATGTAGGAAAACACCCAACAAATTCTTAAATTGCCTTGAATCAGTTTTTCAAAGCCTGTGCTGAATTAACAAGAATCATTAAAAAAAACTACATGTCTCAGAACATGAAAATGTCTGTCTCCATCTCTGGAATGTTGAAATATTTTCTTAAACGGGACAAATTTTCAAAACGTTGCCTAGGATCTTTAAAGTTCTCCTAACAATGAGATCAGCTGCAGGATCTCAAACAATATCCTAAACCTAAGAATATTTTTTTTTCTTCAAGAAAACAGAACTTTTAGAAGCCCTAGAACTTTTAATTCTTTTTAGTGGAATTTTGCCATCATTGCAACATGGGAATATTTTTCTTAATCTTTGAATTTTCCGTACCTTAAAACCTTTTGCTATTTTTTATTACTGCATCTCAATTTTTACAAGTTTGAAATTTTCAGATCAATTTCTGAGTTCAAAATATCACTTTTCACATCATCCAATACTTGATGTTGTGGAAAAAGGAAGAATTTGAAACTTTCACGAATGCAGTACGGATATTCTGCGAGTCGTGTGACTCTCCGCCAATAGTGAGGTGACTCCCCATGCAAATCAAATGGGCAGTCATCTCAAACGACGTGACTTTTGTCACCTCACTAGTAACAGAGAGTCACACGACTTGCAGAATAGGCCTGCGCATAACTGTCCCATGTCCTATGCTATCCTTATGGGCCATGGGACAGTTCCATCTAGTGACTTCCAGAGTCCATATTTAGGTCATTATTGTGTATTCTCGGTTTGGAAAAATTAGATAAATATATTGGTGAATACCAGCGAAGACATCATATCAAAAAATGAGCAAATACACAAACCTTTCTTCTAAGGGTGTAATCTTTGCTATCAAATTCGTTCGAAGCATTTACCTTTGAGCGGCAGATGACGCAATTGTACCTGTCTCATAGCGTTCGTATGAGAAAATGGAAGAGTTGCCAGTCTTCTTGATATGTTGTCTTCGATACCAGTCAAACCAATACGAAGAAATGGACTATAGATAGATCCTGCATAAGAGGCATTCGAATAAAAATACGATGTATATTGCTACACCAGTCTAACTTTCTGTCTCTATTTCCATCAAAAAACTACGAAACGTCTTAGTCCCTGTGAAGGACATTTTAGTCACAACTCCAAACCTGGGTACTGCGGTCTCACTCAAGGCAATTGTCAACTGGGCACCAATTTGAATTTGAGTCAAATATTCAGGAGCCATAAATGAAGTAACTCTTCTTATCTATTGTGTTAAGTATTGTAATTTCATAGAAATTAACTACCTATAATTTTTCGTAAGCCATAATTAATTGTTAGCCCAACGGAATATACCACCAAACTCAGTGAACAAAACATAGAAACCAGCAGTTTTGATGACTTAGCAGGGTTTCGATTTCAATTGAACATACTCTGGCGAAACAAGAATGCCAGCAAACTTTAATGGACAGGACTACTTTGCGAGTCATGCGACTCTCTGTCACTAGTGAGGTGAATCTCCATTTGATGGGATAAGGCCTATTCTGCGCCGCGAGTAAGGTGAGGAGACTCGCTATCTCTAGTGAGGTGACAATAGTCACCGCGAGTAAGGTGACTCCACATTTGATTTGCACGGAGAGTCACCTCACCTCACTCGCGCGCAGAATAAGGGGGATTGCAAAAAGCGTTGTTGGCTACTTGGACATGTCTAGTGGCTATTACATCACCCAATTAGTATTCTAAAAAGATTCCTTAACCATTTTTTTTAAGAACTCTTAACTTTTCTGAAGAAGTAACCACTCTGTGGTTCATTTGACCTTCACTAAACTTACCCTTAGGTTAACTGAGGTACACTTAAACGTATCCGAAGAATCATCTTTAAGTTCCAAAAGATCTCTGGGATTCGCCCAAACATCTCTGAGGTGAGTTCTTTTGTCTTGTTTAAACTACAATGATGTTCCCTGCGTTTCTCTGAATAGCTCTGAAATCCAGTGGTCTTCTTTGAAATTCAGGATGATTTTTTTTTCTCAAAAATTCTCTGGACTTCTGAGAGGATCAGGGATTTAATGAAAATATGTGAGAGAACTTCTGAGAGATTCGACGAGCTAGTGCTTAAGAGAGGATCTGCGAACTTCAAACTTAAGAGTAGTTCAGATAGCTTGGAAGAGGTCCAGGAAGCATCAAATATATTCAACGACATCCACACCAATACATACATCTTAGTGTTCAGGGAACTGGAAGCTATGAGAAACTTTGAAGCTTTCAGTTCCAGGCTTCCAATACTTAAATACGTTCTGAGAACTATAGAAATGACCTAAATATCTTCGGGAGATTCAATTCAACACTGCGATCTTTAAAAAAATACAACTTATAATGATTTCAGTAGTCTGTCTAGGTGAACGGTTGAAGGCATTGTTAACAACAGTATTTTGTTTTTTCTTCCTTGATTTGTTTTCCGTCGATCTTGTATTCCGTACTGAGTACCAATGCTACCACACCTGGACCCTACCTATCGACTCATCAACTCATGGACCGGAGACAAACGGCTTTACTTCCCCTCCGAATGAAGGCGTGATCAGAGATTTTATGCCTCAGAAAATCCCGACGGCGCCGACTGGGATTGAACCCAGGCCGTTGAAAGTGAGAGGCAGTCACGCTTACCACTACACCACCGGCACCGCTACAACAGCATTTGTTTCTATTTGAAAATATGTCCTTGAAATAATTAGAATAGAGTTTTCAAATAATTAAAAATGAAACTTAGTTGAAGATCTAATCCGTACCAGACCAATGCAAATCCGCTTAAATCACAAAAATCACGTAGTCGAAACAACCCTGCATTTTTGCATATCTTCAAACGATACTCAAGTAGTTTCATGTTCGAAAATTGAAATATCCTTTTGAATGCAACTTTTTGGGAGTTTGAGTCAACAGAGGGTGTTTCTTGCGATGCGAAGAACGTGCTCGACAGTCCATGAGGGCCTAATTGTGAGCAGCTACTTTGACGAAAACGCTTTTTTCATAATTTTCAATTTCAGCCTTCCTGCAAAATTTGCTTTTTCGACCACTGTCTGCCGTAATATTTTTTTTTCTCAAACTGACATCCCAGTTCTGCAGGTACTCTAGCCATTCTTCTAGTAAAGATTCAACTGGAAATTCTTAGGACTTCTTCTGGCTTTCAATGGGAGATGCCTAACCTTCTCTGAACATTTTCTAAGTGTCCAAAAAGTGTTCATAACTTTTCTTGGAAGTCCTTCATGTTTATCTGAGAAATCCTTCATGCTTTTCTCTCATTATTTTTTAATTTAGCTTGGTTTCTCACCGGTGTTCTGTTGCTTGAATAATTATAGATACTTTTAAGGCCATTCGTGACTTATCAGGTGATAGAATATGAATCCGTGACCATCATTGTAAGCAGTATGGATTTGAATCTCTGCACCAAGCCCCGAATCCCTTTAAATTTTTCGCATTTTCACATCAAATGTTCTGAAAGTCTACTTTGGCAGATCTTTTTAAAGTTTTTCCAAAAGCCCTATCAAGTTGCTTGATAAAAAAACAATTATGAAAAGTTAGGGAGAATTAACACCGACCAACCGACATGACACAGGAGCATTTTGTTTGTCCACAAATCAATTTCTCATCCGAGCGATTCGAATTGTCAAATGGGTGATCAGATCTTTCAAACGAGGTGAGACGCAAACCAAGGCAATATAAATTCTACGTGTGTTCGTGACGTCCTGAGCAAGAATTTGATTGTTGCTGGTATAAGCTGTAACGTCGATTCGTCGGTGGAATTAAGGTGAATCGATGTGGAAACATTATTTCTGATAATCTCATTGTCCCCTCGAAATTTCAAGTGCGCAAATATCAGCTATCACATTACACACAACAATGAAACTGGAACCCCACGTTTACTGCAGTGCAGGCCACAAGGAGTTCCAATTTCATGAGCGATGTCGCAACAGTACCCGAGACTTGTGCTCTAGAAAGCTTGAAGTGATAGGACATATCAGCCATCATGACGGCAATTGTTCAACTCGAATCACCTTAACCTTCTCCGTCTCTTGGCAGCACTGATGATCCACTTGTTTTCGGTTCGTCTCATGTCTGTCTATCTACCATGAAATCGTCAGTACCGTAAAACGGGGTAGCTTTGATATTATTTTTTTAGGTATATTCTAAATATGTTTTACAACAATTAATGCTTTTCAAATATTATGTTTATGAAACAAGTACTGAGGATCCTAGAGCTAATTCATTAGTAATATGTTTAACGGAAATTATTGCATTTGCACTTTTTTTTTTCTAGTGACCGAACATCAGTTTTTTTGTTTTGGGTTTACTTTGATAATACCCGATGAATGCAGAAAAACCTGCGTGAATCTCAAACAATTTAGTTCAAGAAATATGAAACTTTGAATGAGTATACAATCAGAAACACAATAAGCAATAAGAAGACAACATTGAATTTGTGATGGCTATATCCCGTTTTACGGTACTTATTATTTTCTCTCTAACCACAACGAATTAAGGGTTAAGAATAATATGGTTCTCAACCATAAAAAACAATCAAATTGCACATAAATTAATTTTCCGTGAACTTGCTTCGAATAAAATATTTCGTGAAATATTATGTTGGGTGGGAAGAAAGTGATAAAGATCAACAACCTTCCCAAGAGTGCCGAAAGTCGTTCAAACGACTTATATGAAGGAATCAAAAGACTTATGAACGTGATTTGGCGAACAAAGGATAGTTCCATAGACCCATTACCTTAACAGCGACGAGTTCAACTTCTAAACGATTTTATGCCAAGTGGGATTCTCCAAGTGGGAACAACTGTATTTCTCCGCTTAACAAATAATAATAATAAAAAAACAAGAAATAAATACATCTGCTACAACACCTGATGCCTATTCGAGATAATCAAGTTTGTTTTTGCTCCAACTATACGGTAACCGCAAAATACTGAATAATGACTAAAAAGTACGAAATTTCGAGGGAAAATGGGACTACCCATAGTAATACCTATTTAATGGGTGGTCCCATTTTCCCTCGAAAATGCGTACTTTATAGCCATTATTGAGAATTTTGCGGTTACCGTGTAAACTAGGCCGCAAATATCGTTCAACACCGACTCATTCTTGTTTCTTCATCTATTTTTTTTGTGTTTACAACGCTAGGGCTCTACTATTTATAAACACATCCCTCATAAACACACGTTTTCTTCTCTCTCTCTCTCTGTTCTCTGATTCTACCAGTAGGTTCATTCACGTTTTCCTTTCGTTTATCCCTAAACTGCCGGTGGCCTAGCCATTAGTACTTGTTTGCAACGTTGCTGATAAAATTGGTAATGCCTAAATCTTCACCTCCTTCTTTTCGTTACGATAATTTTGCGTTCGGACGCTTTTATCTGTACCTCCCTTCATGTGCCAAAACACTTAAAAAATAAACAAGAAAATGCAACACTTCTACCTCCATCGATCCATCACACTGCGTGTTTCGCCTTCCTCCTACACTGTCACTGACTGTGACGATTTCCACTTGCTAACAGTTTGACATAGCTACTTACTAGTGGTACAATAGTAATAGTACTATATAACTTATGCTTTGCTGCGAAACAATCAAACAACTGAGAAAAGAAGATATCTACACTCTCTAATAGCAGATGGTATGTAGTATGTAGTAGTTTCCACACGCACGCGATACGGATTTGCTTTCTTCTCTCGATCAATATACAATGTATCAAATTCACGTAGTTTCTAACGCAATGATACACATCGAACACTATTATTCTTGAAATACAAACCTACACTGCGGTGCTTCATCAGTTCTTGATCGGTTTACCACCGTACGACACGCCGCTGTGGGCGATTGCTCCGGTGCTGTTGATGTTGTTGTTGGCGGCGCCCGGGTGATGATGATGGTGGTGGTGGTGGTGATGATGATGGTACCCATTATTGTTGCTACTGTTGCTGCTGCTGCTGATGTTGTTGCTGCTGGCATTGAATTTATGCTACTGAGCGGATGGGTGCTGCGTCACGTGCATTACGTGTAAGTTTTGCTGGTGGTGGTTCTGGGGAGGTGCCGCCTGGGTCATGTTCTGGTAGATCGTGGGAATGATTTGTGTTGGTGTGGGTACCATGGGGCACACCACCGGATACTGCGGGGGCTGATGTTGGTGGGCCGGAACGTACGTGGGAGGCCCTGCGGTCGCTTGCGAGGGTTGCGATCCATGATGGTACTGCTGGTGGGGCTGTCCAGGCGAGGGTGTCGTCGAGGGCGGGGTAGGCGTGAGATACTGCAGCTGGGCTGGCTGCCCAGTTTCGTGGTAGACGTACCGAGGCGGAAACGAAGGTGCTGCCTGGAAGTGCTGATGATGTAGCGCTGGCGGATAGGGCGGGAACATTTGAATGGGACCAGTCATCAGGGGCTGACCAGTGGCTGCTGCCACCTGAATCTGGGAGGCTGCTGCAACCGGCACTGGAAATACGAACAGTAAAGGTTAACGATAGGTTCTACGGTAGTGGTACATGAATGAACAACACACAGAGGATCACACGCAGATTTTAGTGTATCCTAACGATCAAACCTAATTGGGGCAGAGCTTTCTACAGTACGTTGCATTAGGGTAATGACTCTAGCCCATTTGGCAACATACCGTTTAGCATAATGCCAAACACTTAGATATGTTGCCTTCTTTCATGGGATGTACTTCACCGGACTGTGAAAGAACAGCTCATGATCAAAAGAAGGGAACATAATTTCTAAATTGGTACACTGAACCCACAATTATGGATTACTTCCATTTGATTAACACGCTAGACTGCCTGATCCATAATTATTTTTAGCTGATCTATAATCGCGGGGTCAGTGTATATTCCCTTCTTTGAACATAAGCTATCCTTTCATATTTCTTGGAGAATAGATCATAATAAAGAAAAGCAGCATTATTCGGTAAAAGCAATAAAATGTATTTGTCTATTTATGCCAAATGGACATTATGCCAAACGGCATTATTGAAAATGGGGTAGATCCAAAAATGAAAGTAATAATGCGAGGAGGTGCTGGAAAAATTATTTAAATTTTGTGACAATCTCGACATACATCAGAAGCCTAATAAGAGCTTATTCAGTCTTTTAAATTTGTCGAACCTCTTGACGGAATCCCTTTATAAAGAGCAGGCAAAAATATGCTTCTGCAGCTAAAAAATATCTTTCTGCTTTTAATCAAAATTATTTGTTGGGAGTATAAGTAATAACTAGATGAAAATATGACTCAGTGACATTACCCTGAATCAAATTCCAAAAAAATGTAATGTTCCTAATTATGTTTACCATTTGATAAATGATGGTATTCTATCAGGTACCTATTATATTATAATAAATCAAAAACATTTGATCAATCATACAAAAAAAACATACATGTTGATGAATAAGGAAGTATTTCCTTCGTTATTGAATATCCGGTGTCCCAAATAACGGGTTATATTTAACCCGTACTTGCAAATGACGGATCGAATCGAACCAACCAACAACACAGGAATTTGCGAACACGCAAAATAACTTTCGTACTGTCGTTATCAGTGATGGGCAAAACACCGGTGTACAGCACCGGTACGGATTTCTAAATCATAACCAATGTACTGATCTGTTGTACCGAGTGTTTGGTGCTGCTGTCGGTTCGGTTTGGTAGTTGCAAACAACACTGCACCGTGTTCACCAGTTCGCTGGACACGGTGCGGTTCTCATTTTCCAGTACCGGTGTTCGTGTTCACAAGGATGATGTTTTGAATTCAAGAACCGATCCGGTACTGTTGTATGCGTTTATGTGGGTGGTGCGCATTATTCAGAATTGCCAGTGATGGCAGATAACTAAACAGAATTTGTATTTGATGAATAAAATTATGCAGTGTCAAGTCGAAATAGCGGTTTTTGAATACAGAAAAACTGTGAATTCTAATGATGTATTTCAGAATCGGGGTGACGTGGAGACCGGACATCGTCGACCAACGCCATCTTGAAATCCTAGATGGTGGTTTCTGGTTATAGAAAAAAAATTAAACACTGTTAAATACCTTTCAATATGGGTATTTCCGGAATCAGGGTGGCGTCTTGAAACCGGAAATCAATGTCTGACGCCATCTTGAAATTAAGATGGTGGCTTCTGGTTGTAGAAAAACTGGGAAATACTAGAAAATGCCCATCAATATGGGTATTTTCGGAATCGGGATGACGTATATATACCGAAAATCAATGTCTGACGCCATTTTGAAATCCAAGATGGCGACTTCCGGTTATAGAAAAACTGGGAAATAATGCCAAATATCCTTCAATATGGGTATTTTATTTATTTAGACGCCATCTTGAAATTTCCGTTTTTTCTTTAACAGGAAGCCACCATCTTGGATTTCAAGAAAATTCCCTGAAATTTTCTGAGTTTCCATGTTATAAATGGAATTCCCATAGATTACCTCATTGTACAGCTAGTCGACACGCTGATATTTGATGGACCAGCAGCCAGATTTTCAAAAATGTTGTTGAGCATACTGATCACTCAAAAAATTCCAAACGTCATCACCATGTGTCTCACACTTAATTGAGAAACACATCCATTTCATGTGTGAATCTTGTGCTGTGAACCATGCCTCAACACTATTGGTTCGAATTACGACACACTTGGAGTCTATGTACCTCACATGGTAATATCAGTAGCTTTGCACATCATAGTTCAATGTTGTTCAATATTCTACTTTACCGACTCCAAAATTGAATCGATAAATATATAAACAAAGCTGCCAGAGGGCAGAGCTTACACATTTCAATTTTTAATAGGTTTGATTTGGGAATTGATCCTGGACTGTTGAGGTGTGCTGCTGCCGTTGTTTTCATTCGATCTCACTGGGCCACGGTTGTTCTCATATATGAGGCTAGTTGATAAGGATGAAGTCATAACTCACGTTTTCGATGTTTACCAAGCAATTCACATCGCATTGAAATGCAAAACACTTTAAATCCATCTGTTTTGAACAGTAGTGTGATTCAATGTACAATACACTTAAATTGATAGAGAATGATCATTTCAAACACTAGAAATCAACGTGTAGAACACATTGAACCATGGTGAAATACACTTAAACCATAGAGGTAACTCTAAGACAAGTAGGTCCCGAAGAAACGTGCTCAACTTTTTGGCTCACCTCTGGTACTATCTTCGGTCCCAAGCTTTTCGAATCACCCCTCGAAACATAGGAAAAACCAATAACCCCTCATTTTATCTGTCAAACTTTCATAGCGAATCAAAACAAGCATTGCGTAGTACTAGAATTTCGACTAGAATAGGGTACGTTAATCGTTTGCTTGGGACCAATAGGCTACTAAAGTGGTGAGCCAATTTAAAATCGTTAGTTTCGTATTGATTGTTGCTTAAACTACATGTAATGTGGGACGACGGGGCAAGATTAGCACCTTTTATCACAAACGAAGTGACAGACGACTAACTGGCGAAGAAATCAATTAAAATAATGTGGTTCGCTGTAATAGAATTTTTTTAGAAGCTTGTGCCATCATCCACCAGATGGGATAGTATTTTTGTTTTGGTTTTGCACAAAGTTGATTTTGTGTACAATGATTCTTTGACAGTGTGCAAAGAGTGCGTATCATTTTGTCATTTTTTTATGCATTTCAGTTTTGAGTAGAGTGAAAGAGATAGAACCAAAACATTCTAGTACATTTGGTGAAAATGCTAGTTCAATCCAGTAGTAGTGTTGCCATGTGGTTCAATCCAGTAGTAGTGGTGTTGCCATGTGGTACACTGAAAAATTGCAATAGCAGGTTAGTCACCAAAGTTTTCGAGCCGCTCCGTCTGTCACTTCGTTAGTGCTTTTATCTTTATCAACAATCTGCTCTCAAAACAATCGACACATTGAAGTTCAAAAACGCTGTAGAAAATTACCATTTGGGTTGAAGTAGTTTAGAGTGTATTGTTTACACTGTATTTTTATCGCTGTCAGTTTTTCGAAAGTTGGAAAAAATGGCGTCACCCAGAAAGCAACGCCGCGAATTGATTTTGCGCAAGCACCTGGAAAATCCTCAACTCTCTCATCGAGACATCGGAAAACAACTCGGAATCGTGCAGTCAACGGTGAGTCGTGTGATTATACGTTACTACGAAACTCTGACAGGGTGGCAAGTGAATTTCCATTTTGAAATTCCTGGTTTTTTCTTGTTTTTCCTGGTCAATGATTTAAAAATTTCCTGGTTTTAAAAACCATATTTTTAAAAAATAATCTTTAAATATAAAAATGAATTTCTGTCTGTCTGTCTGACCCTTATAGACTCGGAAACTACTGAACCGATTGGCGTGAAAATTTGTATACAGGGGTTTTTGGGACCGTGGAAGGTTCTTATGATGGTTCGAGACCCCTCCCCCTTCTGTAAGGGGGGGGGGCTCCCATACAAATGACACATAAATTTCTGCATAACTCGAGAACTAATCAAGCAAATGGAACCAAATTAGGCATGTGGGGGCGAGTGTGGGGGTATAAGGAGATAATCATAGGGGGTAGCCCCTTAGATATTAGGGGGGGGGCTACGTACAATATACCATGCTTTTTTTTTTAAATCGGCGCATAAACTCAAGCTAATATTGAATCCCGAGCGAGACCGGGCACACTCAGCTAGTTTTTAATAAAAAAGAATGAAGTGAATCCTTGTACCACAGACAAACAGACATAACACATTGAATATTTCTCACTGTAAAACATCGTCGCTAAAACATTACCGCCATCTGTTGAGTACACTGTGGTGGGTAGTACGCTGAACAGATGGCGGTAGTGTGCAAACGTCAAACGCAAGGGCATTGACTATGCGCGCCACAGCTGGCGGTACTACCAACTATGATACCTTTAAATTGACCGGTAAATGCTTGTTCGATGAACAACTTGCGAGTGTTATGTCTGTTTGTCTGTGCTTGTACCATCGTTCTTCGCGCAATGCGGAATTTCACAAACCAAAATAGGGATTAGGGTTCTTGTGAATGCCCGTGAAATCTTCATCTGATTGTTGCTGCGCTACTTCGTCGTATCATGGCGCCTATTTTCATTCAATGTGCTAAAACTATAATAGCAAAGCGTTTTCACTCATGTTTTTGCAAAAACATCTTTGCTTAAAAGATTAATTACGATTGACATTGAAACATTTGCGATAACTCGTAAAATGAGCGATTTTAGGGGTGTAGGACGAAGAAGCTGTACGACGGACTAGCTCGGAGCCTTATCCAATGTCTGAAATTTAGAAATCTATAAGCCCCTAAATCTTGAGATTTCTGTTTTTGAAACTGTGATTTTTTTAACTTTGTAATTGAGATTTTTAGCCAACGGGCTAGTTATCTCAAGGTGAAATTGCGAAGTGTGATATGAATGAGGGCTCTTTAAACAAACCTTTGCTTCTAACAATTTTACGGATTTCCAGTTTGTTTAAATTTTCCGCAAATTGTCAACGATCAACGATCTGATTTAGCGGAATTGAATTATAACATGATTTCAAAATCATATGATTAAAAGAGTTCATAAATAACGCTTTAAAAACTCTTATTATTAAAAAGACTGACTGCTGAAGTTCATAGAAACTCCTAAAGTTCGTAGAACTTCCCTGAAGCGTTAAGGTCTTTCCTGAAGGGTTCATTGAAGTTTGTATTGCCTGAATTTCATGGGACTTCCCCGAAGTTCGAAGGACTTTATTTAAGATCTTAGGACTTCCATGAAGTTCGGAGTTTTTTTTTAAATTCATAGGAATTTCCTAAATATCGTAGAAGTACAATGAACTTCGTATAAATTTTCAGAAGTTCGTAAGACTTCCTTCAAGTTCGAAGAACTTTCTCGAAGATATGAGGACTTTCCTGAAGTTTGAAGGACTTAACTTAATATATGAGGCCCCTTAATTTAGAAGAGCTTCCCTGAAGTTCATAAGGCTTTAAATATCGAAGGGTTTTCCAAAAGTTTGTGGGTCTTTCCTTAATTTCTTGGAAATTCCCTGAAGTTTGGAGAGCTCCCATGAATTTCGAAGGACTATCTGTAGTTCAATCGACTTCTCGGAAGTTCTAGGAACTTTTTTGAGCTTGGAGAACTATGTTAAGTTCAGAGGACTTCCCAAGAGTGTTGAAAACTTCTCTGAAGCTCGGAAAAAATCCATAAGTGTCATAGGATTATCCTTAAGTTTTAAGCAATGCCTAAATGTCGTAGAAGTTACATTAAATCTGTAGAAAATTCTGTAAAATTCGTATTTAGTCCCCAAAGATTAAAGGACTTCCCTGAAGTTCGTAAGACTTCTCTAAAATTTGTAGAACTTCTCTGAAGGTTCGGAGAGATTTCCTGACCGTCGTAGGTCATCACAGTAGTTAACAGGATTTTCCCGAATTTTGTAGAACTTGCATGAAGTTCGAAGGCCTTATCTGAAGTTTTTAGAAACAGAACTTTTTTATTGAACATGTTGCACATGTACTTCAAAGTAGTTACGCGTCGGCACTGCTTAAGTCTGCTATCAATTAAGCACAAATCACACATGCAATTGATTTGAGAAAAAAAAATTAAATTAAAAATAAATACAAAATATATTTACTAAATTCTCAGGGTAAATTTTGTTCATCAATGATTAGTTATGTGAAAGATTTAGCTTGAACAAAATGGTTAGTTTTGACATGATTATAAAAAGAAACTTTGACATACATAAAATTTAAAACCTATTTAAATTATACAAACAAGATTATTTTCCTGGTGGACTTTTGAAATTCCAGGTTTTTTTTCCCGGTTTTTCCTGGTGAAAATAAATTCCCGACTTTTTCCAGGTTTTCCTGGTTCACTTGCCACCCTGCTCTGAGCATCGAACGGAAGGAGAAATGCGGTCAGAATGGATGTTCTATTAGTGATCAGGATCACAAGCGTTTCGTGAAAGCATTTAAGCGGAATCCCAAAAAAGTTGAATCTTTCCAAGTCTTTCGTTCAGAGAGCTAACGGGAGGGACTGCATACGTACAAAGTGCAGAAGGCTTTAAATCGTGACGAACGGCAACATACTTTGGGAAGTCGCGGGCCCGGAAACTGTACACCTAGATGTTGATGAAGCCTCATTGTCTCATCATGGATGATGAAACATACGTCAAGGCGGACTTCCGACAGCTTCCTGTTCTTCACCGCCCAGCACAAGTTTGATGTTCCGGAGGAAGTAAGGAAGCAGAAACTTTCAAAGTTTGCCAAGAAATACATGATTTGGGAAGCGATCTGCTCATGTGGCAAACGGAGTGCGCCGTTCGTGACTACCGGAACTGTAAACGGGGAGATATACCTCAAGGAGTGTCTACATAAGCGTCTGCTTCCTCTGTTGAAGCAACACGATTGCCCTACGATCTTCTGGCCGGATCTAGCGTCGTGCCACTATTCAAATGTTGTCCTGGAGTGGTAGGAAGCCAACGGGGTCACTTTCGTACCCAAGGACATGAACGCCCCTCCCAACACATCGGTACTAAGGCCCGTCGAAAAATACCATCCCAAGGAGATCAAATCTGAGGAAGATATGAAGAAACAGTGGGTTTCCGTACAGAAGAAGCTGCAACCAGATGTTGTACAGAACTTAATGAGTGAAGTTAAGCGTAAGGTGCGAGCGTACGGTTATGGTATTGAAACTGTATTATTCTGAATGTAGACTCAAGGATTTTGCCGGAATTCAAAGTAAATAAATTGGCAATCCTAATTTTTGGAATTTTATGTTCGTTCAAACAATCATAAATTCTACTAGCAGGCAAAATTTCATGAAATTCAGAAACCCTTCGGCCCAAGGATAATAAGGAATAAATCTAGATAGAGCTAGAATAAGGGCCTAACAGCTTTTGTAAACAATGATTTCTAGAAAATCAAGACACGCCCACGCCAACCAATTTATGGTTTGCGTAGGCGTATCTTAAATTCCTAGAAATCTGTAAGCTGTAAGGCCCTTATTCTAAGCTCTATCCAGACATGTTTGCATATGTTGCTCGGTTTTGCGAACGATAACGATATAAAAAAGAAAAAGCTTCCATTTTTGACTTCCGCATACAGATGTTGGACCAGTAGCCCCGCATCACCTAAAACCCCACGGTTTGATCGTTGGAATAAAGCTTCGTCGGACTGGGCGATTGATGTGAACATGTGTGCAAGCAAAACAATTATTACCACCTTTCCGGATACGCGTTTGTCCGGGATGCGGATGTTGCTGAGTCGTTTGGAATGCACTCTGCGGGGGCATCACGTATGTAGGTAGGTAGATTTGCTGATGCATGTGCTGCTGCTGCGAGTAATTCTGTTGCTGTTGCTGCTGCTGTTGTTGTTGCTGCTGCTGCTGTTGTTGCTGTTGTTGTTGCTGCTGCTGTTGCTGTTGTTGCTGCTGCTGCTGTTGCTGTTGTTGTTGTTGCTGTTGTTGCTGTTGCTGCATTTGCACTGGACCGGGCGTCTGCGGGGTGTGAGGGCTAGAAGACGTGTGACTTTTAGAGAATAGGTAATGAAAGACCAGATTAGTACTTGGATGAGCGCCCTTCTGTGCGAAGATGGTTTTCGATGTGCAGTTGGTTAGTTGCGGGATTGATTCCATTTGGATGTTCTTTATGTAATGGTACACCACCGAATGAGATTGCGTCCTACTGAAGTGACCCAACGAAACAAGCACATTTTTTTCTTATATAGAACCAATGAATAAACAAAAAGAAGCAACCATAACCTTCAAAGCACAGGTTGAATATGTACACTTACCGTGAAGGATTGGGTGTACTGGGACTGCGAGGAGTGAATGGCTTCGCCGCAGGGTTCAGGGTGAACGTTTTCTTCGGAACGATCTTTACCGTGCCATCGACATTAGTGCTTCCGGTGATGGTGTCCACAGTGGAAGTGATTTGAATCTGGTTGCCAACGCTAGAACTGTTCGCAGCACTGCTATTACTGCTAGTTGAAGTGTTGATCTGACTGACCGATCCTGCACTGCTATTGCTGTGAACAGAAGACGCTGTTTGTGGTGGCGAGCTCGTTGCAGTTTGTTGCAAAGATTGTGGCTGTGGTGGTGGTTGTTGCTGTTGTGGAGGTTGGGATTGTGGTGGTTGCTGTGGCTGTTGGGTTGGAACCATGTGTTGAGGCTGATGGACAATTCCTGACGGGGTTTGGGAAGATTGGTTTTGCTGTTGTTGTTGATGGGGTGAAGGTTCCGAATGTTTCTGGTTCTGTGAGATTGGCGGTGAAGATTCCATCGGGGGGTTGGGAGATGTGTGATCCTGCTGTTGCATTTGCTGGACGCTGTGTTGCGGAGGTGGTTGCTGATGGACACTCTGCATTGGCGGTTGCTGCTGAGGAGGTGCCAGCTTGAAGTCTTGGCTAAACTTTCGTAAATTGTCGACAACCTGGCGCTGTGGTTGCGGCGGAGGTTGTTGCATTTGCTGCTGCTGTGGTGGAGCAGGACCTGCAACGCTTAAGATCGGTGCAGAGAGCACTACGGGATGAGGTTGCATCACCACCTGCTGCTGAATCTGCTGAGTGTCCACGGGCGGTGGAGGCATGTGAGTCGCATGGTGCGGATGGGTAACATGCATTGGTGGTTTACCCATCGCTTGCATCTGGCCAGTCATTGGCTGAGGGCCGAGCGAGGGCGGCGGTTCATTGTAATTGACCGTGGCCGCACTCGGATATTGCCGCATGGGTCGCTGAGGCAAAGGCTTAGTGTTACTATTTACATTCATGCTACTGCTATTCGACATGTCCCGTCCACCGTCTCCGTTCATTTTGTTCATGTTATTGTTACTATTTACAACCGGAGATTGGCCGTGCTGAGGCGGCGGTGGCTGCTGTGGTTGTTGTTGATGTGGTTGATGTTGCACGTGACCGTACACTGAAATAAAGCCGGGGATGAAATGATGTTATTCTGGTGCTGTAGTTGTGCAAATCACGGACATCGGAATTCAGGACAAATTTAAAAAAAAAAACCTAAGAAGCTCAAAAGCCCCTCAATACGATTTTCATTAGTTAGGTGCTCAGAATTTCAGCGATGTTTCGTCAATTTTACAAAATGGTACCTACCGTACTGTGATGCATGCGGGGGTTGTGGCTGCATTCCACCGCCTCCGTGCTGATTATTAGGTGGCGGTTGCTGTGGCTGAGATTGTGCCTGTTGTGGTTGTTGCTGCTGTTGTTGGGGTTGTTGGGGCTGTTGTGGTTGTTGCTGCTGCGGCTGCTGTTGCAGAGGCTGCGAAGGCATTGACATATTCGGATAACTGTTTTTGTGTGGCGCTTGTGGGCTCAGGGGTTGTTGAGCTGGTGGTTGCTGCTGTTGCTGCGATGGCGGTCCACCGTTATTGGTCAACGGAGGCGGAGTGCTGCGAACAGTTAACTTACCAACCTGACCGGGCTTGCGTTTCGCCGGAACAATGTATTTCGCGTTCGATGGCATCACTGTACTATTATTGCTAGTGCTACTCTTATCGTTCATACTATTAGAACTTTGTGCTGGTGAAGTGGCTGCCGACCCTGACGACGGCTGCGGACTGGAGTCGTTCGGTCGAACGACAGCCGCAAAAGCTGACTCTTCGTCACCGTTTTCCAAATCAATACGGTCCTTGTATATTGGATTGTTTTCTATTTCATTTGCGATTCTTTCCGCTTCCGATTCCTGAACTTTGAATTCATCGGAATCTTTCTTTGTTATCTGAACCGTGTAGCCGGTTAGTGACTGATCAAACGTTGACTGTACTCCGTAGATCGTTTCATTCTTGTGGAACATATCATTCACATCCCATCCATTGGCGTTGGCGTCCAGTTCCAAGTTGAACTCGCATTCGCCGTTCAGTGCTCCACTTTCGTCCCAAGGTTCGAGTTCCCGTTCCTCTGGTCGACCGTTGCCGTTGCAGCGGGAAATGGCGGTGTCCGTCTTAAATGTGTCTCTGGTGGCGTAGTCTAGGTCGACGTCTTTCGCAGCAATACTGACAATATCGCAGGGCTTGAATATGAGCCGATCGACTACCGAATCTACAATGATTTTGCTCTCGTTGTCCGGACCGACCTCAATGCGATGTGCCATTTCCAGCACAACCTGTGGGAGAAAATGAAATTTATACTTAATACTTTATTGCCTTAAATGAACGTCACACATTGGAAATCCACTGGGGATCGAAGGTGGATTTAACCCATTAAAGCCCAGTGATCTATTTATAGATCAGCATTTTTTTCTTTAATCATGTTTAACAGAAATTGAGAACGTTAATTAACATCTTGTTTTATAATAGTGTGAGACGAGTCTTTGGGATACTCCTGGAAAAATCGAGCATTGTTCGGATGCCAATAACGACTGGGCGTTAACGGGTTAAGCACATAATATGAACCTATACGTGAATTGAATTGTTAGTGCAGAGTGATGATAATTCAAATATGACTGATATGGGATTTTAAAATGGGGAAGGACAACCTATACCCGCGTTCTTGGTATGTTGTCTTTTGCAAAAAAAATCAATCGAAGTGAAGTGCGAACTGCATCGCAAGCATACAAAGCCCCATGACGCCTTGTTCAGTATGTGTCGTGACACAAGGACTGAAGGGCTGCTAAATATGTAGGTATATGTGCACTAAACCGTATCGTGCCCCGTGAATGAAAGTCGTTGGTATACCTACATATATAGACAGAATTGGCGAAAAAAGAAACTGCACAACATGGAAAAGAATGAACGACTAGACTTGGTCTTTGGGTGTAACTGGAAGGAGCCGTATAATCTTAAATCAATAAGCCATCTATACCATTTGAAGCCAGAGGAGACGAGGCTATCTGAAATGTTGGGACAATATTGCATAATTCAAAGTTTTATAAAACAAGAAAGCACGTCCCTATCATCTCGTCTGCTGGAAGAGAAATGCAAAGCCCTGCAACATAAAAATCAAATATCCTTGGTATACAAATTTCTAGAACGTGATACCTCCAATCTCACGTTTTCAAACTCTACCATCAACCGTTCAGTTCATCAGCAGAGATTCGAGACGGTTTTATGTGCGCTGTTCTCAGCCATCAGCCACCAAATGAAAATCTCATCTCATCTTCGCGGAGAAGATATGACCTATTTAACTTAATAGTTTATGCACATTGACGACTGGCAAGCAGAAAGAGCACACTACTAACCTGAAACTGCGACGAGAATGTCCGGAACACTCCTTCGTATATGACACCGGATGCTGTCTGGACTTGCACAATGTTGCCGACGTGTGATGTGGCCGCATGCATAAACAGTGCATTGTTGTAGATGCCATCCGCGACGACCGAACGCTGCCTCTGTGTCCTGTAGGAGAAATTCGGGAGAAAAAAAAAGAAGTTAAACATAATTAATCATGCGAACTTTGATTGCGATTAGGATTCGTGTCAAGTGTAATAAAGAGGACGATCTTGGTGTAGTGGTTAATATCCATACCTCTCACGCGAAAGTCACGAGTACTAATCGCAAGTCACCAATGAGTGTTAAAGTTACTATACAAATAGTAATGCACAAGAAGTGTAATAAGGTTAAGTCAAACGGTAATAGGAGAAACATAAGATATCATTATAGGCGTAGCCAGAGGGGGGCAATTGCCCCCCTAAACACAAAGGCTTTCGGTGAAAGGGCATTTGGTTAAATTTTCCATAGTAATTTTTTCAAGCCCCTCCCTAGCTCGAAACCTGGCTACGGCTTTGGGTAGCATATTCAAATGACGTTGCGTTTGTTGGGCCCCGGTCATTTAATATCGTAGCGTATATGGGAGACCATTAGTTTTTCACCGGTGAAGACACTATTTCGCATCTAGACTATCCTTTTAAAAGAGCTTGTGTTTTCTCATATACAACCAACTGGGAAATATAAGATTATCTTACAGTTTTGTGTGTAATAGATGGAAGATCTGTAATAAATTACCGCATATCACGCATTCTACCAGGTTGTAGCCACGTTTTTACCAGACGGTTTTTTAGGATTCTTGACCCCCCCCCCCCCCACCTTTGCGAAGACAATTGTCCATACATAAATTTTAAAATTTGTATGGGCCGTGGATAATTCTCAACCCAACCCCCTTATCAACTGTCTACGTAGTTTATGAACAGCCTCTAAGGCTATTTTAATAAAGAAAAAAAAAATAGATTTTTAAATAAAAGCATTTAATTTGACTCATAACTCATAACTCACTTTAAATAAAAGCATTTAATTTTTATTCACACTTTAAACTTTATGGATCAACAGTGGATTAATCTGCAGTAACAAATAAATAAAAAAAAAAACATATGCTTGAAATGTTTTGGTTATTTTTTGGAACATGTATATTTCCTAGAAATTTTAAATTTGAACTAGTTCTTTACTTAAAAGCTATGAGACTTCAAAAAAAATTCAAGAATCTGGAGTCAAATTCCATTCACGGTTTCAAAGGCTCGTTGAATTTTATTATAATTTTTAAGGGGAAGTTTACCGATAATAAAAAAAAAATAATATTTTCGACACGTTTTTTTTCTAATAATATCAAAAATCCAAGAAAATTAGTTTCTTCCTTAGATTCTGGACAAAAATTACACGTAAAAATATTTTTGCTATATCATCATGAAAAAATATTGGACACTCAGCAAAGCCGAAAAGACGATGTTTTGTGGTTTTTGAGTCCAACTTTATGCCATGATGACTTACAAAACATTTTTTTGTACTTGAATTTTCTTTAGAAAATTAGAAAAAATGTGATTGTTTTAGATTTTTGATATCTTTCTCTCCTGTTTTCAAAGTAGTTCTGAGGAATTCTAGATTTCATGTGAAGCCTGATAGTTTTGAGTAGAATTTAAAGGAACCCTGAATTGAATTTAAAGAAAATCTTAATGAAAACTCTAAGGAATTTCTGAGGAGCACAACTCCTGTGAACTTCAGAAGAAGATTCCAAGGGCATTCTGAGAATAATTCCATAAAGTTTGGGGGAGAAAACGAATCCGGCGCATAAGTTCTTGGATTTTTTTTATGAAAACACTAAAAGGAGGATTACAATTAAATCTGAGAATAACTCCAGGACATCTTCAAAGGAATTCGGAAAATAAATTCAGGAGAGTTTGCCAAACAAATTATGAGAAGAAATCTAAGGAATTTGTGAGGAGAAACGCCAATGAATTCTTACAGGAGACTTTCAAAGTGAGTAGAATTCCAAGGGAAGGACGGATATTCAAAAGGAAATTTGAAATTAATTCAATGAATATTCGGATAATCTTTCCGAAGGGTTTCTTATTGTGGAGAATTTCAAGGTAATTCCAAGGGAAACTAAAAGAAATTTGAATTAGGAGGATAGCTTTATCGAAATAGTATTTCAATGGAAATCTCCGTTGAATATGGAATGGACTATTCTGAAGTCTTCGGAACTACTTTAAAGTTCCCAAATTTTTCCTGAAGTTAATGAATCTGCCTTGAAGTTCTTTTGTAGTTTGAGAAACTAGGATGATGCTCACAATACTTCTCATCAATTTCTTAAACTTCCCTGAACTTTATAGGACTTCCTAAAGTTTACTCATTGATGCCTATGATTAGGGATTTTCTCTAAAGGTTTAACAATTCGCTGAAGTTCTCTAAAATTTATGTGACTTCTCTAATGTTAACGGAACTGCCCTGAGGTTCTCTGATCTTTTCTGAAATTCTCAAAACTTCTCTAATTTGTTTGCAGTTCTCATGAAGCTTGTTGTACTGCGCTGAATTTAATTGAACTGTCCTAAAAATATTTAAGCTTCAGTGATCTTCTGAACTTATGCGAAGAGCTCAATTAACTTTTTAACGTCTCTGAAGTTATCTGAAATTCTGGGAACTGTTTCAAATTTCCCACTAATTTTCTGAAACTGTTCCATAAGACCTCCCCCTGAAATTCCTCTAATTTTCGATGCTTACTAAACTTCTTTCAAATACTCCCGCGTTTTGCTAATGTTCATAACTATTCTTGAAGTTCGCGGATCTCCCTTTAAGCTCCATAGATTTCTATGAAGTTCTCGAAATGTTTCTGAAGACCACTATCCTTCTGTGAAGTTTTATAAGTGTTCTAAGTTGCTGGAACTTTTGTGCTTCCGTAATTTTCATGGACTTGGAATGAAATAATTAAAATACTTCTATGATTTTAACTGAAGTTCAAGATTTTTCCAAAGTTCATGGAACTTTACTTAAATTATCGACACTTATTTAAAACTTCTTCAATAGTCTGGATTTTCATAATGATATTAAAACTGCTTAAACGATTACTAAATTTCTTTAAAATTCTCTAGGCGGCCCTGAATTTAACAGTAGTTTTTAAGAACCCGCAACTTTACTGAAATTAATTGATTTGCCATGAAGATTTTACCATATTCCTTAAGTATTATAACCATTATAAACGCTAACTAATTTTCTCTGAACTTATATATGCTTACCGGAAGTTCTCTAAATTTGTTTAATAATACTATAAATTTTCTGATTTATATCCATAATTGCTTGACGCTTTTGACGTTTTCGGATCAATTATAGAATTCTTGGAATACGCAATGATTCCACGGAACTCATTCAGGGTGTCTACTCAATCCAAGGAATCAAATTCCCTATTTTCTAGGTTTTTCCAGGTGCATACAAATTATACACATTATTATTTTATCTATTTATCCATCTGGAATCCCTTTTATGTACTTATTGATTTATGTTATTTTCGATTGTTCAAACTTGGGCGTTGGTACTTATAAGTCGGCACAGCAAAAAAGTTATTGAATATTACAGCAGAACAGATGCACATAGGTTGTTTAATATTAATTCGTACAATTTATGTTTAGTAAATGCACCAATAGTGGAGGCACGTTAGTACAATGTACTTCTATAGCGGCTTAGGGAGATTCTATAAGCCACCATAGGAACACATTGCACTAAAATACCTCCACTATTGGTGCATTTATTCTACACATAATTTTCGAAAAGAAATTATATCCATGGGTGTAATATTGTATTTGGTTTTTGCAATCACATTAGTTATTCATACAGTAGCAAGCATTACGTCAATCAATATTACATTCTTTTTTGGTATTTGTGTAGTATTTTTTAATTCAAGAAGATAAATACAAGTAAGAAACTTGTCTATACTATTTCGATAAAACGATATATCAAAATTTGATAACAACAAAAACAAAATATCATTTTGATAATACGTTTGAGTCCAACTCTGTTTGGAAGATCAATACAGAATAAATCATGGTTTCACAAGTCTAAAATCTCTTAAGGTCCGTTTAGACTATCTGATTTCTTGGTCTGATTTTGACCGCCGCCATAATGAAAAATCTGCTCGAATTTACTTTCGACACACTTTGTCCACTGATGTTGACGAAATTTCTAATAATCTACAAACTTCTCGAGAGTTCTGTAATTTTCTCTGCAGATTTTCATGATTCAATGAATATCTGCAAATATCTCTGAACATCTATACAATTTTCTAAAGAATTAAAAGATTATCTAGAAATTTTTGAGCTTTCCGGAAGTTTTAGGAAGTATTCTGATTTTTTTAAATTTTTTTAAGCTGTGCAAATATCTCTAAAGATCAGCGAACTTACCTGAAGTTCTGTAAATGTCTTTCAAAATCCAAGAACCGCAGTAAAATTCTGAAAATTTATTTAAACATCTGCTAACTTTTGAGTGGATTTACGATCTACTCTCTGAACTTTTCTGAAGTTCCTAAAATTTATTACAAATCCTGTAAAGTTTTTCTGCTCTAAATACCTACGAACAGCTTCAATAAATTTCACAGTAGATCTCCGAACTTTTCTAAAGTTCTTCAAATTTATTTGTGGATTCTTGATCTAAAGATCGGCGAACTTTCCCGGAGATCTGTGAGTTTTGCTGAAGTTTTGCAAATTTTTCTAAAAACGTACGAACTTTCTGACGTTTTACAGACTTCTTTTAAGGTCTACGGACTTCTCTTTAGGTCTACGGACTTCTCTTTAGGTCTATGGACTTCTCTTAAAATCTACGGACTTCTCTGAAGTTCTTTAGATCTATCTATCTCCGTAGCTTCTATTTGAAAATTTTCATGAAGATTACCAAGATCTACAAATTTTCCTGAAATCGTGAAATTTTTTTTTTTAAATCGCCGGACTTCCCTGAAGTTCTGCAATTTTTACTGAAGATCCATTAACATTTCTGAGATTCTTGTGATTTTTTCAGATGTCCTGTAATTTTTTTCAAAGTTCTGTAGCTTTGTTCTGAAGATTTACGAACTTTTCTGATGTTGAATAATGTTTCGAGGATCTCCAAACTTCTGTGAAATACTTTGAATTTCACTATAGATTCTTGGACTTGTCTGAAGTTATGCGAATTTCCCTGAAGATTTGCAAAATTTCGCTTATAGTTTTACAAATTGTTTTGAAATTATTTTTGCTTGCTTGAAGTTTTGAAAATTTCTTTGAACATTTATCTGAAGATCTACAACCTCTCTTGTGATTTTGTTTTTATGAATTTCTATTAATTACTTTTTAATTTGTTTGTAGTTCTGTTCTCAAGATCTACGAACTACCCTGAAGCTCAACAAATTTATCAGTAGATCAGCGACCCTCTCTGAAGCTCAAAAAAAAAAATTCTATGTAGGCTCTCAGACCTGCTTATTCTTATACAATACATGCTTCGTATGCTTCCTTTTGACGGTTGCCAGTCTCTCTTTTTCGGCTGTTTCCTTTTTACGACGATTTTGATCCTCCACATACAAATCAGCGAAGAGCGAGCGTGACAAGACTCTCTGAATGAACCTGTCTCGTTCGCACACGTTGTCTTAGCTGTCAGATGCTTGTCAAGTTCAGTGTCCTTAAGAAACGTTTCGAGAAACTGAACGAAAAACTTCTTTTGAATTACGAATGAAGTGATAATTGGAAAATTCCCTGAGTGGAACCAAAATTCACTGAATATTCCAGGTTTTTCCAGATAAAATAAAATTCCCAGTTTTCCAGGTCTTTCCAGGTAGTAGACACCCTGTCATTGTAAGTCGCTTCAAATTTGCTTAGGTTAATGGGATTATTCTGAAACTATCTGATCGTTTTCGAAGCACTCGGAACTTCGTTGAATATGGTGAAACTATCTAAAAATATCTAAATTTATTAGATTTTCTCTGAACTTTCTTGAAGATATCGCTGCTTGCTAAAAGTTCTCGCATTTTTTATTAATGGAACTTCTTTGATGTTCTTCAATAAAATTAGCTAAATTTACGCATTTTTTTTAAATTCTTGGAATTTTTATGATCACAACTCACTTAAAATACTCTCACGTTTTCCGGATGCTCATATAATGTTTATCACGTTCCAGAAATTCTCTCGGAGCTTGCTGAAGTTTCCGGAAAATCCCTGAGTTTCTCGAAACTTCTTTAAGGTTTCTACAATTTCCTTGAAATTGCTTGAACCGCCCTTTGATTCTATGATCTGTCTTGATGTTCTCGAAGCTTCCCTATAGCTCTCAATTCTATTGAAGATCTCGGTTATGCTCGGAAATAAATGTAATTCTTGTGAACACGTTTAAATTTCCCTGAAGTTCTCTGGACTTCTGTGAAATCGATGAAACATTTCTGAACTTAGAACTTCTTAAAAAATTGCACAATACCCCTCAAGTTTTTTGTATTTCTCAAGTTCGCTTGACACATGTGAAGTTCTCTGAAATTCTAGGAACTTCATAAAAGTTCCTGAAACTTTTCGGATGCTAAAAGAACCGCACCGCTTTAAGGTTCTTAAAGCTTCCAATAAGTTCCCCATATTTTCAGCGTGTTAATTTCCCTTATGTTCCCGCAGTTTGTTTATGGAGCTTCACTGAAATTGTCATCATTTCCTTCCATTCCTCAGAACTTCTCCAAAGTTCCTACAACTGTTTGTGAAGTTAATGGGACTGCAAAGAAGAACTTTTATCTTTGATAAAGTTAATTACGAACTTGCAATAAATCATTTATTTTTTTCCTTATTTCTGGCACTTCGAAAATTTGCATTTTTTTTTAAACTTTATTGAAGTGAGTTTTTTTTTTACTTTATTGAAGTAAGTGTTTAGCTTCAACATTCAATGGATTTGATTGTAAAGTTGTTTCTTGAAAACTGATTGCCATGTCTTAAAAACGTTTGGGTTAGTTGCTGTTGTTTTGATCTACCAAGCATATTTTTAACGCATTTAAAAAAAAAACAGCTTTTTTATTATAAGCCTGGAATTTATCCGTTAAAGTTCTGGAAAAACCTGGAAAACTCAGGTATTAAGAAAAATTAGTAGACACCCTGTAGATAGAGAAAGACGATTAAACGTCACAAAGCATAAAAGAGAGATAAATCTTGAAATAAATTCAGTTGAAAACAGTGTAAAGGAATTTCAAAATATGTCTAAACCCTTTACTACTCGCTCAGTTAACAGCACACAGGAATTCGCAAATCAACTTCAGGCATCAGGAGAGATTCGGGAAGATGAAGTTGATTGATGTCACAGCACTTTTTCCGAGTGTACCAGTAGAGGAAGCCATCAGCCTTTTAGAGGACTGGCTTCTGAAGCAACGTGAGGATTCTACTTGGAAAAACAAAGTTCGGTCATATCTCAAGCTTACTCGTCTTTGTATAGAGGAAAATTATTTCATTTTTAGAGGAAATTTTTATAAACAAACTAAAGGCGCTCCTATGGGCAATCCGCTTTCTCCATTTTTATGTGAATTGTTCATGGCGAACCTAGAAAATACTCTGGAGGATAGAAATTTGTTGACCAAGTGCTGGATGACATTTTTAGCATTGTCGAAAGGGAAGATTTATCAAGATTTGAAGTCCCAATGTGTCGTTCGGGAATAGTGGGAGTATATAGGAACAGTAATTCGATTAAACTTGGAATGAACCTTTGCGGGATGATGAAATAAAAGTCCGAAAAAAACATCTGGGGTGGCCTGAATATTTTTGAAGGAAGACAGACGATAATTTTAGCAGAAAGCAAATGCTCTTTTGGAGAGAGTCGTAAGAAATTTTAGGGGAAAGTATATAGAAACTTCCAAACTTCCAAGGAAAGTCTTGAGGACCTTCCGGAAACAGTCGGAAGTTCCATAAGAAGCCAGAATGACCTTTCGGCGAATTTGAAGGACTGTTCCAGACGAAGTTGTAAGAACCTCCGGGTATAGTTTGAAGGATATTTCTGTAGAATCTTTCAGCCAGAAACGTTTTGGGTAGTTAGAATAAACTTTTAGCAGGAGCCTGAAAAATCTTTCCGAAGAATGTCAGAAGACAGACGCTGACTGACGACACATGAAAGCTTTTTGGGAAATGCTGAAAGAAGCTTCACGGAGAAATTCTAAAATGACTGTAGTAGCAACGGAGGTAAAAAAAAAGGTTAACAAGGTATTGACAATTGCTAGTGCACTGAGCTACTACACAGTTCGCTGAACGCCTACCAAATTTGCTGAACTTCTAGAAAGTTTCATGAAGATCTATGATGCACCTTGAAATTCCACAACGTTCCCTGAACTTTTACGAAGCTCCCCTAACTGAAATCAAATGATGTTTTCTTAACTTCCACAAATTACCCTTGACTTGACTTTCTTAGAATCCCTGTACTACTGTGAAGACTCAGTTTTATAAATTGGAAATATTGAACGCCTTCCCCCAGGCGCAAATTTTTAAAGTAGCGATGAAGGTATGTGTGAATCATGTCGATTTTTTTTAAGTACACGTGGCATCCCTGTATAAGAAAGTAAAAACTAGTACGTTTCTCGACAAGATCTGAAATCCATTCAAATACTACCGATGATACGGCCTAGCTAATGGGGGTGTTTAGCGGACCAGGCTCCCTCTACATTTTTTTGAAGATTTATATAATTTATATTATTGATATTAGAATCACCAAAACCTGCATGTCTAGTATTAGAATTTAAAACCTTTGTCTTTTGTCTCTCTTTATTAGTTTTTGTTTGTCTTGTTCCTCCCTCTCGATGAGTCTCATTGCCGTCACCATAGCCGGTCGAACTCTAGACGAATCTAGAACCGCACTACCGTTCATACTGGCGACAACGCTCAGATGAGACAACGGAACCTCACCCCAAGCTCTTCCCCTGGTCCTATCCTTCGACAATGTACTCCTCTAGTCTTGGTAAGTCGTGAGTATTCGGCCCAACTCCTACTAGAGGAATAAGTGAATTTGGTTAAAAACAATGAACCATGAATTATCGGCCCCGTAGAGCTAACGCGATTGAGCCGAACTAGATAAAAAAAAATGTCACGACTGGCACACAATATGTACGAATGCTAATACAAACTCTCAAGAACACAAAGTTGAAGGAGGATGCAAAGCTCTAATTCGGACGTAAAACACTAAGAAGCAGTGGCGTCGCGTAACCTCACTTTTTACCTGTTCAACAACTTTGAAAACGTTTTCATTTTTACATTCAAATCAGTTTCAAAAGGCACAGGGTCTTTAAAGTTTCACTGATTTGTATTAATTGATACCAATATTGTTTTATTTCATAACGTTTTGGGAGTTGCTGAACAGGTAGATTGAGGTTAGGGCGACGCCTCTGATGAGAAGAAATATCTCAGAAGAAAATTTCACCCCCTTTTCTCCTTCTTTTACGTGAAAACACATTATCTCCATGTTGTCCGAAACATATCTGCTTGAAATACAAGTCGACATTTGATGCGTACCATTTTTCAATATAGTCCGATCGTTGGCCTTGTCTAAAGTTGAATCTCAGGATATGTCAATATAGCTGACCACTACCGTACCAAACAGAACCGGCACCGTAACGTTCTCTGCTTGAAGTAAAGCGTTTCTTCTTCTTCCTGCTAACTACACGTCTACCCTTGCGCTATGCCACTTCAATTACACTTGATTGTGTTCTATATATGCTTCCGAGCTGCTCCTGAAGCCGTAAGAAGCGCACCAGTTTATTTCTATTTTGACAGAGAACCCACCGCACTACTTATCCGTTACCCCGCGCACAGACAACATTCCACGTATTGTCAGAGAAAAAAGTCACAACACACCACACCACTACAATGCGGTCAGTTCGGCTCTCGAAATTTTCTCACAGTATTAAGGGTACTACTCCTTCTCTCAACTGCGGCTTTTCCACTCAGTGTTAGTTCCCGCACGGCTTCCTGCTCTTTGTAGAACCTGCTGTCTGCTTTTCCTGCCACCTGCATGCGTCGCGACGCCCTTCGACGAATTTTAAATGTTCGTTCCAGCGGCAGCGGAAGCAGCAGTATTGATAAAACAGTAATTAATGATTACTCTCAATTTGAGATTTTCCCTTCAATCATCATCGACGGGATCCGCTATTGGTACCAGCCGGCTCCACCGATTCGATTCGATCAAGCACCGAAGAGCACATGAGACAACAATGGCTCGTGAAAAATTCTCTCACACTAACGCTCACGCTGAAGACCACCATACTTGGTTTTCCACAATGCGGTCGCCTTTCGCCTGTCCTCGTTGGACAAAAAGTCCCGCAAAGAGGCACCCATTTTGTCACACTATTTCTTCGACACGATTGATTTCACTACAAATTCTTATGCTAAATGCTAACACGATTTCAATAGATGTATATTGACAACACTTTGTATTTCGAGCACCATTGATGAAGAAAATAACAACGATCGGGCACGATTTTCCTTCGCTTAGCGTTAAAATACGGAAAATTGCAATGGAACAAAAAGGTGAGGCCAGGAAAAGTCCTCCTCTTTGCAACTGTTCTTGGATATTTTTTCGTTCTTCAAGACTCACTCCTCCTCAGACGGCGGCAGCGGACAGATATAATAGGCAGAAGTTGAAAAACTAAAACTCTAAATATATCGCAGTTTTTCTTCGTTTTCTTCCCTCATGCAGCTTATTTTCCGTTCGAGCTTCCGCGAGACAGCGGTCCCTTCGATTCACATGTGAGTGCCGTCCGAAAGCGAAAAAAAAAATGCAAAAAAGAAGATCTTTCTTCAAACTTTTTTTTTTTGCTACACTCGATTTGTTTCGACTCGTCTTGTCTTTAATTGGTAAATCACTTAAATTTATATCACAATCAAGTTACAGCAGCGCACAGTATCCAGAGCAACCGAAGGAGCAAAAAGTAACTACGAAACCGACAATCTCCCTCTGGAGGGTAGGAAGAACCGTCATTAGCCGATTGATTCTTTAATCGTTTCCTTATCAATTTCCACGTAAAATGTACCACAAAGCTCTGGGCTGGTCACGACAAAGCCACGGCGGACTGTAGGATTACAGATTTTTCCGGATTCCGATCCGACACAGACAGACGGACCGAGCGACCGACCGACACCGACCGTCCGAGCGTTACGTACAGACCGTGAATGAGAGTGAGTGAGAAAAGTGTGCAACTCTACTCGACTGGCACAATGATGAACGTCGTGGTGCAGGATCGAACAAAAAGGATGGCAGGCAGGCCGGAAGGTCTGGGATTGAGGTGGAACGAGGCAGCAGAAAATTGGAACACGGGAGAGCCGAGTCCACCACGGAGAGAGCGTAGCGCGAAAAACAGATCGATAGCGTTGGGGAGCCACAGCAGACAGTCAATGTGCCTTACCCTTGCCTGAAGTTTCCTTCACTCTCTGTGTGTTTGTGTGTGCGCGGCTGTTTCTCTATATCGGATGCATTTTTGTCAGTATTTGCAACAACAGCACCCAGCACTTCAAAACGAGGAGAAAACTGGCGAGTTTTCCACCATTTTGGGTGTGTGGTTGTGAGTGGTGAGACTTTTCCGACAGGGCGGTGAGAACCGAATCGGAAAATGCGGGATGTTTAGTCCCAATCCGATGTCAAAGCAATGAGGCGTGGAATAGCCGGTTGAAAGAACCGATGCACGTGGAGACGCAAGGTTGTTCATCGGGTGAAGTTGATCGAATTTGGAATAGTGTGACAATTTCGTTCAATTTATCAGCTAATGGGCGTTCTTCAAGCAACAATGTGGGTAACATACTCCATAATATTACTTTAAAGCAGTGGCGTCGTATAACTTTACTTACAGATTTACTGTCCTATTCATTTTGCAGCGTTTGGTGGGGCAATGGGAGCGCAAGTCAATCCAAAGCCGAAGATAAAGGACGGGTAATGGCTGAATAGTCTATGCGGACCACTTGAACGCCATGGGAAAAGGAAGGGATTAAAGAGGCCGGTTATTGGGAGGGGGGGGGGGGGGAGGAAATGACACATAGTGATGCTAAATGTAAAGAAACCGAAAATCCATCTCCCACTGATTCATCACACATATATACCAAATTGATATTTTATAGTAATAATCAAAATAAACAGACAATACATGAAAAGGCTAGTTGCCAGTTGCTTTAAAGGCTAGTTGCCTCCCTAAGCGGACCCTCCGCATCCTAAATCTTCTGTTAATCCACTTAATGCTACTAGGCTGTCTAAATTTTCTTATTTAAGTTCGTTTTGATCTCTAGTCTAATTTAATAAATAATTGAAATCTCTAATCTACCTACCATGCTTTATTAAGTACCTGCACTTGTGAATGTAATCTAAAATTTAACGTGTTTCAAGTTGTTTTTGACTTTGACCTATATTTAATATTTATTAGTTCGTCCCAGGTGACACCTTCAAGTGACTAAAATGCTTCACTTTGAAGCTAGTTTCCTAGCTGATTTTTAAATTACATAGGGTATATGCTTCACAACTACGCTCACACGTTTCCACTATGTTGCACCACAAAAATACGTATGGTTATGTCACAATAGAAGCACGTTCAAACACTTATCCCAAATCAAAATGAAGCACATATAAGATTAGTTGCAATACCATGTACAAAAATAGTGTTTAACATTGTTCCCTGAGTAATACCTCAATGAAAAAAACAACGAAAGCTTGTCACGCAAGTAGAAGGAGCACTGTTGGGCACTTTATGAAATATATTAATGGTATAATTCTCTTGCAAACCCAAATAAATCTATCTACGTAAAAATAAATAAAATAAGAGTGATTTGCGGCAAAACCCGCCAGTGTCGCACCCAACGTCAGTGCCTATACGTAAGCGTACTACAACGCGGCTTTCAAATAAAGGAGTAACAAGTGTGATACTATCACTTCAGGCTAGAACTTTGGTTCTCTTATGCAATGGTTCATCAGAGAGGGGAAGCTCAGTAATCCTCATCGCATGCTCATGACGCTATTCTGTCACGGCATGAGCCAACGATGCCGGACCTAAACCAACCGTCTCCAACGCTCCACTATGAAGCATAAGATTAGGCCCGCCCACCAACGTCCAGGTTAAAAAACTAGCGAAGGGGAGGGACTTACAGATTTACTGCCCTATTCTATTCGTAATCGAATCGGTTGAAAATGCACTTAATCCTCTAGTTTACTCGATATCAATCCATTGCAAGCAATATTTTGATAAAAGTAGGGTGTCAACTGATATTACATTTGAAAATCCCATGTATTTTCACTGTCTTCCTGGTCAATAGTTCGAAAATTTACGGGCAATAGCCAACAATTGAACATTTTTTATACAGCTATTCCGTAGCAAAATATAAGACCCGTTTTTTTGTCATTAGGGTGACCATTTCCATGTTAGGGTGGTGCAAAAATAGATTTTTTTCAAATATTCACCAAAGATCCAAATATCAAATGAAATAATACTTTTTACAAAAAAATTAATGATTAAAAAACTTAGATTTTGTGTTGAAAAACATTGATTGTATTTGTTTTTTATGGTTTTCATGGTTTGTAGATGGAGGTCGGAATATGTTTATTTTATTTTTCCTTGAAATTTTAGCAGGGTGTCCATTCAAATCCTATTTTTCAATTCCCGTTCCCGGTTATAATAAAAAAAAACAACCCAAAAGTCACCCCTGCTTTAAACAAAAAAGACGTTAAAAATAACCGTTTATAGATAATCATATATTTGCAAAATTGTTTTACAATACGTTTACTTTGTAGAAAAAATAAGAGATGAGATTTGCATAAACATATTGATCATCTAAATCCGCCTTCGGATAACGGTTTATCGATGAATTCCACCACCCGGTTATAAAATATCTCATGCTAAAATACGGACCTCACGAACGATAAATAAAACAACACTAATCCTCAGCGGCACCCGTCAGTCGTAAACGAAACAATTAAATTACAGCCAGAACAATTTCGAGAACACTACGCGCTAGACAATTTTTACACTGATGTCATAAAGCTTGCTATCTTTGTCTGACTTGTCAACATTGCACTGTGCATTGACGTATGATCGAACCAACGACCCAAAAAAAAAAAATCGGCTTCAAACAAAGTGTTCTTGGATGTCTTTCTTGCCACCGGAGTGACACTCTTGGATCATTCGTGACTTATCCGGGTGAGATTTGAACTCATGACTTTGGTGTGAAAGGTATGGATTCAGATATTTATGTTTTACAGACTAACCAAGGTATTCTACGATGCTCTGACTAATCTTATCGTTCGCACAAAATCCAGAAATTATTTTCCAATTAATCTCTGGATCAATCATCTCATGATTTGTTTTAGACATCCAAAGAGTTTGAGATTGGACACTGTTTTTATTGGCATAAATCTGCTTCTCTATCTTAAAATCGAGCTTCAAGTAGTTTCATAACAGGATATGAGTCGCTCAGGCTTTATACTAGAACTACTACACTCGGAAAACTGTAGCAAAATAATTCAAACACGTTTCTTCCAAAACAGGGTGTCGACTCAAAGCCGAAAAAAAAATCCCTGGCTTTCCAGTCGGTTTTCAGAAAAATCCCAGTGCGCAATACTCCGTTATTTTAACCTAAGAAGCTACAACGTGATGTGCTTTATTATACCGTAGTGGTTAGTTTAAAATGAGCAGCAGGGTAAGCTTTCGAAAATATCAAGAATACCAATAACTTTCTTCGCTTATTCTCGAGATGTTTCGCTTCTGTTTCTCTCTGGCGTTTCAACAATTTCGCTTTGTCGGAGCTTCTTTTATACGACGATCTTTGTCTACATGGAAAGCAAATGCGAATTCCGAACTCGCTGAATAAGTTCATTTGTAAGTTTTCCAACCCGTCTGCATGAGTAACACCATCATAGATCTGACGTCGTGCTACGACTGACTCTTCCCTCATGTTTTCAAAAAGACATTCTTCATTTGCTGAAAATCTCTCTGCATTGGCGTTGCCATGCGATAAGCAGCAAATCATTTTCAAAAACCAACAATAGTTCTAAATACGCCGACCGCCGACGCCTGTGCCAAAAAACGTCTAGTCGTTCTTTTTTTGCGATCATATTGATAGAATGTGCCTTTACCTGTGCATATTGTTCAGATGATCAATATAAATAAACCTATCCATAATGCCTCTAACCATTTGAGACGTCGCGTTGTACAACCCTAATAAAAATGTTATGGTTATTTTGCTTAACGACGTGTTCTGGGTATCATCCAAACCATTTGTGGAATAGTTCCATCATTTGGGTTATCGTTCGTTTATGGTAATTTTTTATTAGGGAAAAAAGGCACCATGGGGTTGTCCGTCTGAAATTCGCATAGAAATGGCTCAACTTCGACAGCAACTGATTTGAAGAAAGTCAGCTTAAAACGCTGGCCAGACTGAGCAGTTATAACATGTTATAACGGTTGTCAAATAATTGCAACATAGAAACCACCATCAAAATAGCGCTATAACATGTTATAACTCTGTAGTCTGAATGTACGATTAGCCATCAGCACATCAGCAGCGAGTCATTTAAACAGTTTTTTAAAATCTTGGTAGGAAGCCGACGTTGTTTCATAATAACGAAAAATAGCATTTTAGCTGTAATGAGCAATTGCAAGCCTGGTGATCAGGTTCAAAAATCGCGTAGTCGTTGAAATTAGCTAAATCGACCATGTGCAGTGTTCTCAAACGTTTCCGTGAGCGGCATACTATCGATTGGCAGGATCATAGCAATCATATCGCCAAAAAATTCAATGTCAGCCAAAGCACCGTCAAAAGGATTCGTCAGTGAGAAGGATTTCGATATTTTCGGGCCATATATTCGATAGCCATAATAGCAATTTTTAAAATAACATTTCGGATGGCTCGAGTGACACTTGCCTTTGATAAAAAAAAATACGTCTACTGAGGATTCATATTTCTGAAAATATCATCTATCAATGAAACAGTCATCGGTCGTCATTGAAAAGCAATGTAACTATGTTCTGTCAATCTAATTGAAACTTTTATTGACTCTGTTGTCTTGTAAATTTTAGCTATAGCGGCCACTTTGCTGATTTTTATCTTTCAATCTATGGAATCTACACAAAGAATATGTTTGAACAAAATTTCTAGAACAGTATAAGAAATATTATGCCGTAGACTACACATTTTTATATCATATGGGTGAAAAGTTCGTAGATCAAATACTTTAAAATTCTTCACTTTTTAAGATATCTTCGAGCATGAAACTACACACCAAAAAATACTGAATTTTACTGGCGATGTAAACATCCATGCATGCAAACATTCATACATGTAAACTTCCTTTTCACGTAAACTAGCAACATGCAAGAAATGTTGCAAACAAAAGTGGACAGTTGCATACAATATATGGGGTATTACATGACATGTCTCATAAATTTACACGATCTATAATCTAAACTTGTATGATATATGACGCTCCATTTATGTGCATCATAGTCAGGCTTGCCTAAACTCCTCGAACTCAGATTATGCCGTATAGATGCTCATTCATCGTGAGCTAGTTCATCCCTCACATATAAAGAGCAATGGTGTCAAATTCAAAGAGCGCAAAAGAGCTCGAGCTCAGATTGATGCTCAAGCTGGACTTCCACAAACACGCATCACGATGAGTGATGCGGGGTTCGTTCTTGAGTGAGGCGTGATTTACATCGGCTCTGCTCACCAAACAACATTTTGAACTTCGGGATGGACTCGGTGAAACCGTAAATATAGAGCTTCGTTATGTATTCGGAGAGAGCTCGCACGGCCTTTGATTTATGCACGGTTCATCCATTCAATATTATACAATGGCCTATAGGATCATTCCCAGAAAACGTAACATTTCTAGAGATTGATGATTTTTTTTTTAACTCGGGGACCACTTTTTGGGTTACTTAAACTCAGTCACAAAAATCTTTGATCGCTTTTTCCGCTAAGTGCTTTATGAGTGGATAAACGAAATTATATTTCTGATTTAGAATGTACGAGGGAAAAACTAGTAAAGGCACTAATTACTCCGTTATTATTATTATTTAACTTTATTAATGAGGCTTTCAGCCTTGGGCTGGTTCGCCTCCAACACAATTACTCCGTTTATGAATTATCCCTTGGTGCTGTCTTCGTATTCTCCGTATTCTCCCGTTGCCTTTTAACATGTTCATTCATTCAATTCGCTACCCTCGCTGCAAACACGGTAGCTCGGAAATCTTTCTGGACCAACAATTGAAATAGGCAGAACAACCAAACGTAAGCAATGGCTTTAAACACAAACTTCTTGAGAATCAAAACGCTACCACGTAAACTAAAACTTCCATTTGATAAAGGAAGTTTACTCTATCAGATGATGGCGTTAGATTGTTTGGATGTGCTTTGATTTTCGAAGAATTTATGTTTTAAGCCATTGTTTACATTTTGTTGTTCCGCCTATTTCAATTGTTGGTCTAGCGTTGTTTAAATCAGGTGAGGTCTGAATCGATTAATTCTAGAGAACATTTCAAAAGGTCCTATCTGCATTGATCGATTCTCTTCATCGACTTTCTCTTTCGTCAATAACTCAGCTGAAAAACCTTTTCCTGTTGTATTTGACGTTTTTGACGCTAGATAAGAACCTCCTTTATCAAACTATGTGGTTGAATTAGCGCGAAATTTGTTTGCATAACAGTGGTTATGAAAAGAGAAATTCGATGAAGAGAATCGATCAAAGCAGATAGGACCATTTGAAATGTTCATCGAGAATTCATAGTCTTCACTTGGTTGCAAGTTGTCGCAGAAACACAAATCAAATTTTGATACGGCTCTGTTCTTTAGCAAGTTAGAAGATTCAGCAGATGGTGAATTAAAGTGTAAATCTTGTGAGAAAAAATTTAAAACAAAACGCAACTCTAAACATATGAATTATGCAAAGTAAATTGAAAGTATGTTTTAAACTAAATATTTTATGTTTGAATTAAATTCAAAAGCATCTTTAGTTCAACAATATAGGATTTGGTAAACGGTTTTTAGCGTGTCATGCCTTTTTATTTTCTTCTTGTTTACATTCGGAAAAAGTTGCCCTGCTTTGCTCAACTTAACAGAAAACGGCCCGAAAGTGGCAAAACCGAATATGGATCCGGAAACCAACTTGACAAAACCGGCGAAACCCCACTGTATCAATTTCACCCCGACGGCTCCCCGCATCCCGAACAAGGACCCCAATACCCACAGCTCACTCTTAATCGCACCCCAAAATAAGCAGGGATTTAGATGCCCTGCCCGAAGATCTTTTTTATTTTCATTTCTTTGCAATCCGTTTTATTTTACTTAACCCTGCACTCAAATACTAAAATTATTTCAAAATATGTTTATTTTGTTCGCATAGTTGTCGAACCAAACAAAAACAAATCCATTTATTTTCAACACGAATATATAGAATAGAATATAGACAGCTACCCTATGAATACAATTGCCACTTTGGCGAATGCATACGTTCCATAATGTTTTTTTTTTGTTTCATTTCTTGGTTGTGCACTTCTTTCTCGAATACAATACAAAATCACTCATTCATGCGCGCTGGGAGAAGCCATCAAGAGCCAAGCTCTCTACGAATACATCACGAAGCTCCAAGTTTACTGCTTTGCGCGAGCGCATCACGAAGTAAAAATTTCTGCTCGGCAGGCAGAGTCGATGTACATACGAGAACGAGCTCCGCATCCCTCACCAAGATGCGGGTTGGCAAGAGCCCAGCTTGAGCATCAAGTATAGCTCCGTGAGAGCAAATTATTTCATCATCAAAATATGCTGGAGCTCAGCTTATTGATGATTCTTGATGGAGCTTTTGGCAAGCCTGATCATAGTAACGGAAATTTACACTACTTTTTTTAGCTGGGTAAGTCAAACTTCAACAAAATCATTTTGAATAGTCAAGCTTTGGTCACAAGTTGGTAGATAATACATTAAGCTTTGCTATGAAAGTTGTTACAGCAGTTTTCGTTGTTTCAGTATCGATATACAAATATTATAAGCCGTAAATTACAAAAAAAAAAAAAAAAAAAAAACTACATGACGAACAGTAATCACGGTTGACCCGGTGCATCCCGAACATTTCTGTTAAAATGAACAGGTCTACTAAACATGTTCCGAATTCTTCCATAGAATTATATTGAAGATATTTAAAAAAAATGTTCCACACTTTGGTATACAATTTGCTGTAAATAATCACACTTAGCCGTTATAAGACTGCACTCAGAACCAGAACTCATACAGGTTTATCGCCTATCATTTCTATGAAATTCGTGTTATTTTTCACTCAGGGTTTTTTTTTTGTGCAGTACTTTTACAGGTTAGTCATCCTGCAAATTGAAATTTCACGGGCAAAACAATTAACTGAGCAAAAAGTAAATCAGCGACGCAATACTTTAACTGCTTCCGTACCATACTCTCTGTGGGAACCGTTTCTAAAAATAGCATCTATCGATTCTCTATGCCAAGCAACCAACAGTAAACCGAATATGCTACCTAATCAGAGCTGTAACATGTAAAAAGTTTGCCAAACATCTATAATAGATTCATTTATTCGATATCAATGACTCACAAAACAGCCATAAACCGAGCATTCAAACGTCCCAATTGAAGATGATCCTTTTATCTTTGTGCAAGGCAAGGATGTTCTTTGTTTACATTTTTATGACGATGCGCATAAAATCATAAAGGGATTCAAGCAACTACCACAACTCAAGAGGCAGGATGTTTGTTTACATTTGGTATTCCCTTTTCTATCTCTTTTCCCAGCATGCCACCGAAGCACGCACTGCTACATAGATCGAGATAGAGCTCCAGCATAGATTGGGCGCATGGAAAACAAAACAAAGATGGCGAACCGTGTGGGGTCAGCAGGTAACATGGCAGGAAAGCAATAATATGATTAATGTCGAAGGTGGCGACCCAACGAGAGATTTGTCCACAAACGGGAGGACAAGTCACGTCAAGTTGACGTTGTATGAACATTTTTGCTACCCCACACTTGCCAGCGCATAAACCCTGTGTGACAAAATCCAACTCGTCGTGGATTGTGCTATGACGAGAGAGAGAGAGAGAGAGAGAGAGAGACAGAACACATCATCAGAGTGAAGGTGTAGGTAATGTAATATGCTGCTGCTGCTGTGATGGGGGAAACGATTCAGAAAGGAAAACCTTTCGCATGACTGCGTTTGGATGTGTTGGTGTGTGCGCGCGCGAAGCAGCATAAAAGCAGTGCTGCCAGTTTTTCGGTGGTAATTATTTTTGATCAATATTTCAGGCATAACATTTGATAACGGCACAAAAGCATTTGTAAACAAACCTTCTAAGGCCCTTTACCCGCGAACCAAAGTACGCCCACGCAAACCAACAACATCATCGCATAGGGGCAACTATCACCTTTCCGTAAGTGGTATTGGTTTGCGTTAGCGTACTTAAGTTCGCGTGTAAAGGGCCTTAGAAAGTTTGTTTACAAATGCTTTTGTGCCGTTATCAAATGTTATGCCTGATTTGTATTGAAACAAAATTGGTTGTATTTTTCTTTAGTTTATAAAAATATATAGCTAATATACAAAACAAACTAACGATAAGGAAATGGAATTATTCCTGAATCAAATTTCCTCCGTTTTCGAGGTTTCTTTCAGAACTTCAACGGAATGTTTTCAGGTTTTTAAAGATTTTTTTTAAATACCTACGTTAAAATATGCTATTATCGGTAAAACAATTAATAAAGTATCAAAAAGGTTTTTAGTTAACTTAAGTGCCATTAACAGTTTTAAAAAAGCAGCAGCGCTGTTTTATAACTTTTCAGGTTCATGCAGAACGATGAACAACCAAGTGGTACTCGGTTATGAAGACTGGGTTTTGGAAAAACGTTTATTTTTTCATGAAAACAGTGATAAATTTATTATTTGTACATTTATCAATTATTGTTTTACAGAAAATCAGAAAAGTATATATTTCAGCAGATTCGTAGAGTTATTTCCCATCGATTGGAGTACTTGGATTTTAATTTCATTTAAAAATGCCAGGCTCTTTCTTTATCTCACACAACACAAACGGTAGAATAGCATTCGAGCAAAAAGAAAATTATCAAATAACTATCATATGACATGTGTGATTTCGTTTTAATTCCTCAATTTGGTGTAAATTAATGCTTTTCTGATCAGAAATGTTATTACTAGGACATCATTGCTTGCTATTTTCAGAATTCACACAAGCACAACATCAGCAGCACTTATTATGAGAAAAACTAAAACACATACATTCGTGACGATCTTCGGCGACAGTATTGTATGACAGAGCTTGTCATATCACATTTTAGTTTGGTACTGTACTATAATAGCTTGTTTTGCAAGTGTGGGAGGCAAAAGAAGTCGATTATCACAGAAAATGTGTCGACTACCGTGACCGCTTACAAGACTAATAACCACACAAAATAATCCAAGGGGTTTATATCTGGTGAACTGGGAGGCCATTCATCCTTGGTCAAAAGGTCAGTCAAGTTTGCCCGACACCAGTTTTAGATCAAACTTATGAGAAGGCGCTCCGTCCTGCTGAAACACATAATTATCCTTCCCGTACATTCTTTCTAAGCTTGGCGTCACGACTTTTTGCAAAACTTATAATAAAAAGCGTTGATCTTATCGCCTTTCTCGATTAAAACAAGCGGTAGCTTGCCGGGTTTGCAAATACCACCGCTTTGATTTATTGGTTTTCTTTTCGTGAAATTCTGGCGACAAAATTTGTTCGTATGGTTAGGGTAATTTATTTTATTTACATGTTACTTTTCAAATTCCCAGTTTACCAAGTTCGCTGGTCACCCTGAGCTATTGAATTTCGGGGAGGATTTAAAATGAATTTAAGTGTTAATGCCATAGAAATGCTGAGGATGATTTCTACACTAATATATGTGAAAAATGCTAAGGATGTTGTGACCAACATTTCAAGATAATATTGAGCAAAGTTCTAAGAATGTTTGCGACCAATTCCAAGAGATTTCTGTGGAGAAGAAAAGTTTTGAAATGAATTTCTCGGTGTGAAAAATTTAACGGGAATCGTGAGGAGAATTTAGAGGAAAATTCCAAGAGAAATCAGCGGAGACTTCAAAAAGTATATATAAGCAGAACAGAAAGGATGCTCCGAGGATAATACTGAGGAAGATTCAAAAAATAAACTAAAAAGAATTGTGAAAAAAAAATCAAAGGATTCTTTTCTCGTATTCTTTTGATTATTAAAAAAATGGAGGAGCATTTAATAAAAATCGTTAAAGAAAGAAAATTCAGAAAAGAATTATAAGGGATTACTGAGCAGAATTTCAAGGTATTTCTGATGAAAGTTTTAGTTCAAATGTTGAGAGACATTTCAAAGGAATAAAATTCTCAATAAAATTGAAAATGATTTTTAACAATGATTCGAATGAAATGCTTAGGAGACTTTCAAGGGAATTCTAAAGATAATTCCCATGTAATTACGAGTAGAGTTCCAAGTAAATTTTCTGGTAAGTTTAAGGGAAACTGCATGATATTGAAATTGCATGAATATTGTTTTTTTTACATGTTATGTGAAAAGAATAGTTATACTCTTAGGGGTTGTTAATTAAGGGTGCACGACGTTAGGCATACGGTCGTTAGGTATACGGACGTTAGGCATACGTACGTTAGGCATAATGGACGTTAGGCATAATCTACCGGATGAATTCCAGAAGGATGATAATGGAGACCGTCTATTGATTGCTGACTTCGGTGACAATAATGAAAGAGCCTTAATTTTTGGAACTCATGAACGACGTCTTAGACAGGCAAAGTATTGGGTTACAGATGGTTCGTTTGCCACAGTTCCTTGTTTGTTTCGGCAACTCGCCACTGTTCATGGAAGTATCGCTCCCTCACATCAGCAGACGGTTCCGCTAGTTTTAATTCTGATGACAACAAAATCAGAATCGTTGTATCGAAAAGTATGGCAGGAATTCCTGGAAGCAGTAGGTATGTTTTTTTGTTATTGAATGAAAAACCACAGAATTAACCATTCTTGATTTCATGAGCTGTTCTTTGGCATCATATTTTATTCAACCTTGGCTGTTTTTTTGTTATTGAATGAAAAATCACAAAATTCACCATTCTTTATTTCATGAGCTGTTCTTTGAGGAAAACCTTTTCTTCTTTGACTTTTGCAATATGTGTGTAAGAATATATTACAACAAATGTGTGATTTTTTTTATTTCTAGATGCGATTCATTTCAAGATATAGTTCAAAACTAAGCTGAGTTTTCATTGTAAGTTTACTTAACCACTATCGATACTAATCATGGATCTAAGTAAATATGTAGATACGTCACTTATAATATGATAAATAATAAACTATGTTTGTTTACCTTGTATCATTTTTTATTCAACGCTAAGCCTAATTTAAGCATTGTTTACAAGTTTACAGGTTAAGCAGTTTTCTAGAGTTGCACAGCAGCAAGGTATTTTATGCCTAACGTCCATTATGCCTAACGTATATTATGCCTAACGTCCATTATGCCTAATGACTTTATGCCTAACGTACGTATGCCTAACGTCCGTATGCCTAACGTATTTATGCCTAATGGGGTACACTCGTTAATTAACTGAGTAGACATTTTTTTTGGGATTCTTGACCACCTCCCCCCCCCCCCCCTATGTAGACAATTGTCCATACACATTTTTTTTTAAATTTGTATGGGCCGTGGACAATTACCAACCCTTACCCCCTTCCAAACTGTCTACGTAGTTTATGAACAGCCCCTTAGCATACATAAAGTTCAAAATTAGTTATAAAAATTGGTTAACAATGATGTTTAGTCGTTCTTAATATTTTAAATAGCTTATAACACGTTACAATTTCCTAACTGGCATTAGAATCACCGGGAATAACTTTAACTTAAACAATTTATTTTTTTTTTATTGAAATTAGTAAATATTAAACCACATGGAAAATTAACACATAAAGTTAAAACTTACATGATTTAGAAATAATAAGACATGAAATTTAAATTTTGGAATTACGCCCTTTTCAAATGTTTGTCTAGAAATGTTCTTCTAATTTAAACTCACACATTCAAACCGGTCTGCAAGTATGATAACGTCCAAATCGTACCAGACTGCTGTTTCCGTGTTGCTCCCGTTTGACGCGTAACTGCTGAAAGCTTCAGTTACAACCGCCGTGTATTGTGGAAAATGTGTGGTATGTTTCAAGAGGTGATAGAAGGTCTGCTTGGCTTCCATAAGGCACTTGGCCATTCACAAACTTGCCACCCGCCACCCAAAAAAGCTCGCTTTTAGGTGCACTATTTAACGAGTTTTGTCATGGTTGTGTTATCGACACGCTTAGAAATCAATGCATTAGGGATTAGGCAGGCCATCGGAACTTAATTTAACCCTTTTTGAAGCAAACCAAGGTCGAAGATTTAATTGAACCACACTATAAAATAGTGTATTCATGGTCACTTGTGGTCTGGAGTAAAGAAGTACAGCTATAATGTAACCATTAAAATCTATAAAAATCTAAACGCATTTTTTAAAATTATTTACACCTGTGTCGTGCACAGGTTGCACATGTGGACGCGACGCCACTGGGAAAAACCTACAATAACAAACCAAATTTAATGCCTGAAATCGCAAGTGTCCGAGATTATCTCCCTACACACTTAGAAATTATCGAAGACTTCTCTAATCTAATCTAATCTAATCTCACACTAACGCAGCCAATACTTTGAAAGCATCCTGGAAAATGACGGCTTCCCGAATCCGTCATTTTTCTTGTCAACGGCCAGGCCAACTGCGCAGCATGTGCCGCAGAGAGGATTTCAAGGAGTCAAGTGATGTCAGAAATGAATATCTGAAACCACTCCACAATCTGAGATCAAGGGAAAGGAAGAAAGCGTGGACCTCCCGTACCAAACGCTTCCAGTTACAATTGAATAATAGTATTTATATGTTTTCGTTGGGAGCATAATTGCTATAAAATTTAATTTATGCTCCTGGTGTCTTTGGATGAACTTTTGGCATTTGAACCAAAAGCCAGGCTATTTCTGGGTTAACATTTGAAACAAGCGGAACAACCATCCGTAAACGACAGCTCCAAACACAAACCCTTCAACCATCAAAAACACACCCACGAAATATAACACCAGCACACTTAGAAATTATCGAAGACTTCGGTAATTTTTACCAAAATCTAAACAGCTGAACTTCTCGGTAAATTTTATGCAATTTAATTCAATTGCTTTTCAGCTACTTTGAAACTAAATCTCCACTAAAATGACAAGATTTGATCACTTAAACAAGGTTGAACATGTTTTGATATTATTTTTTAAATTCAATAGCCTTTAAAATGAAGGTCAAAGTTTTACCGAACGTTCAGCTATTATGATTTCGTTAAAATTTACCGAACACGTAAACAAAATCTTAGTGTGTAGAAAACTCGAAGTGGCAGTGCAAGTGCCTATGCTCTGTGAACGCTGGATCGTATTATCTTAAGAGACCGTATGCTAGGTTTATTGAATTTTCCCGGTTCTCCCATCAAATTCTTGAGTTTTTTTTCCGCTTTTCCAGGTTCACTGGCCACCCTTATTGCTTTCGGCACTAGGGCCAACTTTTGATCTCCAATTACTTAGTCTAAGATTACAAAAAAAATATATATATATATATATATATATATATATATGTATATTCAAAGGGCTTGAAATCTAAAAATAAAATAAAGTCTCTTACAATTTGTTGCATAAAACCGAAGACAACAAATCAAGAAGACTGGCAACTCTTACATTTTCTCATACGAACGCTATGAGCCAGGTACAACCGCGTCATCTGTCGCTCAAAGATAAATGCTTCGAACGAATTTCATAGCAAAGATTACATCCTCAGAAGAAAGGTTTGTGTATTTGCTCATTTTTCTATGCGTTGCTTCCACCTTCACTCAAGCGCAGCGCTATTGTATCTGTTGCTTGGATTCTCCATAAAAGGCTCTTTGATTCACTCCGAAATTCTTTTAAAATTCTCAATTGGGTTCGCTTGAAATTCCCCAAAGAATTCTCCTGAAGTAAACTCTTCTCAGTATTCACTAACTATTGTCCTAAAATTCACAATGAACTATCTTCAGAATTTCTTCTCAATTCCACACAAAATTCTTTTGGAGTACGTAGTCCTGTAAATTCCATGAAATGATCCACAGAATTCTCAAGGTACTCTTCTCCAAAAAATATAACAGGAATAGCATTTAAATTCTCCTAAGTAATCGTTTAAAATTTAACAGAAACTTCGTTGGAAATTTCCTTGAATCATTGCTTAGAATTACTTTGGAATTATCATTAGAATTCACTGCATTCTTTTCAGAATTTCTTTCCTTCTCTTGGAATTCTACTCACAAAAATATAGAAGTTCTCGATAAAAATTCCTTAGAATTCTCCTCAAAATTATTTTGAAATTTTACTCAGAACTATCATGGGATTCTCTTTGGAATAACATTGAAATCTTCTTCGGAATGCTGTTGGAAATTTACATTGAATCCTACTCATGATTCTCTTGGGATTCTTCTCAGAACTACCTTGGAATTCTCCTTACGTTTCACCTGGACGCAGCAGTTCAACAAAACTAACATGAAATCTAGACCAACAATTGAAATAGGCGAAACAACCGATGAGGCTTGCAAATTCCTCGAGAATCAAAGCACATCTAAGAAATCTAACACCATCATCTGATAGAGCAAACTTCCTTTATCGAATGGCTTGGTTAGTTTACGTGGGAGTATTTTGATTTTCGAGAATTTTGTGTCTAAAGCCATTGTTTACGTTTGGTTGTTCCGCCTATTTCAATTGTTGGTCTAGAAATTAATGTATCACGTCAAGCTTTCCTAATAATTCTTTCCTTGGAATTCTCCTCTGAATTTCGAGTGCCTAGGAAAATTCTCAGCAGGTCGCAGTGGGTTATTCTGGTGTGAGGTGTAAACGGTTATAGAATTAACTCGATCATAATCATAATTGATAGCAGAACATCTTCTTCTTCTTTTTCGCATTTCAAGCTTATTGCAAGCAGAACATCATGAGCATAATTTCATGTATGTAAACATTCGTGAGTCGTTTTTTTTTCTCAATTTTTAGCTCGAACACATCACTTTAATTCAGCGTACCGGTACCAAAACGAACCTTGCTGCACAAAAAAAAGCTCAATAAAGTGAATCGATCAAAGCAAGTATGACCCTTTGAAATGTTTATCTAGAATAGTATTCTCATGCACAAACTGATAAAAAGGATATGAGAAATTTTTTATGAGTGACCCTCCGCTCTCCTTCACATCAAAAGGCTCCATGCTGAGCCCCCTGGTAGTGGACACTCAAAACTCAACCATAAGCAACACAACACAAAAAAAAATAAGAAAAATTGTTGAGTATTTATTTATAAGACATTAAATTAACAAAGAACAAAAATATACAGTTAAAACAATATACAGTCAACTCTCCATAGCTCGATGTCCACTAACTCGGTATCGAGTTATAGAACCATAGCAAACAATAATTTCGTCGCTACTGTGAAAGCGATTTTGTATAGAGTTGTTATTCTATAGCTCGATGGTCCCTTCAATATCGAGTTGTAGAAAGCTCACTGTATGTGCTTCTAGTGGATTTAATATCCTTTGAAAGAAGCACAGCAACGTGTTTCTACTAACAACCTAGTTATAAATTTACTCTTTTTAACGACTAAGAAACTGGCTTAATTCGTTTTAATAGCACAGGTCTTCACATACCACGATTCCTTAAAGTTGCGCAACTATAAATTATTTTTGGAGCAATACTGTTATATCTAAGTGACTTCTTCACTAACACGCAACCCATGGCAACACTGGCCGCTTCCCATGTTAGAAATCGCAACGTAATAGTGTAGTAGTATTCAAGTAGACGTAACAATTTAGCGAATGATTTGACTGATTTCGTCAGTAGTTTTGTTTCACGTTGCAAGTTCAGTGTCCTGAAATTAGCATATCCGCAACGTTGTTCTCAAACTACATTCTGCCGTTATATGCATAAGTGTCCCATGTTCTACGCAATCCTTATGGACCGTGGGACAGTTCAGCGTATGACAGCAGTATAGCTTCCTTTTAAAATGCAGATTCAACACCAAACAATAATGATTCCATGATCAAGAACAACTCTTACCTTGCCGGACCGGGACGGGCCTTGTTTCGTTTGTTCATGTCGTTATCTTCCGTGACGGACGCAGAGGAAGCGGGCGAAGAGGAGTGGCCCAAAGAGGAGCCTTCCCTATGGTTTCGCGTCGGGACCGGAATTTTGACTACCGAATAGTACACTATTTTGCCACCGACAACGGACAACGGATCGACGATGATCACCGAGACACACTAGGGTACACTAAAGGGATTCTGTCACTTCCTGTTTAAATTTGCAACCGATTTGCCTCCCTAGCACTTTGTTTATTATTAACAGTAAAATAAAAACTTTTGTTCTTCACGTAAAATTCAACCACGAGAGTTAGAGCCGAACGGCGAGCTGTTGCTGCTGCTATTACTGTCAGCCTTTATGTAATCCTCTCTTGTCAATGATGAACACTGACGACCATTGGATGTATCCGCGCCAAGAGTTGCTTCACTATATGTGTTTTACTCCACTGCTGCTACTTCATTAGCAAGCTGCTCCTCCTCTTATGCTCCAGGTAAATCTCGAAATTGGATCCAGCCAGATTTCGAATTTCTACCTAAACAAAAGCAAAAATTCCCTTTCTTCGCTTTGTCGCCTCTGTTGCTGCTTGGGAGGGTATGAAAATATAAGAATTTGTTGAGGAATCAAAACACGGATTCGCTTTTCACTTTTCTCGATATTGGCAGCCTTCAAATGCTCTTTGTATTCCCTTTTCTTTCTCTTTGGCGCTGAAGTTCTCCCTTTTTTTACACTCTTCTTCTTGCGTGGCTCTGATGGTCGTGCAAACTTCTTTCTTTCCACCACCGTCAAAACTTTTCGCAGCGCGCTCCAAAGGCCAACTTTTTTTTTTCACGACAGATTTTCTCGTTCGTAGTGCGTGATCGCAAACTGCTATCACTTCCGAACGCTTCCGGTCGGATTCGCGAGCACTTTTATCACTTACACGTAGTGCGGCCACAGAAATTAACGATTAACTTCGAGATTAATTAAATCGCGCGAGCACGAGTTGAAAATGCTTCTTTCACTCGCAGTTTCACTTCAACAATGAATGACGACGACGATGATGGAGGATGGATAGCGATTCTGCGCCTGTGTGCGTGTGTTTGGATGATATCTTTTCCCTTTTTTATGCTGCCTGACAGAAGGATGAGAGCCGTCAGGGAAAAAAGAGAAGTCCGTTGTTGTCACAAATGGAGTCAGTGTTGGCAGATCTGTTTGCTTATTCTTTGCCGATGAGGCTTGAACACACTATTTCAAAACTACCTAAGTTTGGGTAGGTTCCATTCTGATCGACGGTCCCGAAGAAACGTACTCAACTTTTTGGCTCAGCTCTGGTACGCTCTTCGGTATCAAGCTAATCGATGCACCCCTCGAAACATAGGAAAATCCACGAACCCCTCATTTTATCTGTCAAACTTTCATAGCGAATCCAAACAAACATAGTGTTGTACTAGAATTTCGACTCGAATGGGGTAAGTTAATCGATTTGCTTGGGACCAATAGGCTAGTCAAGTAGTGAGCCAATTTAAAATCGTTAGTTTCCACCGGTTGGTAGTAGTGTTGCCATAGCAATACACAGCAAAAAAAATGTAATATCGATCAATGTAATTCAAGCTGATGTATGAAATAATGATGTAATTGTAAAAAGCAGATGCAATATTACATCAATAGATGTAATTTTGTTCGCAAAATCGATGTACATCGTACAACGTTATATTACACAACCGATGGATTGACCTGGTTGCAGCAGTTTGGATGTAATATTCAACAACTTTTTTTTTCTGTGTAGCAGGTTCACCACCAAAGTTTTCGAGCCGTTCCGTCTCTCACTTTGTTTGTGGTCGCTATAGTGGGTTTTTCGGTTTTCAACTTTACCGATAATCTCGTCGATAATATTATAATAAGTATAACTACTTATTATGATGATGTCCATTACGGATCATAAGCATAATAATTGGCGTTACAGATAAGATTAATTTTCACGACAAAAATATTGAACGATGCCAACGAAAAAGCTGATTTGATTACCATAACACGGGGAGGTATACAAGTGTAATCCTAAAATGCATTTATTTTGCGAACAAATTAATTTAATAAAATCTGGTTATAGCTACGTTAGTAGAAAACTTAAGGGCTACCCAACTAACAATTGCCTATTGAAGAAACGACTTCTTGACGATTTTATTCCACTTCATGCTTAATAATACTTGCTTTATTTTTAATAATAACTTGTGTTCAGCCTTTGTTCACACAAATCTGGGGAATTTATTCAACCACAACATCGAAATATTTGGTGTTGAATAAGGTATGCCGATAAGCTTTTATTCGACTTACAAAAGTTGTAACAGAGCTTGTTCGATCAAATTGTTGATTATTCAGCGTTTATTAGACATCATTACTTCCTTAAACAGTGATGGTATAAAGGTGTATATAGACGCTTGATTATCATGTGAAATAATGTTTAATTAGACATCTTTATACATTTATTAAACAATTATTCAACTACGGGATAATTAATCCGAAAATAAGAACGGGACAGAGCTGGGTTGTTACAACAATCAATTCGAAACTAACGATTTTAAATTGGCTCACTACTTGACTAGCCTATTGGTCCCAAGCAAATCGATTAACGTACCCCATTCTAGTATAAATTCCAGTACTACACTATGTTTGTTTTGATTCGCTATGAAATTTTGACAGATAAAATGAGGGGTTAGTGGATTTTCCTATGTTTCGAAGGGGGCATCGATTAGCTTGGGACCGAAGATAGTACCAGAGCTGAGCCAAAAAGTTGAGCTCGTTTCTTCGGGACCTACTAGTCTTAGAGTTACCTCCATACCTAACATCCCTTAATCGGTTGGTTTTAAAATTTAAAATTCGGAGGAAATTGTTGGTGGATTTTTGTATGAAAAGAGATCACCATAACTTGATTTCCATGACATTTCTTCTGATGTTTACTTTTGACTCCTTTGTTCCAAACCAGAGACGATGTTTAATAAGAGACGCGCGAAGACTGAAGCCAAAAGTTCCAATCGAACCGTCAAACGCGGTTCCAATCGAGCAATGTTAATAAACACGAGCGCTTCACGAGGAAAAGCGTGGAACTTTTAGCTTCAGTCTTCGCGCGTCTCTTGCCGGAGATGAACCAGCGTCTGACTGAAAATCTCCTTAATAAAGACAACCAACCAACCAACCAAAGATCGTCTCTGGTTTGGAACAAAGGAGTCAAAAGTAAACATCAGATGAAATGTAATGGAAATCAAGCTAAGGTGTTCTCTATTCAACCTGGTTTCCACCGGTTGATGTTATAGCACCCAAATTAAAATCGGATGTACGTGAAAGTTGATTAATCCACCACTTCGGACACGGCGTGTGAGGTTTCATGCTTGGAATAATTTTTTGATATTTTCACAAAAACCCGGGCTAAAACAAAACTATCTTTATTCAGGAACTGGAAATTTTTGCTAGACGTCACATGATCTTTCGGATAAATTAGCAATGTTCCAGGGTCAACTTAACAAAACTTTTTGTTTATTTTTCCTTTCCTTAACGTAAAAAAGTTCGAATGTCTTTTTACAAAATTGATATCAATATGTCTTTTTTTTATGTCAAGTCTATCGTTTGAACTTATTATATTTTGATTTTGATTAATCGCGTGTTTACGTGCATATATTTTGTTATGTTATTGAAATTTGCTCAATTTGAGCTACCTTCTATCACAAGTAAAATTGAATTTCACTTTTCAATCCTGACATAGAACTAACTTGATTCGAAAAACGTTAAACCAACAATCAATACGAAACTAACGATTTTAAATTGGCTCACCACTTTAGTAGCCTATTGGTCCCAAGCAAACGATTAACGTACCCTATTCTAGTTGAAATTCTATTACTACACTATGTTTGTTTTGATTCGCTATGAAAGTTTGACAGATAACATCAGGGGTGTGTGGATTCATGCAGAACATGCAGGGGTGATTGAAATAGCTTGGGACTGCTTGGGACCGTTGTTCTGGTACTGAGTGAGCCAAAAATAATAATGATTTTCTTCGGGACCCAGTGGTCTTAGAGTTACCTCTATGGTTAAACTGCCTTAAGCATAGATTTAAAATGTCAAAATGCTAAAATTGCTTTTATTTACTCATACTGCTCCTCTTTCCACCACTACTCTAATGGCACAGATTTGATTTTCGCTTGTCGTCGTTATCGTTGATAACAGAGCATCAGCTTCTTTTTTTTTTCTTGTTTATCCGAGTTGTTAGCTACACCAGGTGCTACTTTTATGCTTTCTGGGATTACGCGTGTAAATTGAACATTTGTTAAACGAACTATGCATAAGTAGAGCACAACGCTCTGTCCGTAAAATATATAGTGATCATTTGGTTAAATATTTGTAGCCCCTCGTTCGTCATCGGTTATCAGCGATTTGAAGCGTGTGTTTTTGTTTAACTTGTTTGTTAAAATTCACAATTCGTTAAGTAAAATCTATCATCTAACCAGTACTGCGAATACTATAAAAACTCCTAAATCTTAATTCATCAGCCTTGCGTCTAATCAATTTGTTCTAGTATTTAATGAATCGTATTTTGTGTGTATGTGAAGTTGTATGCAAATGTTGTGACTCGTTTCCAATGCAACTGTTTTTTTTAGCGGAATCATTTAAATTTCTTGCATGCAAGTCGGGAAGGTTGTAAACGAGTTGGTCTCCTCTGCTCCTTCAAAAATTGCTATTTTCCGTTTCCTGTTCTGGCACTTCCTGCAGATGAGATCACATTCTTTTTTGTTGGACAATAAAAATTGAACGATCAAAATCAACAACATTTCCCTAACATCAACATTTTACGTTTGATTTGCTCGGATTTCTATTCGATTGGAATTTGAATCACATTCAGGGGCAGCTCTGGTCAGTACTTTTCCTCTTCCAGCTCCAGTTGCCGTGCGTGTCGGATGTTGTTGAGCCCGTGGGAGTTCCGCTTGATGGTGGCCGTGTCGGGATCGTTGAACGATTTGGACAGCACTTTTGGTGTGTTGCTACCGAGCACTCCTCCGTTAACGTTGTTCGACTTGGTTAGCGTTGTATGGCCGTTGGAGATTTTCGATCCGCTGGCATCGTTCCGGCCGTTGAACGATGACTGGCGTTTTGGTTTCTGGCTTTCGGTGTACTGGAACGGAAGAGGTTAACGCGTGAGAATTTGGGCAGTTTTGGGTTGTTGTGAAGCTGGAATTGGGCAAAGTTTCATGTGGCAGACAGACAGGACAGCCAAAAAGGACAGACAGACAGACAGCGAAAGATTTTGTTTTGCCGAGAGTAGCACCACCAGCTTGGCATTTATTTTTACTGAGATCTCAGCGGTGCCAATCTCGAAAAAAAAACTAAATGTATAGAAGAAAAAAAATGAGATCTGGTCTGGTAAATCATTTACATTAATTTCGTCACTAGATTTTCAATACTACGCAGCCTGCTGACCAAATATTTAAAATCATGCCATTACTGCATTCATTACTTTAAATATACTCTTAATTTCATTAAATACTTTAATTACTGACTAAATTTAATATTTTAATTATTTTCAATAAATTTAAATTATTTTTCGTTACATTAATTATCGATAATTATTTGTTCATTACTTTCAAAATAGCTAAATTTATTTAAATTCAAATAATAACTATCTTCAAATTATTTAAATTACAACGATGTATTTTAAAAATCACGCACTCATACCTGCAAGTGCGCGCCCCTCGCCGGATCAATGTAAGCCAAATTTAAAGTAGATGTCGACCCAATGTCGGGTTAATGTCGGGGCAATTTGGGTGTATTTCAGGTCAATGTCGGGTAAATATCGGGTTGGGGCATGATAGACGTCAGGTTGGTGTCGGGTTGGCTTAGATTTTTCGCCAGAATGTCGACCAGAGCTCCGTTTGTGTGTAGATTACACTCAATTGAATGATAAGGGAAATGGTTCTAATGTTAGCCTATGGATATAAGATTGGGCCCATGGCTAAAACTCTGCTATTTATCAACTTTTATTTAGATGAACGCGTCATTGGGACGGTACTAATGGATATTTTTGGTCGCTATTGAAAATTTAGCCCATTGATGAATTTATGTATGGGCCCAAATTAGGGGCATTTAGGCCGACATTACATCAATTTCCCCTATCAAGGGTTTCTCAAATGAGAATGATCCATGCCTTCTTCAAATGACTAAGCTAACTGATATCACCCATTCGAAGGAGGTCCTTTTGATAGCGAAAAGCGGCTTTTCTCATTTTCATCAAAAATGTTCAATTGATTTTGATAATGTACAGCACTGTACAGAAGTACACAGCAAAAAAATAATTTTGATATCACGTCAAAGTGGATGCACTACAATCAGGTCGAGAATATGGTGTAATATTACTTGCTAAAAAGGACAAAATTATCATTAATACAATGCATGAACTGACATTACGCTGCTTTTACTGCATTTGTTTATTTATGTGGTCATAAAAATTACATGAAATTTTCGACATGATTGTAGTGCATCCACTTTGATGTGATATCAAAATTATTTTTTTGCTGTGTAGAAGCTTAGAATATAGAAAACTAGGTTTACAAATAAAGAAATCAATGATTAGAATACGAGAACACTAAACAATTATAGAGCATTTTGCAATTTTAGTTTGGCAGAAGAATGGAAGACTAGGAAAATAGAACACCCCAAATTAGACGCCTATCCAATTGTTATTTCTCCGATCGATCGTCTTCACCAAAATTCTCATACTTACATAATTGCATACTTACATCTTTCGTCGGTAGCGATGAGTACTGATTCGGATAGGACCCGTAGCACGGTGAGCCCTGGATCGCTTTGATTCCTTTCGTTTTCTTCTTCATCAAGTATATTGTGATGAAAACGGTCCCAGCGCAGCAAATGATGATCAGAAACACAACTCCAGCAATGATGGCCGCTACCGGAGAGGTTCCGGCGGTCAGGGCGTGAGGAATTTCTGGAAATTGTCAAGACCAAATTCGTACCGTTTCCCGGAGATTTTCAAACTTTCGACTTACCGTTACTCATTTCCATGTGGCACTTGCGAATCTCGCGATCGCTGCCCTGGCACATCTTTTGATCTGGCGTTGGTATGAGACACCTTCTGGTTCGAACCTTTTCACCATCTGAGTTGCACGTAGACCATTCGCTCCATTCGCCCCAACCGAGGAAGGCTGCAAAAAGAATAAACACATGGCACGTTAGCTTCTACCATTCTTCTGAACCTAACAGTGACAGTGACAGTGACTTACAATCGCAGCTGGGCATCTCGCAGGTATCGTACTGAGTACTTTGTCCCTCGCAATCATTTCCGAAGACTACGTTGCCCGACATCGAAAGACATTGTCGGGAGCGAGTACGCGTTCCAAGGCCACAAGACACCGAACATGGCGACCAATCACTCCAGCATCCCCATTCACCTGTAAAAAAGCGTAAACATCATGAAAAACGGTCACAAAGCTTGTGCGAAACAGACCACCAACCTTTACAGGGCTGAGTGTTGCAAGCTCGCGCCATCCTGTTGATTCCATCGCATTCTGCTTTTTCGCAGCTCCTCGTCCGGAACTGTTGACCTCCTCCACAGGAAGCACTGCAACTGCTCCACGAGCTCCACTCACTCCAACCGTCTTCACTTTCGTTTCCTCCATGACCCGCATCGCTGGATCGCTGGCACGATCCATCCGCGTGGCACACCCTGGTTTCCTCTTTCGGACTAATCTTCAGCAGGGACGAATCCGCGATCGGAGCCTTGCAAGTATATCTGAATCGTTTCTCAACATAGCCTCCATTTGAAAGGGTTCCGTTGGCCACCGTTAGCCATGGTGTCCACGCTCCAGTTCGTTTTACATCCGGACATTGCTGGGTATTGCAAACTTCATAATCCAAATGGCATCCGGGACATTCCATTCCTCCATTCTGCGGGGCTGGATCGTCACACTTCCTTCTTCGAATGTGATATCCTCCTCCACAGGGAGCACTGCACTCTCCCCAGACTCCCCACGGTCCCCAACCTCCGTCAATTGGTGGTTGTTTCGGTGCTGGACATGGAGGTAAATGGGAACAGTAGATTTCCGCACGATCTGGTCCCACGCAAACTCGTCCTCCGTGAGCAGGTTTTGGATTACCACAAGTTCTACGTCGTGTCTTAACTGCCATTCCACAGGTCTGTGAACAAGCTGACCAAGCGCTCCAGTCCGTCCATCCACCATGGACGGTGCAGTTCGTAACGGCTATACTCATTCCGGTACAAGACCGACCTCCATTCTTGGGTGATGGATTATCGCAAGTTCTGGTCCTACACAGGCAGGCATCCGTGTTGATGGAGAAGTCTTCGTTTGTATTCATCGGATTAACTTGTCCGTTGGATTGAGCACATTTGCTCCACTCGGACCAGGCAGACCATCCTCCATCAACGGGAGCGGTGAGAACAGGACATTCTGTGGCATTCTGTATCCAGTACTTTGCGAGAGTATCCCCATTCGGAGCGATCGTACAAGCTTCCTGCAACTCGTTCCACCCACAGTAAGGATCCATCGAATTCAGACAACTCAATCTGGACAAATGACGATTGCAGTGATGTGAAGATATCCGACTTAAGGCAGTATCCGTACCAACGTACAGAGAGTCCGTTTCCTTCACATACTGTATCGTTCGAATTCTGGATTCGTTGCTTGGCTCCGGACGCCAGATCTCGACAACGCAGGTCGTTTTGGTTCTAGGTAGGACGGAGATCTTCTTTACCAGACCAGCGTCCGTTGCCACGTAGATTATGTGAACTCGTTCGTGCAGTTTGGTTGGAATCACGTCGATCGCTATGTGACTGAATCGTTCCAATTTTGCGTAGTGAAGTGGTTGGCCGGTGATGGGTTGCACAGCTTGATCCATCAGTTGGTACCGGGAGGAGTCGATCAGCGATACATGGCGAGCGGTCGGTCCAGCGTGGCATTCGAAGTGATCACGATGCTGAGCATCCTGCCGATGCCATGCGGAACCTAGGGACTCTTGATATTTGAACGCTCCAGAGAATGCGGTATGGATCGCGGACATGTTGAAGGCGCAAATTGCCGAACCGTGAATGCTGTTCCTGTGGAAACATATATGTTAGACCCCCATGCAAGACCAATCCCAAAAGCATACTTACTCTGGAGTCGTGAATGTTGCATACAGGACGCCCTCTTCCTGAGAATAGACCATTCCTTGGACTTCGTTGAAGTAGAACGGATAATCTCCGGGCAGGGAACAGTTCAGCCTAGCTTTCACGAACGACGTCCAATTGTCCTTCAGGATCTGAGTACCTCCGGGATCGTTCTTACAGATCCTAGCTATCCTGGAGTACACATTTTTTCCGCAGTTTATGAACTCCACCGCAGCCTCCCGGAATACGAAATACACAAATTCACCATGCTCGAAACTTCCGACAAACTGCGGATCGTTCAACCACTTGGAGTTGTACTGATTGGTTCGTAGCATGCGGCTAGTTTCCTGGGTCACTTCCGCTCTTAAAATGGCTGGATCCGATCCGGAAAAATCCGTCGTAGTTCCAACGAACAGCTTCCCGTTATCGGACATGTGGGCCGTATTGTTGGCGAACGGGCTAAAAGGGCACTTGGCGACGCCTTTGTCGTACCGGGTCACCGTCAGGTTCTCCATCTGCCGCCAGGAGCAGTACGGACTGAAGGCATATGTTCCGCAAACATAGACCCGGTTGCCAAAGTTCTCCAGTACCATAATGTGGTTCCGGCAGGCTTCCTCACTTTGGCCTTTATCCAGGCAAGTGTTTCGCATCGCCGGGGTCACCTCCCAGGGCATCTTTTCCCGCACGTCCAGGTGCAACGACAGCCGGTACAGGTTGTCCCTGGAATTGAAGAAGGATGGAAAAATGAAACTGTTAGTTTGATTTTTTTTTGCGGTTTGCGAGACTTGTGACATTGATTGTTCAACCACAGACCATATTGCTGCCTGGTTCAACAATTCGAACCCCCATATCGGCGACACCGACGATGGTGGTTTTGGTCTCGAAGTATGGGTACGGTTCATCAGTGCATTCGATATTGGTGCAATAAAGTGTGTTCCTTGCGAAAAACCGCAGACGTTACCGTTGTTGGTGTGAAAATAAAATCTTAGTGCTGTTGTCATGGGTGGTAACTGGTAACTGACCGAGCGAGAGAGAGAGAGAGAGAGGATGCAAATGGTTCAAGAAGAACGAGAAGCGAGAAAAGTAAACGTAAATTTTATTGGTTGCAATTAATAAAGATGTCGGAGGTTTCGATACGATCTTGATGTACGATCAATTGGTTGTTTGTTGTTGCTGACTGTGGTTGTACATTGAGGTGTACGACACCAATTGAACTTGAATCGGTGGAGGTTCTGGAGATCAGACACGGAGTAGGGACGATAAGAGCGCCGCACAATGCGGTCGATGGTAGCTATTTGTTGTTAGATTTATTACTCTGTAGACAACTGATCTTGCATTGAAATAGAACAAATATTTTGAGAGTTTTACAATATTGGTTTCTTGGCAACTGAGAAGTTTGTTTGTTATTGCATTGTAACTAAAGTTAGTAAATGAATTAAGAGGGGTTTTTTTTAAACAAATTGCTTTAAAAAGGATAATCGGCGTCCAAGGGAGTAATTTCCTAGGAACACAATTTACATTCTTTGGAGATCTTCAGAACAGGATCAATGTTGACCTATCTGGTTAAAATAATACTGGTTGAGGTATTTCAAGTATTATTTTAACCAGAGAGGTCAACCGTGTTGAAAACGTTTTGTTTTTCAATTCCAATATTATCTATTTTCTAGATTTAATTTGGGTATATTAAAAAAAATACATTTCGGATTAATAAAAGTTATGAATTGGGTTGTTAGTGGAATGCTCATACGAGCAACAAAAATGAGACCTGAGCAGATAATGAAAACAAAATGAAAACATAATTTGATATTATGATATAATCGTGACAACCGTGTGGTCGAGTTAACAGTAATCATAACAAAAATGAGTATGAAGATTATCAAAATAATAACAAAACTAAATTTGTTATCGCTTAAATATTTCATAAATGTAGCACAATATCAATATTTTGATGTCTAATTTAGTAATCAACTGAATATTTAAAATCTATTCTACATAGAAAGTGGTGTTAAAAAAATAGAAGCAAGATTCCTGAGAGAGGATTAAAAAAATGGGGTGCACACAAGGGGTAGGTCACTCCGCACACCAATCTTGGGTCAAAATTTTTCTCACATTACATTACATTTTAGCAAATCCACCTCGCAGTAGACCTGGATGCTAGGATTAGCATTGGGCGATCTTGAGGCAAGAATCGATCTTAGTGAATCGATTCATTTTTTGAAAATAATCTATTCATCGATTTAATCAATCATTTTGAATGGATTCATCTTTCGAATCGATTCTTTTTTTCAAAATGGCACAAAAATGTTTCAAATATAATGGATCATAGGAAAGTTGGTGCAGATTAATGCCAAGTTCAGTCAAATTGATATTACGTTACATAAGCTTTCTTGTTATGACATTTCACTTATAGTCATTTAGTGTGATGATTGATATCATTTAGAAATAAATTGTCTAGTACGTACGCAGTAAAAGTTGTGACAGTAACAAGCAAAAATGATGAGGATAAAGTAAATGACTATTTTTATTTGATACTTGATGAAGTGAGTAATTCAACAGGCTATAATATTCGTTTTATTGGTATTAAATGACCGAATAAAAAAAAAACAAAACTATTAGATGGTCGGAGTGTAAAAGCAGGTAAGTACGGAAAGTACTTAATTCAGATATCCCATAACTCATCCGAGAGGGATCCCAAGAAAGCTAATTGAGTCATGCGTTTTGCATTGAGCCGATATCGATTCTGTGTGGTTTCACCAGTTTTAGAGAATAGCCTCTCTGACAGAACACTTGTTACCATTCTTGATAAATAGTCTCGAGCAATGGGGTAAACATGGAGATATTCACTACGAATTTTCTCCCATGCTTGAAAAGGATCGCCAGAACGTGAGAAAACAGGCTGATGCAAGAAATTTTATAATTCTGCCGATATGCCCCCATGGCGATCCAGTTCTGACATAGTAGAGGACTGATGAACCTGAAATGTGTCATAAGAAGTAAATGTTTTTACATGTGTAGATTAATAACTTTCATTACCATTTCATCATGAATATCCCACAGGCTTCTGGTTGGTTTTTGGTGGGGGGACAGATGTGTGCATATCATCGTATACTCTTTCGGTACTATAGATCTGCTCAGACACAATTTTAACTGCCCGAGCATGAGCGGACGACTACAGGTACAGTGTCTTGAAACGGGGATCAAGGAGCGTTAAAATTGCAAATGTATCCACCAGCTCAACGTCCATGTTCATGGAGAGTGATGTGCAAAGGTGAAGACAAAATTAATCAATATTAAATTACAAATGCAAATGCACTGATTTTTTTTTGGGATCGAATCAAAAATCGAATGAAAAGGATCTATCCAGTCGTTTTTTCGTGTTTGAGATCGATTCTAAAAATCGATTAATCGAACCAAAAGAATCGATATTTTTTGTTTCAATCCAAGATCGCCCATTGCTAGCTGACCGATACGATTACGGTGCTGTGCGGAATGTCCATCTTTTTCCTGACCAACAAGAAGATCTACTTCTTGAAGCAGATCGAGAAGGACGGTGAGGAGGGCATTCCGTCGGTTCAGCTGCTGGTTTGGGATAAGAACGACAAAGACAAGGCCAATTTTGAAAAGCTGCTGGAGGCGATCAAGAGATCCAAGGATGACAAAACGTTGGGCGTCTTCTCCAAGGAGAACTTTCCTGGTGAATTATGTAAATCGTGGCGAGCCTTCGTCAAGGACAAGAGCTTCAACACGGTGGACATCAGCGTCCCAATCGGGTACATGGTCAATCCTACGTTTCAGAAGCACTACACCTTTCTGCTCAATCTGGAAGAGGAACTGCTGAAGGTGATGATTCTGGACAAGAAGCTCTCGGAGGTTTTCGACGTCGGAATGGATTATGCCAAAAAGGAAGATCCAAGCTAAGACGTTCGGTTTTGCCATCGGGTTGGAGATCCGGGAGAATTCGAGTATGTTGTAAGTTAAATAGGTTGAGTGGAAGCAATAACAATTCCGTGTGATTGTGCCGTGAAAAATAGTTCGGTCTTGCAACGACCCTACTTTTCAACAGCAAATCACCAGCACTCGGTCAATTGGTCATCTACCAAACAAAACTCACTTGAACAATACCGATCTATTTTTTACGGCACAATCACACAGAATTTTTATGGCTTGCACTCAACCTAATTAACTTACAATTTTTAGTTTATTTTACAAAAATCGAACACCATTTATATCATCTCGTATAAGATGACACATATCCGAAAATAAAACTACTCTTTTACTTATTTCTAATTTAAACAGAATTTTTACTTCATATTAACATACGTCGAATCGGTGGTAAGGAAATAGTTGTTAACCTTCACCGCCATCAAAACACATCCATCGTTGCCCCAGTAGTTGGACCAGGAGTTCTTGATTAGCCAGTAATCTTCTCCTTTGAGTTTTCCGTATCCAACCGCCACCACTGCATGATCTAATCAATCCAAATTGTTCATCCATTCCGGTTCGTACATACACTCCATTTGCGTAGTAGCTGAAAGGCTTGTGACCGGCATCGATAGCAATCGATAGCCGTCGGAAGCCTACATTTCGAATTTAAATGTGAACCGAGAAGTGAATTGCTGGTCTGAATTCTTCTAGTATATACAGTAAGAGTATTTTTCTGAAACACGAAGTCAAACTTCAATGACAGCTGTCTAGCGATGCACCCATTTTATTTTAAAAATAATCCAATGCCTTCGAGATTGTGCCGAACGTGTGCCGATGGATGTGCCCAAGCTGTGCCGAATTAACTTTCGGCATACTGTGCTGAGTGACTCACTCCTTGGGTGCACATGACGAACCTTAAAAAATGGCACTTTCCAATACATCAAGCAAACATTTTCTAAACGCATGAACATAACGGTAACAATAAGAGCTGTCTATAAACGCTTTAGGAGTTATTCATCATCATTATCATCATCATCCAATCGAAAAAAAAAATATTTTTAATTCTTAAAATTTCAGTAAAACCTAACCCTTTTATATTTTTTACAGACTCCTCAGGTTTTAAACTAAAAGATAAACAATTGGAACGACATGTTTTGTTTCAAATTTGTTTGTTACAATTTTGTTAAATCATTCAAGTTGTGACTTTTAAGGAACATTAATTAAGGATTAAATGTGAAGAATTTCGTTACCTACAGCATATTCAATAGCAACCAACCTATCGATGAAACCGTCGAATACAAATCGCCTACTACCTTGTAAAATTTGATGTTTTCGTGTTATCACATGGTAACATTTGTTTTGAAGTTTCTAGAATTCAATCGGAGGATATATAAGCGGAAAGTAATTAAAAATGCTTATTAGGAATCTTTGCTTGACCATCAAGCAGTTCAGTTCAGTTTTAGCTGGTGCTCTCGAGTTGTTCGGAAAGGTCGTTGCAATAGTGTTCGCATTCTCTCTTCCGCGGTGTTTGTGTGTGTGTGTTGTGTGTGTGTGTGTGTGTGTGTGTGTGTGAGAGTCGAAATAAGGAAGCATCGCTCACGAAGCCCGGTGAAAGAAGCTTGGGTGTACCTATATCCAACAGGTTTGCTGTTCTTCCCATTGATGGGAATACCCAGCCAACTGTGAAGGAAAAGCGCAGCAAGATGAGGTAGAAGAATTTGGGTCAGTCAGATGGCACGATTGGTCACGACGAAGTCACTGCGACGAATGGCAGTGATGTTGGAGATTTCGGTGACGCTGCCGAAAACGAAAATGCTGCCGGAATCAGCAAAGGTGAAGCTACCTCCGTTGGTAGTAAAAAATGCCCATCTTAACGAGCTCATCGCGGATCTGGCGTCACTGGGCGTCAAAGCCGAATTCAAGATGGGTCGAGTTGGCACCAAGGTAGTGCTCTGTACGAAAGCTGAGTATGACTTGGTCGTCGTCCACCTGAGGACTTCCAAGCTGGAATTCTTCACCCACGACATTTCCGGTGAGAAACCGTTCATCAGGAGCCTACCAAACTTCGACCCGAAGTTTATCGAAGCTGAAATCAGGGACCGGTACAAGTTGGCATCTATCGGATGACAAGGAGGGACGAGAATGTGAAGGTGAATCCGGATTTCCATTTCCTGGTACACTTCCAGAAGGGAACGGTGACGCTCAACGCGTTGAAAGCCATCCGATCCATCAATTCCATCATCGTCCTTTTGGGGCAATACCGTGGCGGCCATCGCGATGTGACTTAGTGCCAACGGTGTCTGAACTTTGGACACGGCACCCGCAACTGCAACATTAAGCCACGCTGCGGCAATTGCGCTCAAGACCACACCACCTCCGAATGTGCTGCGGATGGAGCTGTGGCGTCCAAATGCGCCAACTGTGGATCCGACAAGCAGTGCTCTAAACGCGAGGATTTCAAGCGCATCCGAAAACAGGCGTCTACCAACAATCAACCAGAACGAAGGAAGGATAAGGCACCGGTTTTCTGGGCGGAAGACTTTCCACCTCTTCAAGGACAAGCGAATTCATGGGTGCGGTCTGCCCCCGTCAAGAAGCTTCCGGTGATTCTGCTGGACAATCATCTCCACCGGATTATGAAGACAACCAACAGTGCAAAACAACAACCCTGATTCTCAGCGGATGAACTGATGGAAATTTTCGTCAATATGACCGGTGCTCTTCGTAAGTGCCGCAATAAGCCCGAGCAGATCCAAGTACTCGGTAAGCTCATCATCCAGTATGGCGTCTACACCGCTAACTATCGTCACCTTGAATGCTTGCTGCGGCGATAGATTCTGGTTACTTGACCACAACAATATCCGGTTTGATCACACCAGCTCCAGGGGGTGGGGTGAGGGGGTGTTGCGGTCGTCGTCAAAAAGGAATTAAGTTCTACACCCTGCCTCACATCCGTACATCTATCATCGAGGCTCTTACTGTGGAGGTTGCATCGCCAACTGGAAATGTCCGGTTCATCGCTGTTTACTGCCCTCGGCAGTGTGCCGCCAACAACGGATTTGCAAACAAGTTCAAGATCACTCGTACTAGCTCCCGATTCATCGTTGGGGGCGACCTGAATGCCCACCATGAAGCTTGGCGGAACTACCAGCGGAGTCGGAACGGATGTCTTTTGTTCGACCATGCACAACATGGACTGTACACTGTGCAGTTTCCGGACGAACCAACTTTCATCTCTCCGCCGGGTAATCCCTCCATCCTGGACTTTTTCCTGTCGAACATCGGACTATCCAAGCCGGAGGCACACAAAGATCTCAGCTCCGACCACTAACCGGTGGTGGCTGAAGTCGGTGTCAACGTGGTAATCGGTTCAAAAATTGATTTTTGGGAGCGAGTCGCAGTCTGCGTCTTTTTAGACCCTAATGCACAATGTGTCACTTTTGACGTAGGATTACGTGTTTTGTCAACATATTGGGAGTGCAATTTCAAATAACCAAAATCGACCGCATTACGAAAAGTGGTTGGCTTTTGACTACTTATAACTCTGTCAATAGCGGATGGATTTTAATTATAAACAAGGCAATGTTAAAATTGCCGTAACTGGGCATCATCCTACTCGAGATTTGGCTGGATTGCTTATTTAAATAAGAGGGATTTCCGTGCCAAGTTCTCGATCGTAGTAGGCTGCTGGTGTTTGCTGATCGGTACTCGGTGGTTGCCTTGATTACCGTCGACAGAGGGCTCGCTTGGGGACTCTCGCTTCCAGAAGAAGGAGAGGGCTCGCTTGCTCGTCGTTCAGTCGGGTGGTTGTTGCTGTTGCTCGGCTGAAGGCTTTTACACTTCAACCAATCAGAGATTGCGAAGGGGAATTCAATCTCATTAGGGAAGTTCAAATATTCTTATTACTATTATTATTATTATAATAAGTAATGTCGATTACCAGTTGATTAATGGGGACATGACCTCGTTAATAGTTTCGTATTTTCTATTCTGGGTTTTAAAACACAATTACTATTTTCTAATTTTACTTTATTTATTTATTTTATTCGCTCATCGCACTTTTATACTAAAAAAATTAACATTTTTTTTTCAATTTTCAATAGATCACAAATGTCCAACTGCTGCAGTGGTGATCTAAATTATCACTGATTGCCTGCAAAATGCGCTTTCCCTCACACAGATTTCAAAATCGAATACCATCCGTTCTCGCGACAATCACCGTGCAGTCATGACAAAACAATTCTTTTCAAGATCATTATTGTTGTTTAAGAGATAATTTTCATTGAACGTTCGCTCACCTTGCTGCCAGTCACATCACCCCAAAGTTCTTTGATAATGTACCCAGCAACCAAACGTTTGTCGTCAAATGCGAAACAGTATTGAAGTGGTTAATAAAAATTCTCGCAGAGACCGAATACCACATGACCTTGTCAATTAACCAGAAACACTCCGAATTAAAGTAAGGTTTTCTCCAGGACGTAAGAAAAAGCAAAAAAATCTCGAATTTGATATCTCGCGATTGGATAATTTGAGCATGAAATTCCTCCAATAAATTTTCGATTTTTTACTATCTATTGAATAAACCAAAAAATCCGTGCGTTTTGTGCACGAAAATGCGTAATTTTGTTATCATAAAACGAGGCGTTTCCGTGATAGGAAAAACTGGTTTCCCTAACACAGCCGTCGAATATTGATACCGAGCACGTAATCATACGTCAAATCTACGGTCATGTCTTGGGTACAACCTCTTACTTTCTTTTTTGTAGCGCCACTCCTAAAGGCCACTGAAAGCTTCTTTTTGCAGTAAAATGTTCGTTTTCAAAAGTAAAGAAAAATGAGGAAATTTCAAGTCTCTACCATATTTCGTTACAAAGTTACAGCTTTTTTAAAGTGACGCCGGGGCAAAAAAAAGACCCTTTTGCACTGCTCATTTAATATTCAACGTAACGGTGTCTTAAGTTTGTCAAGTATTCTTTATACTATTATCCATCTCCCAAGCTCCTCCCCTGATCCTATCCTTCGACAATGTACCTCTCTAACCTCGAGTAAGCCGCGAGGTCAACTCCTACTAGACATAGAATTAAGAGAATTTTGTTACAAACAAAGAACAATGAACTATCGGCTCCGTAAAGTTAATGCGATTGAGCCTTCCAAATAAACAAACTATTATCCATCTGGTCAACCCAAGCACAGTCACACATAAGCTCTATAACAGTTTATATAACCTTTTACTGGTTTTGGTTGTAAAGAAGTTTACTTAACATAATTCCATGAAAATGTGTTACTTGGGAAGTGGGCGTCACAGCGGCGCCGGTGGTGTAGTGGTAAGCATGATTATCTCTCACCCCAGCAGGCATGGGTTCAATCCCAGTCGGCGCCACCGGGATGTTCTGAGGCATAACATCTCTGATCACGCCTTCCTTCGGAAGGGAAGTAAAGCCGTTGGTCCCCGGTTCATGAGTTGATGGGTCGATAGGTAGGGTCCAGGTGTGGGAGCTGCTTCTCTGGCGTCCGTAGCATTGGTACTCAGCACAGAAAACAAGATCGACGGAAAACAAATTAAGGAAAAAAAAAAAATGGGCATATTTTGTTCTGACAAAATATATCACTATTCGGCTTGTTATTCCTCTTTTAATCATACGGCATTTTTTTCCAATAGCTTTTGTCCCTCTTCTCATCATTCTACTTTTTGTCCCCCTTCTCATCGTTCAACCTTTTGTCCCTCTTTGAGTCATTCGACCTTTTGTCGATTCAACCTTTTGTACCTTAGACCTTTTGTCATTCGACGTTTTGTCCTTTTAACCTCTTTGTTTGGCTCCTCTTTGAATCGTTCGACCTTTTGTTCCCCATCTCATATTTTTCTTCTTCTTCGCATTTCAAGCTTATGGCTTATGGCATATTAGCTTATTGCATGCTCTCAACTTAGTGTTCTAGATACACTTCCACAGTTATTAGTTGAGAGCTTCAGAGCTGTACCATTTTTACTTCTTGTTTTGACTTTCTGCATCATGATTTATTTTTCTTCTTTTCTTCGCATTTCAAGCTTATTGCTTATCGCAAATATGCTTATTGCGTGCTCTCAACTTAGTGTTCTAGATAAACTTTCACACGTATTAATTGAGAGCTGGATGAATCGATGTATCATTTTTGCATTAATATAATTATGTGGCAAGTACAGTCACAGACAAACAGACGTAACTCTTTGAAAAACTTGTTCTTGAAAACATAGTATCTCAAAACATATAACCTCAGTAGCGACATCTATCTGGCTTCTCTCGGAAAACAAGCTTGCTCGCTAACTCGTAAACAATATTGCATGAAATTTCTATAGAATATATAGAAACGTCAAAGTGATCCGATGCCAGCGCTGCGGCGAGTAGTTCGCGGAACTGATAATATTCAAATCAACCGTTAAATGCATGAACGAAGATACACAATGAAGAGTTACGTCTGTTTGTCTGTGGTACAGTCATACTTAATATCCAGGAAAGCCGAGAATAAAAAAATTTGGCTTAACCGGGAATCGAACTCAGCCACCTCCAGCATGGTCTTGCTTTGTAGCTGTGTCTTTACCGACTGAACTAAGAGAGGCCCCCTTCTCATAGTTCGACATTTTATTCCTCTTTGAATCATTCGTCCTTTTGTCCATTTAACTTTTTGTTCCTTAGACATTTTTTCATTCGACGTGTTGTCCATTCGACCTTTTTATTTTGTCCCTCTTTGAATCGTTCGACCTTTGTCCCTATTTGAATCATACGACGTCTTATTCATTCAACCTTCTGTTCCAATTCTCATTATTCGACCTTTTGTCCCCCTTCTCCTCATTAGAACTTGTATCCTTTCGACCTTTTGTCATTAGACGATTTGTCATTCGACCTTTTGTTTTTCGAACGATTGTCATACATTCAAAGCCTGTTGGCATAAGCAGTGCCGATTAAAGGCTTATTCGCACTAGCAGTTCTGAATTTAAGCTGATAAGGTTCTACACAAATGCTCATAATTGCTTGCTTATTCATGCCGAGCTTAGATTTCTCCCTTTCAGAGCTAGACCCTAAGATCGTAGCTCAGCTCTATGTGATACCCGATACCTCGGCTCACTTCATATTGCACCCATCATCTGAGACGTATAGTACCGTGCACAGTGCACGAGTTGAAGTGATTTAATTAGACGTTTATTATCACTGTCGGAGGTGGTCGTGGTGGTGACAGAGGTAGGCATATGAGTCGCTAATATGAACAAACTACGCGCGCCTTCGCTAATGGATGCTGGAGGTCACTCAAGGTAGTTTCATCGCTATCGTCGTAGTCGTCGTCATCGTCATCGCTGTAATGGAGAGTGAAATCTAGCAGATTTTGAAAGGATTAGCATACCGAGCTCCCCGCCTCCTTCTAATAAGCACAAGCACTGTATTGTTCAATAGATCACCCGATTAATTGGTGACAGTTTTACGGTCAGCTAATGGTCCTGCACGTGAATGGTAAGTGAAGGGGGGCGTTCGACGAATGGCAAATTCAAAGGAGTTTTATTATCAATTAAACTGGTGCCATAATAAGGAGCGCATAATTAACATTTTATCGATCGGTACTAATTTTTATAAACTAGACACTTGCATCGCTTTGGAGGCTTTGTGCGATCCATTCCATTCGATTCGGGAGGCTAAGTGAAGTCACTTGAAGTTTTGAATTGCGTGTAGGCACATTGTTTGCGTGGACTATCGAATTGTTGTTGATGGGTGCATTTATGAAAAATCACGATTAGAGCGAAAGGTCAGGCCTTGGATGTTTTGTGTCATCCCATCGATCGGTAATTTGTTAGCCTTTTGAAAGTGCTGGCTGTCGTCGTCGACGGCCAATTAAGTCAGCTTACAGACAATTAAAATTGGCTTTTTCAAGCGTTGCTCTTTGATCCGGACGGAAAGGGGCTCGACCTTTGCTACAGCACGAAGCCGATTCGTGCCACAATATGCGGGGATTAGCGTGAATAGGAATAAATCGTAAGATTAGACTTTTGGGGCACTTTGCTTTGGGGAACAACGAATGCGTCGATTGGATGCTTAAATTCAACATTTTTCAGGATGGTGATTGAGTCATTGATGCAAGTTCACGGTTGGTTGGGCCAAAACTGAGCGTAATAATGTGTCAGGAAGATTCACAAGACAATTCAAGTGGGAAGCTAAGATACAGATTTCGGCGCCAAAAAGCTCATCACGTTCGTTTGGGATTCAAATTTGGCGTGGTCCGGCAAGCCCCTCTTCCACAGTGCGTGGGTGGTATCTCTTTTGACTTTCTGCAAGATGAGTCGATGAAACCTACACTTAGCACCATGTGCTTCGAATAGCTACCTAGTCGGTGCCTACAAAACGGCTCAGAGAATGTGAAGTGACTTCAATGCTGGCGCAAGCGACTGCCGCACTATTCACTCCTCACTCCCAGCCTCAGCTCCGGTATAATTACCACCATGGAGACGCGCGATCATTAGTGTAGTTTTAATAACCGTCAATTTGCTAGCTGGCCATATGGCGCAATGTTGAACAGGCTAAACGATTTGATTATGTCAATAATCTGCCAGAAATTATGAAATTTGTTGCAGAGAACGCGAGAGGGAGAACTCCACTTGGTGAGGTTGTCTGGAAGCTCCCCGCTGGGCAAAGGAGATTGTCTGCATGTAGGATCACAAAACACACAAGAAAAGAAACCGCACAGCCGCAGTCAGCCGGCAGTGTCTAAATCTAATCCGCGTGCGAGTGTGGGGCCCCAGCTGATGGTGATTTATGTTTGTTTTCCTCCGGTGATCTCTCTCAGCTCGCACGCCGTCGCCAGTTTCTGGGCGTAGAACCTCTTCGGCCCCCCCGAAAGCGTGACTTTGGCGGCAGTCTCGACGACGACGGCGTCGATGGCGCATAATTTTTGCAATCCTCTTCATGGGCCCAGCATGTGATAGAGCGGAAAGTGAGTCTAATGTTTGCATTAATGAGAAACTGGTCACCCTCATCGTCGTCGTCGTCGTCGTCGTCGCTCTGGTCTCGGTTTGAAATGGTTCAGGCAGCACACAGTCACTTCCCACTTTGTGGAGAGGTTGGCGGGTTGGTGATTTTGCGCGGCATTTGCCGAAGATGATTTGGTTGCCTCATTGGGGTCCGTTGATTGGTGGGATGTGGAAAAAAGTGCATTGGTTTCTTATTAGATTTTAAAAAGCAGAGGTTTTCGCACATGACCAATGGGTTAAAATTTCGCTTAGGGCAATTTTCCGGTTTTTATTTTATTTGCAAAGGTCTCATTCGGTGGAATATTGGTGAGAAAAAGCTTTCAGGAGAAAGTCAGTGAATGTTAGTCGATGATTTACTAGGGAAATCAGATTGTGCGAGATTATTTTTCCCTTACAGAGGAGTTTGGAGAAGATCCACATGAAATGTATAGTCCTTTAAAGATCCATCCCGTGGGTGACCCGTTATATCTTTAATGAACTCAATTCCCAAACTGCCATCTTCACAACTATACAAGTAGTTAAACATGACTTTACAACCTAGGCTGAAGATTTTCCGATATAATAAACTTCAGATCACTTACCCCCAGTTTGTTATGTGAACATATTTCAAACCCACAACGAAATCCATCCAAGCAGTCAGCAGTGCAGCCTTGACTCGCGACAAAACGATCGTAAAGATTGCTTGCAGAATAAAAACTCAGATTTGCTTATCTCTACTGAAACCAACCCACGAGGAAGTTAACTAGTCGTCGGCAAGGCGAAGTCAGCCAGGAAACCAAAGACTAACGAATCCTCTCAAATAAATCTCCTATCCTGACCCCAATTTTATAAAGTTGTACCCACCGCAGCACCGCGCGTAAGAACACTTTATTAACGTCCATTGTCCAGTTGTTGAACCGTAAATTAGCGTCCTTTTTTATGTGTCTCTTAATTCGAAAACAAGTCGTTTGCCGCGCTTGCCCAGCCGTACTCCATCGAGATGAGATGCGAGAAGAATGGTGGTCTAGTTTGCTCGTAGGTGGGCTAATTGAATGGCACTGTACACGTATGAATGTATGATGGAATTCTACGAGGTGGATCCCAGAGGCGTTTCAGATTTAACGACGAGACACACTTGCGGTTCGAGTTTGTGGAGCCGTGTTTGGGCGTTTGAAACTGGTCATAGACAGCGGATTACTTGCTACAGGTTGCTATAAATTTGTTTACTTTGCAGCGAGTTGCACCTTGCACTCATGTTTGGCGGTCGATGGGGTGGGTCTTTCTATTGAGGTTGTTCGCTTAGCAAGTTATGAATTCATCTTTTTAAATGAGACGAACGAAGGTATTTACAATTTGGAAAATATATTGGCAAATTCCAATATTGGCAGGTTGGAAATTTAAAAAATGGTTGCAGTAATGGATCATATCAATCGGTTGCAGTAATGGATCATATCGAATTTTCTATGAAGATTTCTTCTTCTTGAACTTCGAAAAAATAGGGTTTTATCTATGAAAAGACGAATCAATCGAAAATTTATTGCCTCATTTTCAATACGCATTGGGTAAAAGTTGTTAAGGGAATTCAAAGTTGACCCACCCTAATGTACACTCAAATTAGTTCACTATAAATAAAACTGGGGCACTGGTAAATAAAATTTGAAAATACTTAATTGTTCAAACATTGATTTTTAAGTTTATCGGTGGATCAAAACGCTAGGATATCTTATGTCCAACCTTTAGGTCTTTGGGCTTGGCATTCTTCAGAGTATATAAAGATGTACCGTCTTCCGTTCAGCTAAAAAATCTTAACGCTTTTCAATTAAAATAAGCCCTGATGAAGATCTCAACCTCTGGATCGAAATGTTGACGATGGTGATGAAACTGTACAAAAATCTGACTGAAAGCCTAACCAAAATAACTAATTCTTCGAGATATTTAAACTTTCCCGAACTTCTGAATATTTCTGAAGTTTTCGGAGCTTCCTGAAGTAATTGGAATCACCCTAAAAATCTCTGTACTTCAATAATGTTTTCTAGGCCTGCAAGTTGACGCAATTTTCTTGAAGATAATAGAACTGCCCTGAAGATCTTCGATCTATCCTGAAGCTCCAACATTTTTTTCCGATGTTTTCGATACTTCCTTGAAGCTCATGAAATTTCTATTAAAATATCAAATCTTCCCTGAAGTTTCCTAAATGCTCAAGAAGATCCCTAATTTTCTTTTATGCTTCCTAATTTTTCAAGTAGTTCTCGGAACTTCTCTAGCGTTCCCGTAATTTTCCAAATATTCATGGAACCTCTCTGAAGATTCTACATATTTACAGAATTTTTTAGAACATGCCTGAAATTCTCGAAATATTCCATAATTCATCGGAGCTTCTTGAAAGTTGCCGCAATTAATTAATGGAGCTGTTCTGAAGATCTCTGATTTTCCTCGAAATACTTGAAACATGTCTGAAAATAATGAAATTATTTAAAAATCTTTAAACTTCTTTAAAGTTCTCTGATCTTCATTAAAATTGTTGAAACTTTGCTGAAGTTTTTGGAAATTTCCTGAGTTTCTTTGAATGTGTGTAAACTTATTATAATTTCCTTGAAGTTTATTGAACTATCCTGAGGTTTTCAAAGTCATCCTGAAGTTCTTGCTATTCTCTTGAAGTTCTTGGTACTGAGATAAATGGAACTGTCTTAAAAATCTTTAAACTTCCCTGATAATCTCTGGACTTCTCGGAAATTCCATGAATGTCTTATAGTTTCTCTCTTCTCAAAGTTTCTCATTTCTTAAAGTTTCTGCTGATGTTCATGGTTTAGTCCTGAATTCTTTGAACATTTATATATTAATAGTTATAATAATTGCCCGAAAGTCTGGACGACCCTGAAGCTATTGTGACAGTTTTAAGATTTCTGAGCTACCCTGATAATTGCTATATCTATCTTTCTTGAGGTTATTGGAGGCTTTCACAATTTTCCTAAAATATTCGTAATTTCTCTGATGTTTTCTTGACTTTCCTGAAGCTCTCTGGATATCTCTGAAGTTCCAATAGTTTCTTAAAAGTTCCTGAAGTTTACTTGAAGCTGATGAAACCACCTTAAAGTTCTTGAAGTGACCGAAAGTTTACAGAAGCTTCGTTACTATCCCGCAGTCTGTCCATTAGAGTGATGCAAAATTTGAAATTTTCGCTCCACAATACTTAAACGATTTCAAATCGGATCCTGACTAACCTCTCAAAATTTGAACCAATTTGGTGATAAACTGAGATGGCACAAACCATTTGAAGTTTGTATGGGAATTACTATGGTAAAACCAAGATTTTTGTTCATGTTTATCTAATAATTCATCATATCGGTCTGCTTCAAAAACTTTCAACTGTACTTGTAGGATCGAAAGTTATCAATGGTTCAATACGCTGATGTCTTATGATCTTGCTCAATCAACTGCTCAGCAGGCAACATTGGTGTTTCTGGGGCGTTGAATAGGACACAAAAATCATGGCTACTATGTCACACTGCAAAATACAGTGTTGCCTACAGAGCAGCTGCTTGATCATGTCATAAGTTTACCAATCTCTTAAATAATTAATAACTTTTTCCTGTCTCGTTTTACATGGAAACGATCTTCAGCAAAGTTGTAGCTTTCTTTTTTCTATAAGAATGGCCATCGAACTGTTTTGCAGCTCAATTTGGAAAAACACTAGAAGGAAATGAACAAAAAGTTGAGATTTCCCATAGTAATTTACATGTAAACTTCAAATGGCTTGTGCGAAGTCTGTTTCTATCCAAATGAGTTGTAACTTTGGGAGACTGACCAGGACCCAATTTGAAACCATTTAAGCACTGTGGAGCGAAAAAGTCAAATTTTGCATCAGTCTACTGTCCATGAAACTTGCTTAAAATCCTCGGTATTTCCTTTCATTCCTCAGAACTTGTTCAAAGTACCTACGGAAGTACTCTTAACTTACCTGGATTTCTCACTATTCTTCTGATAATGTTCCAGTACTTCTTCTTCTTATTCTTATTCTTCGCATTTTGAGCTTATTGCTTGTCGAATATTAGCTTATTGCGTGCTCTCAACTTAAGGCCCACGCACATTAGATCCGGATCGGACGCGTTGCGGCAAAGTGACAGCTAAATCTATTGTCTAACTGTCAAATTTACGTCAACGCAACGTAAACGGATCTAATGTGGGTGGCCCTTTAGTGTTCTAGATGCAGTTTCACCCTTATTAATTGAGAGCATTCGATGAATGTACCATTTTGCATTTGTAGCATTGTTGCCGACAATACAATCATACTCTATATTCTAAACTTCCCAATGTTCTATCTAGACTGTCAGTTGACCATCATTAGGTGAAGTAATCAGTTCGTTTTTAAACGCTTATCAAAGTGTGCTCGCTTCGTTTCTGTAAATAAATCGTCCCCATCAGTTGATAGAACAATGGCAAATAGTGTTATTTTACCAGTGCCTTGCGTAACCATTTTCATTGACATGAAAAATATCTCTCTCCAAGGATTAAACTATATCCTAAAACAGCTGAAGCCGTGACCTTGAAACACCGTTGAACTCGTTACAAATCCCGGATATTTTGCAGAGTAAATACAAATCTGTGCTCGAAATTCAAAAGCTTAGTGACCAAAAGCTTAAAGTGACTATGAACAATCGAAGCGATGCAAAAGACTCAGTCAAAAGTTCACCTATACAATCATCTCTACACGTATACATTCACAGCAAAAAAATAAGGACAAAATTATCATTAATACAATGCATGAACTGACATTACGCTGCTTTTACTGCATTTGTTTATTTATGTGGTCATAAAAATTACATGAAATTTTCGACATGATTGTAGTGCATCCACTTTGATGTGATATCAAAATTATTTTTTTGCTGTGTTCCGATCGTGTTGAAGTAGTTGGCGTTATATCGGACCCTTTCATCGGGACTACAGACGTGAAACAAAAGAGGATAGGGAAATTTAGAGAACACCATATGGGCTCGGTGGCAGTTCTCGAGACCCGGGACGGGACTTGACACTCCAGCTTCGCACTCTTCTTAATGTTTTTGATGAATGCCTGTGGAAAATTAGTGCATGGTGTTTCTACGGAGTTGACCAATGATGCCAGGATTGCAAAATGATTTTTCTATTTAATTTTACTTTGATTCGGAGTTTCTACCGCAGTTTAGCACCTTGTACATAATTTTTGTTAAACACAATAAAAACAACCATAAACAAACAAGAATATTCATCTCTTAAAGCACGCCGTGGACCCTATTTTCCAACTTTCCTTTCGCAAATATAAACAATTAACAACGCTATTGACGTCAACATTGATTCCGGCATCACTGCCAGCCCGATTGATGTGATCCCTCTGTCCTTTTTATTCAACGATTGCTACTTTCAAATCAACCAATCAGCAACTGGCTCGGATTTGACAGCAAATTGGCTCGTAATCGCTACCCGATTGTCAAGCCCCGTCCCAGCTCGAGACAACTAGCATGGCTCATTATTCCACAATCAAACAACGATACATTCCTTCAACAAATATACGGATTACGTTTTCAGGAACAGTGCTCCCAGATTTTCTGGAGATAAATCGGGTGTCGATTCCTTCTAGATTATATTACGTTAAACCAATGTTTTGCAATAATTGCAAGAACATTGGACATACTACTCAGCATTGTACTAAACATGCTCTTGAAGTATTGACAAAAATAAAATGCCCTTATTGTAAAATTGATCATTCTCAAGAAGAAGATTGCTAAGTATTGAAACGAAAAATTCAGAAACTTTGAAACTACAGAAAACATCTATACAAACTAAATTACTCCGAAGTGAAAAACATGTCACTATCAAAAATACAAAGTAACAATCAGTCAGGCAACGAGGACCCTTCACAAGATTCATCAGTCACTATCAGTGAACTCTGGCTTTAAGTAATTACTGCAGACAATGCACCCTCTCATCAGTTATTTGTGGAAGGAAATTATTAGACATGCTCCCACACTTGGACTTATAATAGCACCGTTACATTATTATTTATTATAAATTATATAATGTTTAAAGGTTGATTGCCAGTATGATGTAAAATTAATTATAATTCTGATGAAAATCGGCCCCATTATGGTTTATAATTGGTTGGGCCTACCAAATAAAGATTATGAAAAACTCTCTAGACTGTCATTAATTTTTAGAACTTCTTGAAGGTTCTCGCTATTTTTTCTGAATTTAATGGAACTGTCCTAAAGTACTCGAAATTCTCCTGAAGTTGCCGGAGTTTCCCAAAAGTTCTCATGATTTTCCTAATAATCAAAAAGCTGCCCTTACTTTACGTAGCTCCCCTTAAAATCATTTAACTTAACTGAACTGCTCTGCAGCTCTTGGATCTTCACTGAAATTCTTGAATCTTTCCTGAAATCTATGAAGCTGCCCTAAAGCTATAGGAGCCCACCCTAAAGATCTTACACTTCCATGTTGTTCTGCACGTTCATGACAATCTTGATGTTTTCGGAATTTCTTTTAAATTTTTCGAATTTCCATAAAATTCTCACATCTTCCGCAATTTTTCTGATGTTCATGATGTTGATGTTCCCGAAATTTTGTGATCTTTTCTTTTTCTGCTTAACATTTGGAAAGTTCCTGCAATTATTATGCAGCTAATCGAACGCATCTGACGTTCTCAGAATTTTCTGACGTTTTTTCAACTTCCCTCAAGTTTTCATCATTTTCAGATGGTCATGAAACTGCCATGAACTATCCCGAAGCTCTCTGAATTTTCCTAACGATCTTTGAACTTACCTGAAGTTTTCTGCACCAACTTTCAACACCTACGTTCGGATTGTCTCCGGTCTTCTTCCGTCAACGCCCGCCGATGCCGCATGCATCGAAGCGGGTATTCTGCCCTTTCACCATCGTATAACCGCAGCAATTGCAACGAAAGCCGCTGCCTTTACCGCAATGACCTCCGGAAATGACAGGATCTTTCTCCTCGATGTGGGGAGCAGACTCCTCCGAGGTACACGGAGACAAAAGTTGGCGCATACCTCCACCAAAAATCGAGAGTCGGATAAAGAGCAGGTTCAAGGATGGAGATAACAAAGCAGCGCTGAAGAGAACAGTAGCCAAACTGTTAGGCTCGGACTACCCAACCCATGCCCACATATACACGGACGGATCGCTTTCCCGAGCCGGGGTCGGAATTGGAGTAGCCGGAATTTCAGCACCGATGAGTAGCAGCCTATTGCCACAGTGCTCGGTTTTCTCCGCCGAAGCTGCAGTCATCTTTGTTGCCGTTACAACACCCTCGGACCGGCCCATACTGGTGCTATCCGATTCGTACAGCGTGATACAAGCCCTTACATCGGAGACCCTGACTCGCCCCTGGATACAGGGTATTGTGGAGGCCACACCTCCGAACACGGTGTTTTCCTGGATCCCTGGGCACTGCGGTATCCCAGGAAACAGCGAAGCCGACAGCCTGGCAGAGTCTGGACCAGCTGGCCCCCGTTACACCGACGGAGTGCCACTACAGAACATAAAGCGATGGATAGTCAGCAAAATGTGGGAAGCCTGGGAAGCAGAGTGGTGCCAATCCCAATCCCTCTTCATCCGAAGAATCAAAGGAACGACGAGCAAGTGGACGGATATGTCGAAACTACGGGACCAGAAGGTGGTTTCTCGCCTTAGGACAGGCCATACAAGGATCTCACATAGTTTTGGTGGGACGCAGTTCCACAGAATGTACTACGTTTGCGGAACCACTGCATCGGTGGAACACATCCTATGTCTGTGCCCTTCCCAACAGCATTAGGGACATACTGGGCGACGAACCTTCCACTTTAGCGACAGTTATTTATTTCCTCAAGGACGCTGGGCTACACAACAACATTTAGGTCATTTTAAGGTGTTTCGCTGTGAGATCCTTATTCTAGTTATCACTTCGAGTTTTTAAGTGCACCAATATCAGCATTCAGGACACGTACAACAATGAAACTGTTATTCAACGTTTGCTGCGCTGCAGCATACATAAAGTAGCAATTTCAGGTGCAATGAGGCACTAATTTCCGAGATTTGTGTAATTGAAAATTCGAAGTGGAAGTGCATGTATAGCCCTCGTAGCGGCCATTTGTGGACTCTACAGGGAATCACCTTAACTTTCTTTTGGCTGACGGGACATCTCTGCCGGACGGGGGATTACCCCTCCTACGGTGGAGCTCCGATCTCTTTCAAAACCCTACATAACTTTGATGTACCGGATTGCTTTTTTTTCTCGTTGCCTGTATTGTTAGTCTTTTACTGGAATCCGTTTTAATTGTTTCTATTTGAGTACATGTGAATTGTAAGCCAACTCCGTAACCCCCCCTGGGGCCTCCTATTTTATAGAGATGAACTAGCCAACGGCTAAACATCTCTCTAATAAAGTAAAAAAATAAAATAAAAATAGAATTAAGTTTTCTGAAGATTTTTAAAGTTTCTGGAATTTTCTTGGAGTTAATTAAACTGTCGTGATGTTCTCTAATCTAAGTTCACGAAAATTCCCTAAAGTTCATAGAACTGAACGGAATTTCTCGGAACCAAATCTTAAAGATCTTTAATCTTCTCTCTTGGATATTTCGTGACGTTTGTGAAACTTCTCTGAAGAGTTCGGAACTCCTAAGCTCCTATTTTCAGGATTTCCTTGAATTTATCAGAACTTCTATAAAATTCTTGTTATTTTCCTGAAATTAAAAGATCTGTCCGAAAGTTCTCACGATAATAGAATGTATAAAAACGAACCAACCAATCTTTATAAATTCACAGGCTAAAATATTTTAAAATATTTGGATTATGTTTTCACATGTAAATTTAGCATGCTAGAGCCAATATAATATTTCTCCACTTCAACAGCCCCCTGTAGAAATTGGAATACTAAAATTTCTTGTTTCGTTTATTGAGGTACGTAATTTGTCGTTTGGGCCAGTCTTGTAAGCGGTCACCGTAGTCGACACATTTTCTGTGATAATCGATTGTCTTTGCTTCCGACACTTGCAGTACCAATCTAAAATGTCATACGTCACGAATGTATGTATTTTAGTTTTTCTCATAATAAGAGCTGCTGATGTTGTGCTTATGTGAATTCTGAAAATAGCAAGCAATGGTGTCCTAGTAATAACATTTCTGATCACCAAATTGAGGAATTATTACGAATGCACACATGCCATATTATAGTTATTTGATCATTTTCGTTTTGCTCGAATGTTGTTCTACCGTTTGTGTTGTGTAAGAGAGACAACGGTAGAGCGTGAGAGTACGAATACAAACAGTCTGTTGCGAACGACAACAAAGCGAATGTAATAAAAAACGTCGACCGTTTCAACCCCTGGTTTGGCCAGGTTATCTCCGTGTTGCAGGTAATAGTCTAAAAGCCAGAAATATCCATTTCCTTGGTCCTTATTCAGTAAATTTGCTTGTCTTTGTTTGTAAATTCTAAACTTTCTAAACTTGACGTGGCTAGGTTTTCAAGGGTTTGTAACATGTCGTACAATTGTTATGTCCTCCTTTGTCATGTTCAGCCACTTTGGATTTGAAATGGTAATGAATACCCTTTTACGTGTCCTTGTCACTTCTGCTAAATGTTCTTTAAATCTTCTGTCTATAGTTCTTTTTGTCAGCCCTATGTGTATTTTGTCACACTGGGAACAGGATATTTAGTAAACTCCTGCTTCTTAAATCGTTTACTGGGTATTTAGTGTTTCCTAATCTCATCTTTAGTTGGTTGTTTCTGCTGGTGAAAACAATGTCAATGCCAAGTTTTCTCAGTTTATTTCGCAATGGTCTGGTTAACTTATAGTCGTAATCTACAGTAATCTCGTCGTAGGCTATCTGTTATTGGTGTTAATGTAGTTAATGATCTTTTGAATTCGTTGTTTCTGTGTTTTTCAATTATAGGTTTTTCTTGGGTATCCGTTTAGTTTAGCTGTCTCAAATATATAGTCTAACTCTTTTTTTTTCTTTCCTGTTACACTAAGTGGTAAAGTCTCTAGTCTATGGATCATATGGTGAAAAGCAGCCGCTATTTGTTCGTGGGAATGGTTGAAAGTGTTTGCTATAACTCGTGTTGTGTTTGTCGGTTTTCTGTATATTAAAAATGTCATTGAAGTAGAGTCTCTAATAATTAGAACATCCAAGAACGGTAACACTCCATCCTTCTCTTGTTCACAAGTGAGCTTGATATCCCAATGTGCACTGTTAATGGGCTTTAGGATGATTGGCAAAGATTCTCGCTTAACAATGCTGAAGATATCGTCTACATATCTCCACCATCGTTTTGGAAGCAATCCCCTCTCTTTAAGATCACTCTCTAGTTTAGCCATGAACAGTTCACATAACAAAGGAGATAGAGGGTTACCCATCGGTGCTCCCTTCGTTTGTTTATAATAGTCACCTCTAAATGTAAAGTAATTCTCTTCCATACACATTCTAGTCCGTTTTATATATGTTCGTACTTTAGCTTTCCTTGTTGCGCTACCGTGTTGTCGAAGTAACCAGCCTTCTAATAGATTAATGGCTTCTTTGACTGGTACAATGGGAAATAGTTCTATTACGTTAAAAGAAACCATAACTTCGTCGTCTTCAATGTTACCTGAGCCTTGTAGTTGTTCTGTGAAGTGTTTGGTATTTAGTACTTATCTTGATTCTGTTTCTGGACGTATTGTCTGAAATCCCTTGACTAGACATATTGCTATCTTATGTGTTGGTGATCCTTCTGCTGATATAATTTCTCTAATTTTGTTTCCTGGTTTGTGTATTTTTGGTTGTCCTCTAATCTGATGAGGGCAGAACATTTTTCATAGCACATTTGGTAGCGGAACATTTGTCAAACGCTTGTTCTTGAACTTGTAATATATTAATTCCATACTTTAGGGCACTGCTGATTAAACCTACATTATTTTAACTGTGTTTGTAGTAAGGGGTAGGTCACTCCGCATACCAATCTTGGGTCATCTTTTAGGTCAGTGTACCGCAAGTATGCCGATTGTGCCGGTCATAGAGGAAGTAACGATTGTTTCTAAATTACCCATCCCGGCAACCCAGTATTTCTGACCCTTTGAACGTTTTGGTTTGAAATCGCAAGGATAAATCGGATTGAGGATGACGCGGGAAGTGGCGGGTGTGCAAAATTTTGGTGTTTTGTGTTCCATAGGGTAATAAAAGTCCTGTGTTTTAGTGTTTTATAATGCCCCCAATGGCAGACCAAAAATCTAGCTTTTCGTGATGTGAAAAGCATCGGTCTATCAGCGGCCGGAAAGAGTTGGAACCGGTGGGGAGCATTGCTGGAGACCGACTAGAGAGGATGATGAATAGACTTCTTTGGTTTGTTTAGTGTGAGTTGCAGCATTATTTGAATTAAGGGTACTAATGGGGTCTGATTAACTACCTCTTTCTCTTGAGTCCACTCTACAACCTTCATTTCATATTTAGATCTATAAGTGAACTGCTGGTCTGAATTCATCTGGTATATTCAAATAGTGGATGTTCCTGAATTTACAGTCAAACAGCACGTAATATTGCGAACAACTTCAATAACAGTTGTCCAGCAGTGCTCCCATTTTATTTACAACAATTCAATGCCTACGAGATTGTGCCGAAGGTTGCCGAAGGTGTGCCGATGGATGTGCTCAAGCTGTGCCGATTCTTATTCCGGCACAATGTGCTGAGTGACTTGCCCTTTGGTTTGTAGTGAATTTTTGCTGATATGAGCACGCAGTTATGTCTGTGGTGAGTCACGACAATGTCCAAAACCTCCATGGGGCATTTTGGTGCACAGCTTTTATATCAGAAACGCATTTAGATACACAGCAAAAAATAAATTGTAATATTACATCCAAGAGGATGCACTGCAATCAAGTCGAAAATCTCATTTAATTTTTATGGCCACATAAATAAACAAATGCAGTAAAAGCAGCGTAATGTACGTTATTGCACTAATGACAATTTTGTCTTACACCATATTTTAGACACGAGTGAAGTGCCTGCACGTTGATGTGATATCAAATTTAATTTTTTGCTGTGTAGATATTTCTGCGCCCAGTTAGTATTGATTGAAAAAAATAAATCACCATGGATTCACAGACCTGTTTTTTTTTAAACACAACAACAACAACAACTTTTAGTGGAGCCGGTGGTGTAGTGGTAACCCGAGCAAAGTACAGCATCAAAATGACAGCAAATTGAAATCAAGTTTTGATATCAACATCAAACTGAAATCATAATTTGATTTCAGTTTACGCAATTGACAAATTTGATACCTAATTTTGTTTTCATTTTGCTGTACATTTACTCTTCAGATATATGTTGTTGCGGGTTTGTTTTCATTGCCTTAGCATAACATCAAATTGAATACTTGTTTTGCTATCAACAGGAAAAATGGATATCAAATTAAGTTTTTAGTTTGCTCTCACTGATACCAGAAATAGTTTTCAATGTGATGTCACAGGAATATTTGTCTGCTCTCAATTGTGATATTTTAACCGTTAAAACGACCAAAACGACAGCAACCTGAGTAATCATTATCAGCGAAATCACAACATCAAATTTAGATTTAGATTTGATCTCAGACTTGGCTCGGGAAGCGTGATTGCCTCTCACTCCAAAGGGCCTGGGGTCAATTCCAATCTGCGCCGCCGGGGTTTTCTGAGGCAAACAATCTTTGATCACGGAATAAAGGCCGTTGGTCTTCAGTCCATGAGTTGATATGTCGGTAGGTATGGTTCAGGTGTGGGAGCTGCCTCCCTGGCGTCGGTAAAGATTGAGTCATTTAATATCTGGACGCACTGTTTATTTTACTGCAGTGCTCCTAATTCAAGCAATTTGTAAATAGAATTATTAAAGGAATCTTCAGTGAATTCTTAGAAGAATCATTTAAAAATCAGAGAAATCTTGGGATGAATTCCATAATTCTGGAAGGATTGTTCGGTATCGAATTTTTTAACTGTTATGAAGAAAACTTCAAGGGAGTTTCGGAGAGATTCTCAAATTTATTTAGCGAAATGAAATGATTTTAAAATTATTGATGAGAACGTTGTGATAGAAAGTCTGTTACTCACTTATTTCTGTTACTCTTGGTGATTCCCGAATATGCTGGATTCAACCGCAGGTCAACATGGTAGGAACGGAATAGTACTAGAAACCCGTCTTCACGAAGATCGGCTTCGACGGTGATGAACTTTCGGCGGACTGACTAGACTGTCATTTTTAACAGTCTCCAGAGAGAAAGAGACTGTCCACCAAATGGACAGTTTGATAGGAAACCTGTGTCAAACGCGGACTAACCAGAGGGATCCCCAATAAGAGCGTAGAGGCTATAAGTACTTGTACTGAATAGACTTCAAAACACAACTGGTTTATTTGAAAATTGCAGTGGGCTTTTACAGCCGAAAAATCTACACAAAGTTGAACTCTACAATTTGTTGCATAAAGATAGCATATCGCTTCTTGACTTTGGTTAGAGAGAGAAAACTGGATTAAGAACGTTTTTCAAAAATATTGCAGATTTGCAAATTGCCTTGCGATCCATTGCTTTGATTCTGACTGCTGCCCTGTACCGCATGAGCAATGATGCACAATTATGTGCCTCGTGAACAGCATACAAAATGCTTAGTTGTCAATATGAATTTTCGATTGAACTTTTGTTCGTCGCTTGAGTTTTATATTGGTTTATGATGCTTGACTGATTGATTGATGATAGTTACTCTAATACCTACAATGTTTTATGGGATACTGAAAAGCAAAGCACACATGATCGGAAGGACCCACTCTACGACAACTGGTGGAATTTGATCCCAAAAATCCTTGTGTTCAAATGGTGGTTCAAATCCCACCGGTTGCCGCAGATTTTTCCGAAAGTTTTCTCATACACCTGTGTCCTTCCGATCATGCGTGCTTTACTTATATATGACCACTTTAAGTTTGATATTTGACGTTAAGCATCTCCAACTATGTAAATAGTTAACTTCACACATGAAGTAATACAAACATGATTAGTTAAAGTACATAACTCTAGATGGAACCTTACCATCAATAATACTGTCATTCAGGGTTGCTTCCACTCACTTGCTATAGAAAAATGTTTTTCGAAATTATAAAATCATTAGATGTTATTATGATATTTTGTGCTTGTAAATTAAAAGAATAGGTTGTAAAGTATGTGTTTGACACATAAAACCTGTCAATTTCGCTTTCAGTGTGTCACAATCAGCGAATTAATGACTCAGAGTGAGCGCTAGCGAGTCGTAAAATCGTGGATTGTGACTATCTCAAAGCCAATTTGACTGGTTTTATGTGTCAAACTCTTGCCTTTCAACCTCTTCTTGTATCTAACAAGTAAAAAATATCATTATAACATCTAATGATTCCGAAAATCTTTTTGTTTTACTGCAAGTGAGTGGAAGCAAGCCTGCTGTCATTAGTCGAAAGGTACAGTAGTAGCACCTCCGCTACCCGTGTCTCCTCGAGATCGTTAAGTTGATGATGACAGGAGCACAAACAGCGGGGGAGACAACAATAGCTGCTATTTCTAAACCTATCGACTAGATGCCTATGTCAGATGACGACTTGAGTGTGAAACAATCGATAGAGCTGTGTTCGCACATAGAAGGTACGTGAGAAATTCGGCGATCATCTCTTTTGTCATTTGGGTGGGGGGAGATATCCCTCACCATCCCTCTGCAACAGGGGAGTTTGGTAAAGGAGGTGATCAACCCGATTCATACCTTCCTCAAAATTGACCTTTGCTCGCTGTCTACTCTCTATATACAATTTTCACACTGCCGTACTCTAAGGGAACTATCAACTCTATACTTTCATCTCTTCATCTATCGTATAAAATGACCACTTGCATTCGACCCGTTCAACCTATTGGTATCTGACCTAATCCTCCATCTTCATAACATTTTTCCTACCCCCCCCCCCCTCATTTCAAAACCTGGCTACGCTACGGGTGTGTTTTTTGGTAGTTTACACCTTTTATTATTTTTTGTGTATTAGGTTTTTTTGCAATCCATTACAATCCATAATGGTAAACGAACTGTAAATAAACTTGATTTTCTATGGAAACATCATTCAGCCAAACATGCTTCAGCGCTCGTACGAGGCGGACCCAGCCATTAGACTACTGCCGACCCTAAGGCCTGTTAATTATCATGTGCCCTCAATTTTGAACTGGTCGCGTATTGGGTGGAAAAGTTGGTGTCATGGTGCAAAATTGACACCCGGCCGTCAACTGGAAGTGACGGGGCATGTTGACTAATTGTTGTTGGTTTTAAAGCTCCAATCATGGCATTTTAATTTTCTGCTTTATAGTGGGCATGAGCCCATTTATATCATTATTTTATGAAGTAAAAGTGAACTTCTATTTTATAAGCGTGATGGGTACCAATATAAAAAAAAAAACTATGAATCGCAGCACATCCGTTGTTGTGGTGAAAATAAAGCTGTAAACAACGCTTTCCAGCATTTATTCGAGACCGTCGGTGCCACAGTTGGCAGGTACCTACATATGACACGTCAGCGTAAATCATAAACTTAATGGGCAGAATTAAGTTGAAAATAATGATCGTAAAACTTGAATGAGGGAAGTGTGTGCGTGTGCATTCGCGCGAGGATGGATGCAACATTGTTAAGCTGCTTCGTTCGGAGCGAGACAGGGGTGAATGCATTCAGTTGCACCAAGCAGAAGTCTCTCTAGTCTAGTTTTCAGGTTACCAAATGCTGTGGTAACTTTCAAATGAGGACGATCATCAACCTTGTTAATCTGGTAACACTTCTACAGTATGACAACCATTAGTGAAGCCACGTGCTCTTTCCGGTCACGGGTTTTGCTGTTATGCAAACTCGGCGAACAAACTTAGAGGCATGGTAAGGGCTTGAAAGCAAATTTACGACCACGAGACGAAACCACATTTGTACGCTTTTACACGTTCTTATGACCCCTTGAGGACCATCAGCAAGTTCGGAGAAAGAGAAAAGCAAAGATGAGTTTGTGGCGTGTCCGAGCTGGTGGTAAGCTTGTTGGTAGGTACGCAGCATTGCTCCACCCAGCATATGGATTAAGTAATATAAATCTTAGCGATAAAGGTAATGAGCGAGAAAAGGCTTTTTAAAGGTCCATATTGTTGGGACGGTTTATGGTTCCTGGTTCCGAGGAGGGCACATGGCTACAGGAAACCGACAAATTATGACATTTCGCTGGAAGAATCGTTTCGAGTGGGTCGAACATTTCGAGGTGCCTCTTAAATGTAACCAAAAAGTGTTGTTTTGATGCACTTTAACACGGCGATGCGTTGTCGCCAGCGATAAAAAGTGTCTAATTTACTCCAATTTTCATTCATATATGCACATCTTCGAAAAACAAACTGGAGTTCATATATCTCCGAGATACCGTCGTCAACTTTGGGCACTCATTAGCGCATGGATCGCTGCCGCGGCTGTGTGAAGAGCTTTATCGACGCGCTTGGCGTCCCATGACGGGCAAGCATAAATGTCACATGTGCCATTAATCATGATTTATAGAGTGTCAGCGAACACGCCTATCTATAACTGGTGAGGTCCGTTCGCAGCGACGCTGACTGACTGCAGCTGCGTGAAAGACAATGACGAGAGGGCGATGATGGCGCCTGGTGGACCGTCCGCCGTCAGTAGGAATGGGTAGGTATATCCAATCCAGTACGTGCTGTAGAGTCGTTTACTGTGGTGAATGTCGTTTTTGCTAAACGATCTGACGTTGCCCCCTGTCACCGGGTGGGAAATTGGATGATGGTCAACCAGATTTTGACCGTCGCATTTAGTCACCCAGTATGATGATGATAATTTTGAGTCGATTTTTAAGTGGTAATAAATTAGGCTCGTATTTCCATTTTTAAATTGGATTCACGCATATGCGAAATTTGTTTAATCTGGTGATGAATTACTGTTTGTCCCATTTCTCATTTCACGGCCGGGCAGGCAATTCAAATGTGTGGTTGCCTTGTGTCGATATTTTCTTGCTTGCACATGAAAATATGATGTTTAAACAGTTCAATGTAATCCCTAAATAACATTTTTCGGACAGTCAACTCTCAAAATGGATTAGTGAAAACAATTTTCGAAAGCTATAAGGCCGAATGCAAATGTAGGTCAAATGAGTCAGCGAAATTTGAACTATCTTCATTAATTTGTCATACGACACCTGTTTTTTTGCTATTTAAAAGAAACATCAACATGAACTAATCGAAAGCAAACTTTTTTTTAATGTGTAATCATTGTACAATACTAACCAATATTCATACAACTCATATTTTAAATTTTCAATGGATGTCAATGCACAGCTCGAAAAAGTAGTGTAAATTTCCGTTACTATGATGCACATAAATGGAGCGTCATATATCATTCAAGTTTACATTAGAGATCGTGTAAATGTATGTGATAATTACTTAAATATTCCAAACATTGCATGCAACCATCCATCTTTGTAAGCAACATTTCTTGCAAGTTGCTAGTTTACGTTGAATGAAAGTTTACTGGCATGAATTTTTGCATACATGGATGTTTATTTTTTTTTTATTAATTAATTCATTTGTAAGGCTCAATCGAATAAACTTTACAGAGCCATGTTATCATTTGCTTTGTACATAATTGATGTCTTAAATCTAGAGTTAAAGGAACTGAATCGATTACTCGCGGTCGTCTCGAGGTTAGTAGAGATGTACAGTTTTATGGATGGGGAGAGGGAGGAGGAGGTTTGAGTATATGATTTACGATACAAGTATTTTATTATTCTTAAAACATGAACTTAGTCCTAATCAATTTTGTATCCACAGTGTAATTATAAAATTATTACAGAAACAAGCATTAAAAAAACCCACATGAACAAAACAAAAACTAAACACAAGGTTAGTCAAACTTACAATCTAAGGTTAATATTCTTACAGAAAACATATATAAGTTTCATAAGCTCCAGATCGCGTCTAGCCAAAATATCCCGAACTGGAACATTAGGTTGTCTACCTCTAGCCCGAAGGGAATCGTACAGTTCAGATCTGACTCCGCGATGCTCAGCACAAGATCAAATAATGTGATCTGCGTCCTGGTAACCTTGTTCACATTCACAGAGATTGCTGTCCCCCAGCCCAACACGGAACAAGTGAGCGTTTAACGAGTAGTGATTGGACATTAGGCGAGACATCATACGAATTAAGTCTCGACCCACATCCAACCCCTTGAACCAAGGACTCTTCGACACCTTAGGGATGATCGAATATAGCCATCGTCCGAAACTTCCTTCGCTCCATTTATTCTGCCAGCTGACGAGTGACTGTTGACGATAAATGAAGAAAAATTCATCGTAGGCGATTTTTAGCAAGTGAGTCCGCCATCTCATTGCCGGAATCGAGCAATGAGATGGGACCCATGCAAAGGTGATGTCAAAAGATCTTAAAGATTAAGCACTTAGAGCGAATAGCCTCATAGAGCGAATAGCCTCGACAGAACTGAGACTATCCGTAAAAATAAAATAATGATCTGGTACAAGTGAGGTGAAAGTTTCTAGCGTATAATGTATTGCCGCCAGCTCAGCAACATATACGGAACAAGGAGCTTGAAGCATTCGAGAGGCGCTATGAAATTCGTTATAAATACCAAAACCAGCGGACACCTCTATTAATGATCCATCTGTGAAGAACGATCTTGCGGAATTAACTTGGCCAAACTTTGCAGTGTATAATGACGGAACAATCATGGAACGATGATGTTCTGGGATCCCACGAATCTCCCGCGTCATAGATAAATTAAAACTAACTGAATTGTCGAAGTCGGAGAAGCATACACGATGAGGATTATGCTGTGAAGGGCTGACATCCAGGGTTATGTACACGTAGTACAATGACATAAAACGAGTTTGAGGGTTCAGCTAAAGAAGCTTTTCAAAGTTTTTGATTACCAGTGGGTTCATAACTTCACAACGGGTGAGGAGCCTGAGGGACAATTCCGAAAACCGATCCGATAGTGGCAACATGCCCGCCAACACTTCTAGACTCATCTCATGAGTCGAGTGCATGCATCCTAACGCGATACGAAGACAACGATACTGGATACGTTCCAGTTTGATGATGTGAGTTTTAGCCACCGACTGGAAACAAAAACTACCGTATTCTAAAACCGATAAAATCGTTGTCCGGTACAACGTTAAAAGATCTTGCGGATGGGCTCCCCACCACGTTCCGGTAATTGTTCGGAGAAAATTGATCCTTTGTTGGCATTTTCGTCTCAGATACTCAGTGGGATCTCCAGATGCATTTGGAATCGAACCAGACCCCAAGATATTTAAAAGACATGGAATGAGTGATCGGCTTCCCCAAAAGTTGAAGCTTCTATTGTGCCGGGCTATGCTTTCTAGAAAAAACGACCAACTCAGTTCGATACCTAGCTCGATAGCCTAAGTAGACAAATTATCTAAGGTATTCTGTAAGGGTCCTTGCAGGTCGGCTCCTTTGGGCCCTGTCATAGACACTACGCCGTCATCTGCAAGTTTTCTCAACGTGCAGTTGTCACTTAGACAACTGTCAATTTCTCTGACGTAGAAATTATACAAAAGGGGGCTTAAACATGATCCCTGAGGGAGACCCATGTAATCGAGAAGCTGTAGAGTTTACATGAGAAAAGCTCATATGTTTCTCTGACAGCAAATTGTACAACAAGTTATTAATTAATGGAGAAAGGCCACAAGCGTGGAGTTTGTCTGAAAGGACTTAAACCGATACTGAATCAAAAGCCCCCTTAATATCCAAGAAGACAGAAGCCATTTGCTCTTTTTTAGCAAAAGCCAACTGAATTTCTCTGGAAAGCAATGCGAGACAGTCGTTCGTTCCCTTGCCCCTACGGAATCCAAATTGAGTATCTGAGAGTAGGTGGTTCGTCTCAACCCATTTGTCAAATCGAAAAAGGATCATTTTCTCCAACAATTTTCGAATGCACGATAACATCGCGATGGGACGATACGAGTTATGATCTGAAGCGGGTTTTCCAGGCTTTTTAATTGCTATAGCTCTCACTTGCCTCCAATCATCCGGAACAATATTGAGCTCCAGGAACTGACAAAACAAATTCAACATGCGCCTCTTAGCGACGTCTGGGAGGTTCTTCAACAAGTTGAACTTGATTCTATCAGCCCCCGGAGCCGAATTGCCACACGAAAGGAGCGCGAGTGAGAGTTCCAGCATTGCAAAAGGCTGGCTGATCTCGTCTACCGAATTCGTCGTTTCGCGAGGAATCATCTGTGCCGGCGGCACGGAATCAGGGCATACTTTTCGCGCGAACTTGAGAATCCAACGATCTGAGTAAGGGAGAACAGCCCATAATGCACCCCTGGGGTAAAATGCCCACTTTTAGAAAAACAGCGATAACTTTTCCTCAGATGCATTTTCCGGATAACGGTTTGTGATTGTTTTCAACTGGAGGTTTCACAAATAATTCTTGATCATAAAATCATGTATTGACCTACTGATTCCTTAAAAAAATTGCATTTTGTGCAAAACAGGACACAGTTGTTAAAATCATCGACTGTAAATTAAGCTTTTATCATCATGTATTACAAAAAAAAAATTAAAAAATTTACGTTTCGTATATTTTTTAGATATTTTACTTGATGAATCACAGTTTAACATTCTATTGAGATTTTGAGACCTTATTTCTGATGTAACATAAAGAAATAATCATTTGAAATACCGCTTCCCTTTGCATTATCTACTTGCAGGGGTTATGGTTTGTTTACCATGGGGTGCATTTTACCCGAATGTTGTGGTGCGTTTTGGCCATTGTTGTCGTGCGTCTTGCCCCAATGTTGTGGTGCATATTGCATCAGGCGTTTTGCCCCGCTATCATTTTGGAAGCAATTTAAAAAATACCTTGAAAGTCATGGAAAATCATCCTTTTGTAGTTCTAAATCACTCGATCTTTGTAGAAAACATGGTAATGAACCAAACGCCATTACTTTCTTCTTGATTTTAGCTTCCATTCGCCAGCCATTGACGATTTTGCTTAAACGGTGCGTTTTGCACCATCCTACCCTACTCCTCGCTCTCGTTGTTCGAAGACCGGTTACGCAACCTTCACGCCGTGTTCCAAAGCGTATTCATCGGCGTTTCGCGTGATAATCCGTCCACGAAATGCCGCCAGTATCCGCGTTTCTTGGCTTTGATGAGGCTCTTGAGTTCGCGTTCAAGAGAAGAGTGCGCTTCGAAATTCACGGGTGTTCCACGTTTCCGGAAAAGCTTAAACGCGTCGGACTTTTTACGATAAACCTCAGTGCATTGCTGGTCCCACCAAAGGGAAGGAGGTTTCCTACGGAAAGACGTTCCAGGAACCGGCCGAGTTTGAGCTCGAAGCGCGCTGTCCAAGATCAGATTGGAGAGGAAGTTATATTCCTCCAACGGTGGAAGCCCTATCGCGGTCTTGAATGTTGTCCAATCGATATTACGGGTGAGGTCGAACGCGACGTTAACGGATTCCGACGGATTGAACCCACTGGCAATCGAAATTTTGATCGGCAAGTGATCACTACCGTGCGGATCTTGGATCACATTCCACGTGCAATCCAACACATGGATGTTTACATCACTATTAAAATTCAGATTTTTTTCTGTGTGGAATCACACTTCATGTTTTCAATTGGGTCTCTTGACAATCAGTTTTTTAAGTATTTGTGTCTGAATTATCTTGATACTGCACTTGACTTTAGAAAAGTTACAATTGAGCGAGACCTAAGATTGAACTTGCGACCTTATGCTCACAGAAAAAATCTGAATTTCACTGGTGATGTAAACAGCCATGCATGCTAACATTCATGTATGTAAACTTCCCTTTCTCGTAAACCAGCAACTTGCAGGATATGTTGCTTACAAAGAAAGACAGTTGCATACAATATATGGAAAATATCATGACATGCCTCATAAATTTTCTTAAATTTACACGATCTATAACGTAAACTTGTATGATATATGACGCTCCTTTTATGTGCATCATAGGAAATTTACACTGAACCACAGGACTGGTCATAGCATTAGCATTGATAATTGATGGATAAAATCTAACTGCTTGTATGCTTGGCGCAAAACATGTTTGTGAAATTTATCAATAAAATTTGTATGATTAGAGGCGGAGTAATATTATTTCACCTTCAAAAGCAACAATTGACATTTTTAGTTGTCTGCACAGGAGTGTATGCACACCTAGAAAAATTCATGTACATTTAGGTGCTCTGAGAGTGACATATACAAGCGACAATCTTGACATAAATTTCAGTCATTACAGACGCGAAATATAGCTTAATCAACCGTACATTTCAGTCTCGGAGCTCTTAATATTACATGACATGTTAGTTTCCGTCTGATTCATATTTGATGAGCGCTCAACATTTTTCATAGTAAAGTCTGGAATTAAAAAAAAAAACCTTAAATGCTGCATTTGGAAGTTGAGTGTATATACAATGGTTGCTGTGATGAGTTTTCACCGTCTGCTCTCCAGATTTCAAAATGACGTCCAAGCAAGATCACATCTATACATCAATAACGCGCTTTTGATACAATTTCTAGGCCTTTATTGTTGAGAGCGAGGGGCGCGCCCTTCCAGATATAAGTGCGTGATATTTAAAATACATCGTAGTAATTTAAATACGTTGACAGTAATAATTTTAATTTTAATACTTTAAACAGTATTCATAGAAATTAACAAATAATTAACGGTTATTTATGTAATGACAATTATTTGAACTATATTGAAAATAATTTAAATAGAAAATTGTGTGAGTCATTAAAACATTTATTGAAATTAAGAGTATACTGAAAGTATTTAATGCAGTAATGGCAAGATTTTTAATATTTGGTCAGCAGGCTGTGTAGTGTTGAAAGACTAGTGCGTGCCCTTCGGTTGAGAGCAATCAAGCGCTTTGGAATTTCGGGTTCTGCATACAAATGGGTTGAAAGCTATTTATCTGACAGAACACTAAGGACTGTTTTTAATGATTTTGTATCTTTTCCCGTTGACAATGACCTTGGAGTGCCTCAGGGAAGTGTTTTAGGGCCCCTTTTATTTATTATGTATATTGATGACATGCGATGAGTTTTACGGTTTTGTGATATTAATCTTTTTGCTGACGATACTGTGTTATTCATTGCAGCTAAAGATTTAGAAGAAGCCGTTTCACGCTTGAATAAAGATTTGCGTTCTCTAAGTAGATGATTGAAGTATAAACAATTGAAATTGAACATAAGTAAAACTAAATTCATGGTAATTTCGCGGAATCGTGTAGATGATGATGTCCCGGTTGTTATTGATGATGAGACCATTGATCGCGTTCAGGAAATAAAATATCTTGGCGTGATTATTGATGACAAACTCAAGTTCAATTCTCATATTGACAATGTCATCAAGAAAATTGCCAAGAATTATGGAATTCTATGTCGCTTGAAAAACGATTAAACTATTGGTAGTAAAATAAAGTTATACAAATCAATCATCTCCTCTCATCTGGACTTTTGCTCTTCCATTTTATTTTTGGCCAATGAAACACAAATATCGAGATTACAGCGTTTGCAGAATAAAGTAATGCGTTTGATTTTAAGATGTAATAGATTCACTTCCTCAACTTTTATGCTGGACGCTTTGCAATGGCTGTCAGTGAAGCAAAGAATTGTGTTTTTGACTATGTATGGAGACTGTCATAAAGACATTTTAGTAATTTGTGTAGCATATACAAAAAACTACAATGTTTGCCTCGATGGTGATGATGGATTTTTAGTTTTTTGATTTTGTAGTAGTAATAGTAAAAATAGCTTTGAGTAGTCTACAATGGTTTGAGCCTCGCGCGCGGAATACAGGTATAAATGACTAAAACGTGGAAATTGTGACAAAAGCCTTGAATTAGTAAAGGGTTGGCTGGAAGTCGTTTCCTTGGATATAGTCCTGGCACTGCGGAAGCTTAAACGTGTAAATCCCAGGTCACGTGTAAATGGAAGTATTGTCGAGGATTATACTTGGACTCTTGATAACTAGTTACATTTATATCTGTTATTGTAACCAGCTCGATTTTTTTTGCAAACCTGGTTAAAATGTTTATATTTAATTATTTTAAAGATAACTCGTCCAGCTCAAACCTTTGTAGGGGTAAGAGGTGGGACCATCATCATCATAAAAGCGGCTGCTACCATGCCTAAAGCAACATAATAGACCTGTGCTATTCTGGCCGCATTTGGCGAGCTGCCACTATGGGAAAAAGGCAATTGAGTGGTACGATGCGAATAACGTGGTTGTGGTACCCAAAGACCACAACCCTCCTAACAGCCCAGAACTCCGCCCTATCGAACGGTATTGGGCCTTGGTCAAACGGAATCTAAAAAAAAAACGAATAATTTGATTTGTGAGAAATTGGATAATATGAAAAGTTCATTTTTTAAAATTGATGCGGAAAACCAATTAGCTGTAAAGAATGATCCGTGCAGTTCATCTAGGACGATTCAGTCGGAATCGGACAAAAATACCAGACGCAAAAAACGTAAATTAGTAATTAGTAATAGTGATCATGATGATGATGTTGTTTTTCAAGAAAATGCGAGTTTTGCGGATGTTGTAAAAAGACATAGTCGTATTAGTCAAAGTAAAACTAATAGTAACAGTAATAGTAAAAGTAACAAACCAGAAAATCGTAAGACTCGTCCAGTCATTGTGATTAAACCGAAAGAGTCCAAACAACCTTGCGAAGATACTCGTAAGTTTTTAAAAACTCAGTTGGATCCAAAAACACACAAAATCAGTAATTTTAGAAATGGTAAAGATGGCTCCATTATTGTTGAGTGTGCAACAGGAGCAAACGTAAGTGATGTGAAAAATGGTATTGAAAGCAATCTGGGTGAAAAATATAGTGCTGTTGTTCCCACTTCGGTGCCAAGATTGAAAATAGTGGGCATGAGCGATCAGTTTTCCTCCGATGTCTTTATTGACTACTTAAAAAGTCAAAATGAAGACATCGCTATTAATGATGTAAAAGTAGTGAACATGTTTGAAAATCCACGCTTCACTTATAACAAGTTTAGTGTTGTAATTGAAGTCGATGTCGATACTTATAAATGTTTGTTATGTGCGAAAAAAGTAAATGTAGGGTTTGATCGGTGCTCGATAGTTCCCGCGATTAATGTGTTGAGATGCTTCAAATGTGGAGAATTTGGGCACAAGAGCATGGATTGCAAAAATTGTGATAGATGCTCTAGGTGCAGCCAACAACACAAAACGTCGGAGTGTACGTCAACTGTATTGAAATGTATTAATTGTTTGAAAATGAATAAAGAACGAAAAATGAACTTGGACGTCAACCATGCCGCATTTAGCTCGGAATGTTTGCTCTATAAAAGACTTTTTGATCAGAAGAAAAGCAGCTTGCGTTTCAATAAATAGCAGCCAAGTTCCAGGAATGTGAATCAATTCGATTTTTTATATTTGAATATTGCGGGGTTGTCAACAAACTACGTAGCATTACGTCAGATTGTTGAGAAAAAACGTCCTCTTTTAGTTTTATTATCTGAAACTCATATTGTAGAAACTGAAGCTTTTGATCAGTATAGTATTCCGGGATATATTGTTGCTGCTTGTTTATCACATTCTAGACACACTGGCGGTGTTGCTATTTATGTCAAAGAATCAGTTCAATTCAACCTTCGTACCAACGAAGTTATTGATGGCAACTGGTTCTTGGGCATTACAGTTGTACGTGGCATGAAGATGGGTAATTATGGTGTTTTGTATCATTCTCCCAGTTCTAGTGACCAGCGTTTTGTTGAAGTTTTAGAGAACTGGCTCGAGACATTCCTTGATTCTAGTAAATTAAATATATTGGCTGGTGATTTTAATATTAATTGGCGTGATAACCATAATTCGAATCATTTGAAGCGTTTAGCTGAGTTTTTTAATTTAAAGCAAACGGTAAATGAATATACGCGTATTTCCAGGCACAGTAGAACTTTAATTGACCACGTTTATTCCAATTTTGATTCCATTTGTTCAGTTACGGATACTGATTTGAAAATAACCGATCATGAGACTTTAGTGATTAATGTCTTAGACCATGTTAACGATAACGATAATTTTGTAAAATTGAAGTGCTGGAGGAAATATTCGAAGCAAGCTGTTTCAAACCTTGTTGAGAGAAGCCTGGATTTTCCATTCGCGGACGGTAACTTAGATGAATCTACAGCTGTTCTTAATAACACTTTGAAAACGTGTACCAATCAACTAGTTGAGCAAAAGTTTGTTTCTTTGAAAAACTCGAACAGCTGGTACAATTTGGATCTTTTGCGTCTTAAACGGAAAAGGGACAAATGGTACAAAAAGTTTTGTAGATCTAATAATGACAATCATTGGACTAGGTACACAATCGCGCGTAATAAGTATTCACAATCGATAAAGAAAACTCGTTGTGAATATGTTCAAAGGAAGATTGATCAGCATCAAAACAACAGCAAAGAGTTATGGAAAATTTTGAAATCTTTATTAAAACCTAGTAATTGCAAACCGCGGTCCATAACTTTTAATGGCACATTAGAACAGTCAGAACAAGTAATTGCATCTAAGTTTAATGATTATTTCGTAGACAGTGTTTCATTGATTAATCAATCTATTGAATTGGTCGATGAACCTGACGAAATAAAACAGCCAGTTAATAGTAGTTGTAGATTTGAAGTTTTTCACCCAATCACATTAGATGAACTTAGAGTTATTTGTTTTTCATTAGGAAAATCGGCTGGAGTAGATAATGTTAATGCTAGAGTTATTCAAGATTGCTTTCATGTCATTGGCCACATCTTGCTGGACCTTATTAATGAATCATTACAAACTGGACATGTGCCACAAATTTGGAAGGAATCCTTAGTGGTCCCTATTCAAAAAGTTGCTGGAACGATTAAAGCCGAAGAGTTTCGTCCCATCAACATGTTGCACACATTAGAGAAAATTTTAGAACTTGTTGTTAAAGGTCAGCTGTTGGAGTATTTAAATAGTAATAGTTTGTTGATACCAGAACAATCGGGATATCGGGAAGGTCATTCTTGTGAAACCGCGTTGAATTTGGTATTAGCGAAGTGGAAAAATAACTTGGAGTGTAAAGATACGATTGTTGCTGTTTTTTTGGATCTGAAACGCGCTTTTGAAACAATTTCTAGGCCCTTACTGTTAAGTACAATCAAGCGCTTTGGAATTACGAGTACTGCATATAAATGGTTTGAAAGCTATTTGTCTGACAGAACTCAACGGACTGTTTTTAATGATTCTGTTTCCAGTCCCGTGGGGAACAACCTTGGAGTGCCCCAGGGAAGTGTATTAGGGCCCCTTTTATTTATTATGTATATTAATGACTTGCGACGTGTTTTACGGTTTTGCGACATTAACCTTTTTGCAGATGATACTGTGTTATTCATTGCAGCTAAGGATTTAGAAGTTGCCGTCTCACACTTGAATGAAGATTTGCAGTATCTAAGTAGATGGTTGAAGTGTAAGCAGTTAAAATTGAATACAAGTAAAACTAAATTTATGGTAATTTCGCGGAATCGATTAAATGAGAACGTCTCTGTTGTAATTGATGATGAGACTATTGATCGCGTTCAGGAGATTAAATATCTTGGCGTGATTATTGATGACAAACTTAAGTTCAACTCTCACATTGACAATGTCATCAAGAAAATTGCCAAGAAGTATGGAATTCTATGTCGATTGAAAAACGATTTAACTATTGCCAGTAAAATACAGCTATACAAATCAATCATCTCTCCTCATCTAGACTTTTGCCCATCCATTTTATTTCTGTCGAATGCAACACAAATATCGAGATTACAGCGCTTGCAGAATAAAATAATGCGTTTGATTTTGAGATGTAATAGATTCACTTCCTCAACTTTGATGTTAGACGCCTTACAATGGTTGTCGGTGAAGCAAAGAATTGTATATTTGACTATGGTGTTCATTTTTAAAGTAGTTAACGGTTTGCTGCCTCGATATTTGTGTGATCGAATTGAAAGAGGAAGTGACTATCATAGATATAATACTAGAAACGCGGATGAAATAAGAACACCACATTTCTTGACTTGTGCTTCACAGAATTCATTATTTTTTAAAGGAATAAATGTTTTCAATTCGATGCCTAGACACATTAAACGTTCAACAACATTAGCAGAATTTAAGAGACATTGCATTTCACACGTTAAAACTGTCTTTTGAACGGTTATCCAGTGATTTTTTTTATGAATTGACAAATTATGTATCTTGACGAAGTTATTTTTAACGGATTACTTTGTATGGATAGCTGTTATAACGACTTTTTAATAATTATTGTAGCACTGCAAAAACTATTTTGTTCTCCACGATGGTGATGATGGATTTTTGATATATGATTTAATAGTAGTAGTAAAAAAAATAGTAGTCTACAAAGGTTTGAGCCTCGCGCGCGTATTACGGATATAGAGGACTGAATTTAACATTTGATAAAAAAAAAATGCAATTTTGAAGCTTATTTGGAAGATACCTTGAGTTAGTAGTAAGTTTTCTGGCAAATGTTGGGGGTTTGTGAGCATTCCTGACATTGCTGAAAATTATGATAGCATCAGATTGCGGGGTTACTAGTGTAATAGGATGCTTTGTTGATTGTTCATTAACTCTTGATTGCTTGTAATACTTATGAATATTTTAGGTGGACAAAAAGGCGAACTAAGAGGTGGACGCCTGAGCTTTTCAACATTTATATCGCTGTGAAGCAACTGTAAACTCTAGAGGGAATTTATATCTGTAACTGAAACCAGTTCGATTTTGTTTGCCAACCTGGTTAAAATGTCATATTTAATTATCTTAAAGATAAATCGTCCAGCTCAAACCTTTGTAGGGGTAAGAGGTGGGACCATCATCAAAAAAAAAAAAAAAAAATAAATCCATGGAAAACGAGCAGCAGTTTAAATCTAACTGGCGTTCGGCGGCGAATAAGGTCGATGAGACCACTGTGCAAAATTTAATGGAAGGGGTTAAGTGGATGGCACGGCAGTTCGGATTTGGCAAACCAAAAGAATAAACGAACATTTTTTCCTTTAAATATATGAATTGAACTACCAAAAGAAAAATAAGAAGATTTTTGTGGTATGAATTTTGACTGAAAGAAAGGATTTTTTTGTTGACCAATTTTTGAATTGTCTTTACATTCGAGATGGATTTTTTTTAAAGTTTGTTATTAATTTGTAGTATTTCCATTCCATATTTAAGGGCGAAGATTGATTCTGGATGAAACAGAATATTTCTCATGTTGTATGTTTGCAGTGATATAAAAGGCATTTGATTGTTAAATTGCTTGCAAGTTATAAGCAAACTGGATATTTTCATACAGCATATTAATTATTTCGCGACACATTTCGTCACTTAACACCATCTCAGATGTGCAACTAAATGATGCATGAGGCTCGTTCTCCGTGCAATATCTGATTAATTTACAAACTATATATATTATTTATCGACTTGACTGTCAGATGTGACTTACACTTGTTTCTAAGTCTAACCATGTGCAAAAAGTTTGATACAAATCCGAAACTTGTTCTGTCATTGGATTATTTCTATAAATCATGAAGCCAAATCCTTCAACTAAGACTAATTATCAAATAAATTAACTTCATTCCTCGTCTCCCCTCGCTCTCGTGTTCGGAACTATATAAACAACCTGAAACGAGTGTTCCACGATAGCACAACACATGTGGTCTTTGCCGACCGCCATACATGCCCATTTGTCACCATGCAGAGCAATTCAACAGTGTTCCGTTCGTTGGTCAACGTTCTACAGAAGTGATGTAAGGTTTCCGGAATGCCCCGGAGGAGTCTTGCCACTATGTTTATCGTCGGCTGCGTATGGTTGGGAACAGGTTTAGAACAACAGCTCAAACGCAAATCTCGACAAACCTAGACGCAGACGGTTTGCTGGTTGTCATCGATCATTGGGTGACGCGTGTGCCCGTGTACTTAGGGATGTCATTATTTCCACGGTAGAACCAGCTATTAATGTAAATACGATTGTTTACCATTCCTAAGTTGGCATCGGATGAATGGCGCCAAGCAATGTGATGCAGGAAACACATGTGCAAGTGGTCTCTTCTAGATGTGAAGGTCCATACCCGTCGAGACCCCTTGTGGATAGCTCGCGGGTACCTCTTACATCCGGACGATCACCGACCGGCGACGGACAAGCACCGACAAGACCTACCGCCGTGTTTTAATTCACTAACAAATAGCTGCCAATATTTTGCCTGTTTGATTCTCTACCTCTTACTTATTTTGTGCCGTGCCCGTTGCCACCGTCATTAGTTCTGTGTCTTGGAGTTGCACATGACCTTTGTGTAGGGGCCGTCATCTTCGCGAAACAAAAAATTAAGCAGATAAATTTCAGAAGAAAGTGAAGATGAGTAGGAAACGATCGGACAGGGTTTTCTTTTTTTTCGGGAACCTGCTGAAACTACCGTACGAGTGAGACACAGTGATGCTGAAAGCGAAAGCGACGTCAATCGATTGATAATGATCTGCATTATCGGCGCGGGTCGTTCTTCGCTGTTTGAGCATCGCAAATCTCCGCGCAGAACGACCGCGGTTGGAAGTGGAAGCCTATGCTCCTCCTCAGCGCGGTTCGGTGTTTTATAAGTACCCGATCAAGATCGGGGTCATCAAGCGTATGTTTTATACGCTTGAGTCCATACGAGGAATTATAAATGTTGATGGTCAATTATACGGATGATTGCCCACTGATGAGCGGAGGAAACTGGCATATTTAGTGTGGTCATTCAGCCGGGGTCTTTGACAAATTGCGACGGGTGAAAGTAACGGTTTGCATTGGTCTGTTGTTGGCGGGATGTTTTGTTTAAGGTTTACTTGTTTTGAATAATGATGTCTACGTAATATCCTGAATTTTATTTGGATAATTAACCAGGGTCTTCTTGTCGGGTTAGACATTTTCTTAACTTCCTTGAACAATGATTAAATCTTTTGCTTAATATTAAATTTCGTTAATAAATCTATTTATTCGTTAATATTCGTATTCCATATCGTCAGAAGCAATGCCAAGCGTAAATAATGCATGCGAACGTTAAACGTGCCTTCTGGAATACTAAGAAACCATTTGTACTCCATTCGTTTGTACTAGCTATTGGACACGTGTTATTCGTGAATGCTATGCAACTATTCATTCAATTTTGGGGGTGTTGTAGTTTTTCAGGATTTGTTGGAATTTGTAATTTTTAACTACATAAAAAAATCACAATTTACTTTCGGGACAACCCGGGATGCCTGGAACGGGTTGAAATCAAATTTGGCTGCGCATGGCTGCACTACCCTACTTATGGTTACTTGAACGACATGGAAGGGGTAGTTTTTGTTAGAAATTCTTCGAAAATGCAATGTTTACTGCTTGTTGGCCATTTATTATGGACGGAAAGCTGAAGATTTGGTGTTATATAGCTCTTGAAAATAAAAAAAATCACTTCCTCTATAACTTCACGTAGAACATAAAGCCTGTTCACGTTAAATTTCGGACACTTTTCTTTCAGTGTAGTTTTTAAAATATTTCACGAACCGCTGAAACGCTGTTCACTTTATTTTGTGGTACAACATGTTTACATTCTTGTTAAGTTTGGTGAAACGGCGTCGAATCAAGTAAGCAAACGCATTTTGTACGAACGGCAGCTAAATCCAACGTTGTCGGTACGCGACCTCGCCAAAAAGCTAAAACTGCCAAAGAGTACCGTGTTTAGTGTGTGCAAATCATTTGATCTGCGCTTAACTGTGGATCGGAAGGTTGGAAGCGGAACAAATCGAAAAGTATGCTCTCGACAAATGGACCAGAAGGTGGTAGCCATTATTGAGAAACATCCAAATTTTCAGTTCGTAATGTGGCTCGCAAAGTTGTAAAATCAAAATCATATGTACAAAACGTGAAGCATATGTACAAAAATGCATGGGCTGGTATAAAGTACAAAGTGAAAAAGGTACCCAATCGTAATGATAAACAAAATTTGACTGCAAAAAGTCATGCTAAGAAGCTTTTCACGAAACATACGTGCTCGAAGACTTTCAACAGCTTCCGGGTTTGGCTTTTTATACTGCAATGCAAAGAAATGTCGTTGTCGAGTGTTTCTGGGAAGCTTTCGAAATTCCCCAAAAAGTATTTAGTTTGGCAGGCCATATGTAGTTCCGGCCGGAAATCCAAAAGTTTCATCTCTACTGGCACTATTAACAAAGATTTGTACGAGAAAGAATGTTGGCAAATGCGGTTGCTACCATTCATAAGAAGCCACGACACTGCTCTGCTTTGGTTTTATTTGGCCTCTTGTCAATATTCAAAATCCGTTCTGGAATGGTATAATGCACAAGAGGTCAAATACGTGCCAAAAACAGCCAATCCACCAATCTGTCCAGAACTTGACCAATAGAATTTTAAATACAAAAGAATTAACATTCAAATACGCTAGGTTTGCGTATCGATATGTCTCTGAAATAAATCATCGGTTGTATTGCATTATGTATAGATTTTTTTCCCGACATTAACTTAGTGTCCGAAATTTAACAAGGACAGGCTTTAATCTGGTAATGCTGACGAATAACCAGTGGTTTTATTTATAAACAAAAAAAAAACTGATTATAATGATTGGTTTTTCCATAATGGCAGTAGGGTCAAATCTTATCCCTGGACAAGTCATGGATGACACAAGAGTGTTGAAGCGACTGTGATAAAACAAAACATATTTTATTGAAACCATTCGATGATGTGCATGTTGTCAAAAGGCTATTTTGAACTTTATGGACTCAAAGATTTTCAGGAAATTATTCAAGACTTCATTAGACCTGTATATCTTCAAGATCTTAACTCTAGAATACTTTGGAGTACAATAGTGACTCATTTACCCAGTCCCAGAACGGAGCATGAACGTCGAAATCTACCGCATGTGGACAATATGGTCCATAATGTATGAATTCATTGGAAGAAGATTGTAAATTATCCAGAAACCAATTATTTGACACTGGCGAAACCGATGAAGTTTGATCAGAAAAATGCAACATTGGTGCAATTACTTTTTGCCTTCTGGATCACGAGCTGGCTCAAATAGATATTTTTGTATAGGTACCATTTTGTATGCAGAATTGTAATACATCCACACTTCTTTTTATATCTATTTAATTTTCATTTTATAAATTGAAAATCATCGAACCGATGGAGCAAACGACAACAAACACATCACTAGCAACCGACCATCATACTTACGTTGTTACTGCGATGAAAATGAAGTTAAGATTTAAATTACCTATAAGTACGAAATATTTAAACATACCTAATAAATATCGGAGCTAAATTTTAGAGTTGGATGCCCCTAGTTCAACAGTGTTCACTCGGCTGTCAGTAGAAGCAGGCCGCACTCGATGTGTGTCACACGATCGTCTGTTTACTCGGCAGCAACCATTGTGTGGTCATCCTCATTGTTCTTCATCAGCAGTTCTTTCGGTCGATGTGTCGTCGACTTTGGAAAGCAACCGTTTCCTGATGAATATATGAGTGATGACTACGTTTTGCGTCCATTGCTGCATTCATTAACATTCTTTTGCCTCTAACTTTTATCATCAACACAATCCTGTTAAATGATGTATGAAGCCTTTGTAGGCTTTGATATTAGCAACAACTTTTGTCAATAATTAAATCTGTATATCTTATGCATGACGAACTACTGTGGTCAGGACTTGATATTGTTTTTTGGTGAATGTAATTTACATTCACCAAAAAACAGTAGTGGCTTCTGTTAGCTCTGGTTCATCATGCATATATAAAAGAGTCCGGATCCATATTTCTCCAGGCGCGGGTCAATGTTTTCTGAGTCTAGCTGTACTGGATTGGCGTTTGGCACAGGCCTTGGCCTTCATGACGCGCCACATTGAATAATCCAAGGAGTTAAGTTCGGGGTTCCAGCCAATTCTGCGTGCGGTTCGAGGTGTGGTATGGTGCCCCATTCGGCTATGGTCCATATTGTTCAGTAATCCACGGAAAGACATACTTACTAAGAACGGCGATATACACCTCCTTATTCACTTTATCCCATTCAGGAATGGTGCAAACATTATCACGCATACGGTATTTCTACAATATTTATATATATTTTTTAAATGAAGCTCATGAAAAATGCAAACTCGGATCTCGGATCAATGATAAGCAGGTTTCGGCGAAGACTTGTCTTTTTCCTTGATTTGTTTTCCATCCATTTTGATTTTCGTACTGAGTACCAATGCTACCGACGCCACGAAGGCAACTTCCACACCTGGACCATACCTATCGACCCATCAACTCATGGACCGGGGACCAATGGCCTTACTTCCCTTCCGAAGGAAGATGTGATCAGAGATGTTATGCCTCAGAAAATCCCGACGGTACCGACTGGGATTGAGCCCAGGCCCTTTTGAGTGAAATGCAATCAATCACACTAACCACTACACCACCGGTGCCGCTGGTGAAGGCTTCTGAGAAAAGTATTATACCACCGAAGGATAAGCAGGTCGAACATGGTTTCATCTCGAGGCTGTTGATACGGCGCTATGTCCTTCCATCGGGCTACGACGCCAAACAGATCAGGTAATCGATGACTTTCGGTTTGTGAAAGTGCTCAACAAACCGTGCAATATGGGTATCTATGGAACGGGCTTGTCAAGTAAAAGTCAAAAATCGATGCCCGGTGCGATTTCAATTGAAGATGGCAACTTCCGGTTTGTGAAAATGCCTCAGAAACCCTATAATAGGGTATCTATGGATCTGGATCGACGAGTTGAAGACAGAACTCAATCGAAGATGGTGACTTTCGGTTTGTAAAAATGCCTCAGAAACTCTACAAGATGGATATCTATGGAACGGGCTCGACAAAGATAAGTTCAAACTCCGGTGACCGGTGCTATTTTAGAATCCAAGGTTGTGTACCTCAATCCTAGACGATGACTTTCGGTTTATGAAAATGCCTCAGAAACCCTATAATATGGGTATCTATGCAACGGGGTTGACGAGTAAAAGTCAAAACACGATGTCCGTTGCTATTTTGGGATTCAAGATGGCAGACCTCAATTTAAGATGGTGACTTCCGGTTTGTGAAAATGCCTCGGAAACCCTAAAATTTCGGTATCTAGGTATGGAATGGGGTTGACGAGTAGACAAGCCTGCATATATCTCTGTTGTTGGACGACATACAGCTTTTATGTTTGCACTATTTTTCCATAACATTTTATGTTCTACAACTTCATATCAACATTCTATATCAAAGCGTTTTCATGTAATGGATCATTTTTTTAAAATTCTAATCTTTGAAATTCAATGTCTCCTTAATGAAACAAATTGTTTTTTGTTGTTGTTAAGGGATTCTTATGTAAAAATGTCTGCATAACACTTTGGCACCATCAAAATTTAAAAAAAAAATGGGGGCGCATTATATAGATATTTACATTTTTCAAATGAAAAAATAATCTCAGAGTTGGCAATACCGTTGAAATAATACGATCATCCCAAGCAACACACTTTCATCATAATAAGTTGCTGCACCTTGATTATGACTAAAATAAGTTACATACAAGTAACCACATATACTCAGTGACAAGTGTGCTGCTAGGGATGTCCCAATGTCGTGTGTACATTTATTGGTATTATAGAAAATTTGTGTTTTTTTTTAATCGTGAAAAGGGGGTCACATTTGTCCTAAAATAAGTAGACCCACCAATTTTGGTTCAAATCGAAGAGGAAAGATGCACTTACTCGGTCACTTGGGATAGAATAATCCATATAGCACTCTGTCATAATGTTTTGAATTCTACTCGTCGAGCTCATTCCGTAGATACTGTAGGGTTTCCGAGACATGTTCACAAATCAGAAGTCTTGGGTTGAGCATCATTGAAGGTATTCACCATCTTGCATTTAAAAGTGCCTACTGCCTGGGATTCACCCAGCCCCTGGAATTCATGGTCTACTATATACATGTCCTTTATACTTGGCTAACGATGAAGTTAACGCGTTAACCTTAAATTACCACTGATCGTTTACGTTAACGTTTAATCAACGGTAACGCTGGCATTGTTATGGTGTTTGGTGAAAATGCTTCTGCACCTCACCAACACGAATAAGGAGAGATACAGACAAGCACGAACTTCGCCGAAAATGAGTTAAATTTACTATGATTTCTCCCCGAATCAATAAATTTAGAGAATCCATCGTCGTTTATCAAAAAAAAAAAAAAAAAAAACATTGTTCAGTCCATTCATCCATCTACAAAAATACATTAGTAGCTCATTCATAAAATTATCACTCAGAGAAGTTTCTTAGTTTTCAGTTTTGGATTTTTTAACTCGTTTCAGTGATATTGAAACGTAAACATGATATTAAAATCCCCCGTATTATAACGTAATATATTTGTGATGATGATGATTTGTACTCTTGAAACAGATTTAAATCCTCTTAGTACTTCATTCTCTAGCTTGTCATCTCCAGGACAGTAGAAACCTCCACTCATCGAAAAAGGAATCAACTCTCCGATGCGGTGTCCAGTTTTAGTTCAGTGGGTCAACCTGCACAAATAAAGAAAAAGATTGTTCGCAGAATGTCTGCTTCAATTTCGTTCCTTGTTGGTTCTCCTCCTCCTCCTCCTCCTCCTCCTCCTGACACCCTCCCACCCCACAATCCTTCCCTAACGCAAACCAACAATTATTCGATTTCAGCTTTTTCGCTCTTTTCATTCATGACAGGCCACAAAGATAGTCCCATCCTTGTTGCTGTTTTCGGACAGCAATCCACAACATGCCACTTGTATCTACCTACTTTCGTGTGTACACGGTTTACAGAAAAAAAGACCAAAAATATCCATTACAGTGCTGCAGCAGCGCGGGAAAAGTGGGCTACCAAAATATCAATAAAAGGGTACCAAACAACTGAAAACATTAATCATCGGACTGGTTGAACATGCGTTTTTGTCCATTGTGAAGTGTTGTTTTCAGATTTTTTTTCTCTGATTCTTCGTACGCCTCGGGCAGAACCAGTGCACTTTTGACTGACCCCTAAAAGAACGCAGGAGAGGAATGGTGCAGCACGAGGGTGTGGAAGCGAAAACCGGCAGCGATATGGACTCCTTTTTATTTTTGGTCAAGGTGTATGAAAGCCCGTTCGGACAGGGGGCTTATCTGATGGCGTTCTGATCGATTATCGATTGTAGCGCAGTTGATCATGACTGCCATCAGTTGCATGAATTATGATCAATAAAGGATCGATCAATTTAAGATAGCTATAACTACCGGTGTGGTTAGGCTGGTTTAACAATTTATTGGATTCAGAACGTTTGGTACGCAATCAATTTAAATGTGTTCGCAGTTTGAACACCTAACAAGCTCAGTCAGAAACAATTTAGCTGGATCAGTCTATTTTGAGAGACTATGAATGGCCGGATGACTTCATTCTGATTCTGCGTGACTAGAAAGAAGGAACGAATCAATTCGGGACGTTTTGTTCGCTAGTAGGTGGCCTTCACTTGATTGTTCGAAACAGTCCGAGATATCCCGTTTCGTCCATCATTGCCGTGACACGGTCAGCTCCCAGTCGTATCCAATGGCTAATTAGCAACAGCACAGAACATAAAAATGTAGCCAATTGTTAACCTCTGCTTGGCTTGGAGAAAAATAGCGAAAATGCTTCACCCGGACTTTTAAACAGCGATCCCCCGAAGTCGGATGGGAACGAACAATTCGAACCATTCATTAGCAATTACACTGCACGGCGAAACCTGTCAACGACGGCTGCAACTGATTGACCGACCCAATTAACCAGGGAGCTTCTCTACCATCGCATCGTATCGTCATCATCATCATAGGGGATTTGGTCGTCATCGGTACATTGACCGACAAATTGCAGTAGGTAGGTAGGAAGGAATCGAATGGAAAACAATTCACTTGATTATATGCGCGCATTTACGCACGGTTTTGAATGCACAGACGACATTTCCGACGGGGCGGAATGGAGTTAAACATGGTCGTAAAATGTGGAATCAAAAACGACTGATGGTAATTAGAGATGATGTTGATTGTTTTGAATGGGAATTCAGAAATTTAAATAGCAACAGGTTTGCGGCAGAAAATAAAGCCACAGATGCAGATGGAAGCAGTTGATGACATGTGTTTAGAAGAAAAACAACGATGAAAAGCTACTTAAAGTCTGCTTCAGTTAGAACTCCATCTCGGGATTGGTTTGAAGCAAGTAGTCAAAATGAACCTTATTTATTGCAATTTCTTAAAAAAAAAAACCAAAATATCACGATGCACAAAAACATGGGTCGACCTTAGCGGCCAGTTTATCCAGTTTATTGAAGCATCTGGCTATGATAACAGCACCTCGCTTCGCCCTATAATGTTAGATCAGGCGGGATTGGGCGCAGTTGGCATTAATCCCGTTCTCTATGAAATCCACCCTCACCGTTCGAAAAATTCATGTAAATTTCTGCGAGATACAGCGCACATAAAATTAACATAAATTTGGCATAAACTTACGCGTGTAATTTTAAGCGCAATATCGCATAAATTTGCAATATTGTATGCAAGCTTGTAAAAGATTTCGCTGTTTATGCAAAGTATAGCTCAAAATTAAACGAAGGGAGATTTTACACGGTAATTAAAAATCAGATTTTTTTCTGTGCTGTTGTCGCGGTATCACTGAAGCATCTAGATGCATCTCCCGTCTGTAGTGGTAGCTTGCCAAATCTTGCCAAACAATCACAGGTCCAGTGGTTTTCCGACCAAGATAGTAGATCCCCTGCAAGATCATCAGGTTCTGGGAGAATTCGTAGGTGAGAATAAACTGTTACTTTCCGGAGACATCTCCTAGTGCTGTGGCTATTTAAAAAAAAAAAATCCATTTCCTTTTAAATAAGTTTCGCCTGTTTATACTCAATACCCGAGTAAAACATCTCAGAAATGGTTAGTATGAGTTTAAACGAAACGTATCTGATTATTTATTATTATTAGTTATCCCTAATAAAAATACCATAAACGAACGATAACCCAAATGATTGAACTATTCCACAAATGGTTTGGATGATGCCCCGAACACGTCCAGGGCTGTTACAAAATTTTATAAATTTGATCCGCGAAATCCGCGATTTCTCAAAAGAAATCCGCGACTTCAAATACTAATCCGCGACAAAAAAAACTGTCGTCATTGCCTAAAAATACCATTTGTATACTACTACATGGCATTTCAAGCTTATTGCTAATAGCATATTAGATTTTTGCCTGCTCTCAACTAAGTGTTCTTGGAAGTACTTTCACATTTTAATTGAGAGTTTTCTATGCCTGTACCATCCTATCCTCAATTTTCCAATCCCAAAAATTAATAGATCGGACGGGAATCAAACTCAGTCGCCTCCAGCTTGGACCTGCTTTGTAGCTGCATCTTTACCGACTGAGCTAAAGGAGTATCGTTTGTAAACTTAAATAAAATTTAAAATTAACAATGTATCATCTTTAGTAATTAGTGAACATAATAAAACACCCTTACATTATGAGAATAATATTGAATAATACCGGCCTAGATTTGATGAAACATTATTTAAAAAAAAAATTAATGCATTTTCATTTGAAATGCAAATTTTCTTGAAAGTTAACCTCTTCGTCTCTGACGTATTTTGGTGTCCTAAATGTTGTAGTTAATATTTCTCTAGTTTTCTCAATTTTTGACCGATTCAAACCAAACACCCTGCATATAATCGAGAAATTACCAGCGTTTCATAAATCACACTTATTGGTCATGTCGCGGGTCTGTATTTACACGGATATTCCTTAGGGTCTGAAGAATCGTATACATGTGACTGTGTAGATATCATGCACGCCTTATTACTACACAGATAAAAATTCTGAATTTTAATTGTGATGTAAACATTCATTCACGTAGACTTGTATTTCATTTCACGCAACCGAGCAACTTCCAAACAATGTTGTTTACAAAGATGGGCTTTTGTATACAATATATGCTACATTGCATGAAATGTGTCAGAACTTTACATGATATGTAATGTAAACGTATATGACGTGTGACGCTCCATTTATGTGCATCTTATTGAACAGAAATTTACACTACTATTTAGAACTGTGTATGTATACCGGAAATTATAGGTTTTCCAAATCGTCCAGGACATCAGTTGATTTGTTCTACAAAATAAACCAAGACTGCAATAATGTCTGTAGTATCAAAAGATGTCCAATCAGATGTGTGACTTGGAATTGAGATCATTTCTAGATTATTTGCAGGGTGTTTAGTTTGAACCTGTAAAAAATTGAAAGCCAAATGAACGACAAAATTGATTGAAATGAATTCCACAATTTTTGTAACAGCACACTAAAAAAATCTGAATTTTACTGGTGCTGTAAACATCTATGCATGCAAACATTCATGCATGTAAACTTCCTTTTCACGTAAACTAGCAGCTTGCAAGAAATGTCGCAAACAAAGGTGGAAAGTTGCATACAATATATGGAATATTGCATGACGTGTCTCATAAATTTACACGATTTATAATGTAAATTTGTATGATTTATGACGCTCCATTTATGTGCATCATAGTAACGGAAATTTACGCTACTTTTTTTAGCTGTGAGTATATCATTTATATCATATCATTCGCAATTTTCGCGACATCATTTAATGTTTCCGCAATTTTCGCGACATCATTAATTGTTTCCGCGATTTTTGCGACTGAAACTTCAAATCCGCGACAAATCCACGACAAATCCGCGAAAATCGCGAAATCTACGAAATTCGCGATATCCGCGCCTGTTGTAACAGCCCTGCACGTCGTTAAGCAAATTAATCATAACATTTTTATTATGGATGTTTGCGATGTCCTGGATAATGAATTTAGCATCCTAAATTAACAGAAAATATTATAAATTAATATAGCATAACAAATAACACTGTGCAACAAATCGGAACTATTTTTTCTAGGACTGAGAAAGTTGACCATATTTGACTTTCTTGTGGTCCCCTGAATAAAAGTCCTGAACAAACTTATATCCTAACACGTCCTAATTTTTTGGTACCGCCCTCTTTATGAATTTTGGTATGTTGTCCCGATGATGATCGTATGCTGCGTGACTAAAGTATGTTACGATATTGCTGTTGGAGAGTTTTTTGTAGAATATTTGAAAACGATATCTTGCCGTCTTACCCCTCGTTTGGGTGATTTTTCAATATGGATACCCCCGTATACCACCGTATTTTGTGGCGTATTTATGCAGACCTTAAGGTTGTCACTTTAATATCCAGTTTGCAGGATATACGAAAAAAATGTGTTACTTGTGCTTGTGGGACACACGCTTTAAGCAGAACCAGTACTTGAAAACTGATTGAAAAATGTGTGGACAACACCAGCTAAGGAAATCTAATGTAATCTATCCACCACTCGTTCCCAGAGACTCAATCTTACTTTCTTCCCTTCATATCATGGATAGTTAAAAACTTTATTAAGTCATTGGACAAGGAAATGCCAGCGTTTCTATGTTTGCGTGACGTGTTCCCAAAATTAAGTCCAGCTAAACTTAAAGAAGGTAACAAGTAAATAACTATGTATATGATAAAATAATCTTAATTGTATTCGTTCGGCAGGAATACTTAATGGCCCGGATATCAGGAAGCTAGAGAAGAGTACAGTCTTCGAAAACAATATTTTGCCAAAGGAACAAGTTGCCTGGAGATGCGTTAAAGATGTGATTCATAATTGTCTTGGAACAAATCGGTCTCCAAGATTCCGATCAATTATTGAGAGTATGATAATCGCGTTCAACGATTTAAATGTGCACATGTCCCTAAAAATCCATTTCCTGCATTGTCATCTCGATCAACTTGAAAAACAATTGAGCACCGAAACCGATGAACATGGCGAAAGATTCCATCAGATTGCTGCACCATTTGAAACTTGGTATGCAGGAAAAAGTTGGTATCTCTGTTGGCAGAATTATGCTGGAACTTATTTGAAGCCGAGTAATTAATAGTTGCTATTTTGATTTATCTCGTAATAAAAACAAAAAAGCATGAAAGGCCACTTATCTTTTCATTTCTTAAAGATAAAGAAATTGCCAATAACCAGAAATCTAAGCGCATCCTAATAAACTATATGTCCATACTTTGACTATATGTTTAGTATTACTTCTGCGTGAAGTAAACGATTTACATAGTTGAAGATGCTAATTTCAAATAACAGACTAAAGTGGTAATTTTTATACGATAGATGAGGAGATGAAAGTATAGAATTGAGAGTTCCGTTTAGAGTACGGCAGTGTGAAAATTGCATGTAGAGAGTAGACAGCGAGCTAGACAACTTTTAGGAAGGTACAAATCAGTTTTTATCATCTCTCTTTACCAAGTTTGGACAACCTTCCTAAAAGTTGTCTAGCTCGCTTTCTACTTCTATATGCAATTTTCACACTGCCGTACTCTGAACGGAACTATCAATTCTATACTTTCATCTTTTATTTCATTTCGTCAAGCCAGTGTTGACAACATACAATGATTATAACAATGTTTACTTACATACTATGCATTAATTCTATTCTGTTTTAGCTTAGTTTTTATTTGCTGCTTGGACATAGTGATGTCAATAGTTCCGCAATGCAAATTATATAGGTGCATCATTCCATTGATTGGGCTATTTTTTGCATAGTTTGTTCTGTACGATTTTTCAGAAAATAAATTCTGTTCTAAGATATCGACAAGGTGTGTTAAAGTTTTATTTCTGCCGAATCTATGCGCATTGAAATAATGTCGTTGATAAAGAAAAGAATTGCAAATTGGCAAAATTGGCAAAATTGGCAAAATCCTTAAGTGTTTGTATATTGATGAGCATGCAGCGCGCTTCATAAGATGGTAGTGGAAATACAGTCCAATTCAATTTACGTAAAGCATATAAAAGGAATTGTTTTTGGACAGATTCTATGCGTTCTTCGTGTATGGAAATGTATGGATTCCATACTAGGTGGCAGTATTCCAGAATTGGCCTTACATATGTGGTATATAATAGCTTAATAGTGTATGGGTCTTCAAAATTATGACTGAACCTTTTAATGAAGCCTAGCATTCTGTTTGCTTTACTAATGATAGTATTATAATCTATCTTCTATCTTCTATACACTCAGGTCTTTTTTTACATGGGGGATACGGTCCGTGTAAAAAAAAACCGTGTAAAAAAAAACCTACGAGATTTTGATTTTTCGCATGCTTAAATGTTTTTAAAAAATCGGATTTTGATGCCATTTGTAATTAAAACATGATATGGTCCATATAGACATATTTTAAAAATTTCTGTTTTTACACCAAAAATTGTGATTTTTTTTTTTTAAGTATGCTATTCGATTACAAATAGCTTGAAACGGATAATGTGATTGGAATCAAGTCGATAGGTTGTATCGTTGTCGAGAAATCGTTAAAAACGTACCGTGTAAATCGTGGAAAACCGTGTAAAAAAAACCGTGTAAAAAAAAAACCGCGTAAAAAAAAACCGTGTAAAAAAAGACTTCAGTGTATATATAAAAATGAATTTCTGTCTGTCTGTCTGTCTGTCTGACCCTTATAGACTCGGAAACTACTGAACCGATTGGCGTGAAAATTTGTATACAGGGGTTTTTGGGGCCGTGGAAGGTTCTTATGATGGTTCGAGACCACTCCCCCTTCTGTAAGGGGGGGCTCCCATACAAATGAAACAGAAATTTCTGCATAACTCGAGAACTAATCAAGCAAATGGAACCAAATTAGGCATGTGGGGGCGAGTGTGGGGGTATAAGGAGATAATCATAGGGGGTAGCCCCTTAGATAATAGGAGGGGGGCTACGTACAATACAGCATGCTTTTGACGTAGAACTACGTCTTTGTCGACTATACTGGGGTGCAAATCAAAAAATATGTGTGGTGAAGGAGTGTTAGGTTTTGAACGCTTGTAACTTTGTCATTTATAGATGAAATTAAAATCCAAATACGCCAATCGATAGGATATTACATTACGAACCTGTTGAAATAAATATTTTTCCAATTTTTCTGTAATTAAACTTTTGAAAATGTACATATGATAATTTTATCACTGATTTCATGAAATAAGCCTTTTTCCCAAACCCAGTCATCATAAACGAATACCACTTGGTTGCACATCATTCTGCTTGAACCTGAAAAGATATAAATCAGCGGTGCTCTCATGCCCCTGCTCATTACCGCTTCGGATGGCGTGGCACTAGGTCCTGCATCAAGCAGGACTAGGTCAGCGTCTAAAGGTGGTTCACGGCGTGTCCACCACAATGAGGAATGAGACTTGGAAAAACGTGCATGTAAAGGAATGAGACTTGAAAAAAACGTGCATGTAAAACCCCGTCCCGCTTAACAATCCCCTCCCCCTCCCCTTAACAATAACCCGAGAAAGACATGGACTATGACGATCTTTTTTTCGGGAAATAAATTTTAAGCAAACCCTAATAATGTATGAACAATTTATTTTTTACATGCAGAGCCAACATTATCAAAAAAATGTTGCTTAATAGGAGACATACACTCGATGCATTACCAACAACTGACTGTAGAACATATCTGGTACCTCTATATATGCAATTATATTAACATCTAAAGTCCATCCTTTTTTACATATTCTGCACAAAAGAAACTTTTGGCTCCGCCCCATTCATAAAAAACGGCGGGAAATCCTATCAGGTTCTGAACCTGAAAAGATATAAAACAGCGCTGCTGTCATGCTTTTGCTCATTGTCGCTTCGGACGGCGTGGCACTTGGTCCTGCAGTAAGCAGGACCAAATCAGCGGCTAAAGGTGGATCACGGTGTAATTTATGTAAACACCCTCCCCCTTTCACAACAACCTCTCCCCCTCCCCCCTTCACAACAATCTCCCCCCCCCCCCCCCTCAACAACTTCTCCTAACAAAAAAAAAGCAAAAGCAATTGAATTGAAATGCATAAATTTTACCGAAAAGTTCAGCTGTTCAGATTTCGGTAAAAATTACCGAAGTCGGTGATAATTTCTAATGTCGTTTTCGTTTTTGCGGTGTAGCACTGGTGTAGTGTAAGCAGGAATAAGTATGAGTCTTTGACAGCTCAACATCATTTGTTTGTAAACAAAAGTGCATCCTATATCTACACCCTCAATTATTTCGGTGTACGGCAGTGTAGCACCGGTGTAGCTACACCGCAAAAACGAAAACGACATAAGTGTGTACCGTAAAACGGGGTAACATTGATAGTTGTTTAAAGTATATTCCAAATAATTTTTACACCAATGAATGTTTTTCAAATTTTATGTGTTTAAAACAAGTACTTAGGATTCAAGAGTCAATTCCTTAGTAATATGTTTAACGGAATCTAAAGCATTCGCACTATTTTTTTTTTAGCTTTGTGACCGAACTTCAGTTTTTTGATTTGGGGTTACTTTGATAATGCTCGATGAATGTAGAAAAAAATGGCTGAAACTCAAACAATTTAGTTCTTTAAATATGAAACTTTGAATGAGTATATAATCAGAAAACATCATAAGCAATAAGAATACAACATTGAATTTGTGATGGCTATATTTGAAATACATTTCATAAGTGATGGTTAGAGTGGTTTTTCAAACAGGCGAAAAACACGAAAATTGTTTTTTAATATGTTTGTAAAATATGTAAGACATACTATATAAAAACTATATATGATATCAACGGAAATACCCTAAGCTATAATATGGAACCAATGTTTCTAATTTGGAAAAAGCGTAGCGGGTAAATTTAATCTCTAAATTATATTATCTAAGCTACCCGTATTATCAAAGATACCCCGTTTTACGGTACATATAAAAACCATGCGTGACCACACATACTATTCATTTGCGTATAAATTTCATGTGTCTTCTGAGTGGATTCTGTTTATGTGTGGTCGAATGAAAATCATGTGGAATTTCACATGGATATTTGTCAAGAAAAATGTGTAAATTGTTTTGAGTTAACCATAACCGAAACATTGAAATACTTGAAAATTTTAAGATAAAGTATAATAGTCAAAAATGCATGAAAATATCAATTTTGTGTGGTTCTACGTCATACTGCGGTCGTGTCTAGGACACAACCCTTTAATTTTTTTTTTAAATCGGCGCATAAACTCAAGCTAATATTGAAGCCCAAGCAAGACCGGGCACACTCAGCTAGTGTTCTATAAAAGTTAGTTTGGAGTCTAGGATTACACCTAGATCTCTTACAATTTTGCTCTTTTCTACTATTTGGTTGCCTAATGATATTTCAATATGCCGTGTTTAAATTTTTCTGCTAAATGCTATTGTAGTACATTTTTTTACTACATCAGGTGTGGAATATATTGATTTCATTCTGGAATTCTTCTGCATCGCTAGAATTACTTATTTCCATAAAGAGCTTCATGTCGTCTGCATATACAAGCAGTTTTATTTTTTAAGTATGTAGGAAATGTCGTTTATGTACAAAATAAAAAGAAGTGGGCCTAAATGAGAACCCTGAGATACCCCAGAGGTGACTGAAATTGGTTCTGAAAGTTTATTTTGAAAGCGGACTATTTGTTTACGATGTGTTAGGTACGCAGCTAAAAAAAAAATAGTGTAAATTTCCGTTACTATGATGCACATAAATGGAGCGTCATAAATCATACAAATTTACATTATAAATCGTGTAAATTTATGAGACATGTCATGCAATATTCCATATATTGTATGCAACTTTCCACATTTGTTTGCAACATTTCTTGCAAGCTGCTAGTTTACGTGAAAAGGAAGTTTACATGCATGAATGTTTGCATGCATGGATGTTTACATCACCAGTAAAATTCAGATTTTTTTAGTGTGTATGATTGAAGCCAATTCAAAAGTCCAGGCTCTATTCCTATTTTCTGCAATTTGAGGATTAATAATGGTATGTCGATGCGGTCAAATGCTTTACTGAAGTCGGTGTAATAATGTGCGATAATTTCGAATGTCTGATTTTGCACCTGATTTGAAAATAGGTACCAAATAAGATGATTTCCAAATTTCAGGGAATTTTCCATTTTTCAGAGACATGTTGAAAAGACGCTCTAGAGGAAATGCGAGAAAGGTTTTTCAAAAATATGGGTGCGATGCCGTCAGGTCCAGACCCTTTTGACGCGTTTAAGTTTTTTAGTGTATTGAGGACTTCATGTTGAGAAAGTTGGTTGACAGAGATGTTTTTAGAAATTTCAGGAATGAATACAAAGAAATCGCGGTCACGATCTTCTTCGGAAAATGTGGTGTATACTTCTTGAAAGGAAGTATTCTCACCTACATTTGCATTCAAATTCATTCGCGAAGGAAAATTGCAGCTTTTTAATTTCGTGTTTACATAATTAAAAAAGTTCTTAGGACATGACTTGACTTCATTTTCGACTTTGCGGTTAAAGTCCTCATATGCAGAGTTGATGGCTGTATTTAATTGGTTGCATAAGTTGTGATAGTTTCGCAAATTGCTTTCAGTTTTTTTCTTTTTTGTATAGTTTATGAGCTTTCTGTTTTTTATTCTTCAAATTTTTCAGTTGTGGATTGAACCATACCCGCATGGTTTATTGTTTTGTGTTTGTCTTCTTTTTTTATGGTACAGTTTCTAAAATTAGGCTTTGAAGAATTGAGTGAAATTTGTCTACTTCCGTATCGACATTTCCTTCAACTTATTAAATTTTGCCAATTTATTGTACTTAGTCTACGTTTGACTTCTTCGTAATTTGCTTCATGGTATTCCGGCACTTCCTCGTATTCCCAGTCGCTGGAGGAAGAAGAATTTTGTACGAAGATTAAGTATTCAATTGCTGTGTGAAACACTTCATTTTTCCATAAAGGTGCTAATGATGTATCCACACAGAAGTCTTCAGTACAATTTGAAAAAAAAAATCTCCTCATCTATCGTATTGAAATTTTCACTTTAGTCTGTTATTTGAAATTAGCATCTTCAACTATATATATACATGTTTATTGAGCATTTCCCATAACTTAAGATCGTTGAGTGAGTACTTTATAAGAAAAATCATCAAAATGAGGAATAATAGCAAGCATAATGATTGTACTGTGAATTTATATAGATTTGCAATTTTTGAGAAGGGGGTGCCTAATTTGAGAAATCACCCAAGATATCGTTTTTAAATATTCTAAAAAAATGTTCCTTTAATCGTTTCCTACCAAAAACACTTCAACATCAATATCGTTACATGCTTTAATCAGGCAGCATACGATCATCATCGGGAAAACATACCAAAATTCATAAAGAGGGCGGTACCAAAAAATTAGGACGTGTTAGGATATAAGTATGTTCTAAGATTTTACTCAGAGCACAACAATAATGTCAAATATGGTCAATTTTCTCAGTCTTAGAAAGTTTTGTTATTCTTATAATCAGGCAAATTCAATAATATTTTTAAATTGAATAAAACAACAATAAAATATGATTAAAACCAACGCATCATTCTTTTGGGTTACTAAAATAATTACTTTATGGAAATCTCAACATACCAGCACATATTATGGTTTTTTACCGTGAATTTACATGAATTATAGATTTTTAGGGAGGTACCCAATTTAAAAAATCACCCAAACGAGGGGTAAGACAACGAGATATCGTTTTCAAATGTTGCAAAAAAAATGTTCCTCAATTCATTTTCTACAAAAAAAACTTTTGGACGACAATGTCGTAACATGCTTTAGTTAGGCAGTATACGACTGACATCGGGACAACATACCAAAATTCATAAAAAGGGCGGTACCAAAAAATTAGGACGTGTTAGGGTATAAGTTTGTTCGAGACTTTTACTCAGGGGCCTACGAGAAAGTCAAATAAATTGAATTTTCTCAGTCCTAGAAAGTCTTGTTGCACAGTGTAATCAATCAATGGCTTCATACTATATGTATCAGAAAGATAATATCGCACTTTAGGGGGATTAGTTCAAATTTGTTTTGACTTCCGAGATCAAACATGGAAGCAGCATGACAAATTTTATAAAATATGTGATTTTCAGCCAAGTTCTGAAACATTTGAGGTTTTGTCCGACTTTTTTATGGGGGCCCGCCACTGTGTGTCGCCCTGTCCCCCCGAGGGGTGGTTCTAGAAAGGTCTAAATTATAATTAATTTACTTAAACGTTTCCCTTTTGGGTGCAACATTCTGGGAGTTTTCTATGAAAAATATATTAATCCTCTTTAAAATACGAAAACACAATTAACATTATTTATATTGAAGCAATGTTTAGCGCCTCTAGCGGCGGAATCAATTGTAATTTCTATAACACTTGTTTCACTGAACCGGAGTGTCACTTTAAGCACTTACGTGGTGACTGCATTATACACGATATGTCTGCCTGTCCCGTTTGTTGTTTTTGTGACAAACCGATGTGGTTTACTTTCATTTGTAGAACCTGCTTCTCCAAGCCGTTGTCGCTTCAGATGGCTTGGCGCAGTTTTTTTTTTATACTTATATAGCTCACCTCAGTTTCACGTGTACTTGCTGAACCCTGTTGAATTGCGGCTCAATGTGGTGTACCTGGTTGTGCTCTTGTTTCTCTTGCTTTATCGTACATGTCAAAACAGTTTATCGTGGAAATGATAAGCTACAGCGGAAATCGCCTCACCGTACAAACCACAACGAACAACCGCACGAGCTTTGGACATAAGACGGCGAGTGTCGAAAGTTCACTGACTTTTTGAAGAGGTTCGTTTTTTTTTCGCGAGTTGAAACGTTGTTGCCGTCTCGGTCTTGGCGGCTGAGATACAACAACTTGTTTAAGCGGTGCGCTGTGAACTTTGCTTAAGCTTAAGTTCAAGGATGGAAAAGCCTGGTCACGTCATGTCGTACGATCCGGGTTGGAAAAGAGAGTGATACCCGGCCACTCGCTGCCAGTAGATAGACGATCGTACAAATTGGACCCATGGATGATGGTAGTGTCGGACGAATGGCTGCTACTGGTCATTTTAATTAACCAGTTGCTGCGATGTTGATGTTAATACTGTTGCTTGAAATTGAATCCGGGAATTATGTGCCCAGGTCCTAGCTAATAGCGGTAAGTGAAATCCAATCGTCTTCCGACAGGTAATCAATTCAAATAGTCACAACATCTTCCAGTTTAATGTTCTAGTCCGACTGCACGCACGCGTTTTACATTTGATTGATTTGTATCCCGCAATGGACTGCGATAAATCAGACTGCGCAGTTAAAGATGCCGTCCAACGGAATCGATTGACCGTGCAAATCGATCGCTACATTGAACATCCTATCCCCGTCAAGTGAAGATTAATTACTCGCAAAATGACAGAGAAAAATCAGTTCGTTAAAATATAATTCATTATTCGCGCCAGCCACAACCAACCGACCGCAGCCACATAAATAGCACGCGGAACGGGCTTGACAGACGAAGGCCAGTTCTGAGAGCTGACTGATTTCAACTTTCTATGGGTGTACAGTACAATCATTCAATATCGATTCGCAATACCTCCTCGGTATACCTAGAATGGCGTCGCCCTGGCCTCCCGGAGGGAAAATATTCTTTTGCAAAGCCTGACGGAATTCAATTAATGCCTTTCGATTGATAGCGGCCGGTTCGAATGTCACTTTTTTAATCCAATTATCATATTCACACTCGGCATTATACTCGCAGGGCAGGCAAAATGAATCAACTGAATTGGTCATTTAATATGAGGAAACTGAACAGGAAAGCCACCGAGAGGCGTGTGAACGGGTCCCACCACCGGGAGCCATTGTGGGAGTGAGCTTTTATAGCAGCAGTTGTACATTTATCGCTTTTAATTTACAGATTTGCATCACTGTCAATGGTAGTAAAGAGCACATTATTGATGGGATTTGTAATACAGGTAGATGTAATCCGTTGCGATAAATATGGAAAGGACGAGTTGATTCCAGATGGATGAGCGATTAATATGCAATCTTGTAATGGCATGCCGAATATTTTTAAAAGTAGCTACTATGCAAATCAGTGTTTTGTATAACCACAAATGATTAATCCAACATGTAAAGACAATGTCAGTCAAAATCTGTTCGATGAAAGAAACTATTATCTAGCATCTAATACGGGAAGCACGACAAGAAACGCTTTTGAAGCGCTGAGCATTTCCAGGCCACATTAAAGAAATGAATTTATGACTAGCCTCTCCTTTTTTGTTTATTGATTTTTTTGATAAGGCTCCATCGAATTAACTTTACAGAGCCGAGGATTCTTGTTCACTATTTTTTTTCCTCTGTTCCACTACTGCGACCAGTAAATTGATCTATTGTAGTATATCCCGTGTCCTTAGTTTAGTGCATGTCGTATTACTCCATCACTATTGAGAAATGATGAAGTATTCGATTTTTTTACAGTTGCCACTCTTGCATTTATCGCAAGGATCCGACTCTAATTGAAAGGTCCCGCTATTTATACCCTTCGGAGTGTTGAAACACCCTCCAAAGGCGCGCCCCTTTGTCAGTCGAAATTGGATTCCTTAGCAGCAAAATTAAGGTATGACACCGATAATGACCATGCATCAGAACCGTAGTCTTAACCACTTCAAACTAGGGAACAACGAATAGAAGATTAGGAATCACATAGATGAAGACAACTAACTCATTTTTTTCCTTGTTTCAACATCACTCTCGGTAGACAAATCCGAGTCTTGTCACTATCAACAAGGCATAAAAAGTAACAAGGACTAAGATGCGTTCCTTGGATTACTAAAAATCCTGTTCCCCTAGTTTGAAGTAGTCAGGACTAGGAATCGGTGGTAGATCTTACATCCCGTAACGTACCACGAAAAGGTGATCTACCCACGTTACGGGGCTTGTTCACTATACTACGTTTGGTTGTTCCGCCTATTTCAATTGTTGGTCTAGATTTTTAAGATGTTTTGTTCACTATACAAAACATCTTAAAAATCTAGACCAACAATTGAAATAGGCGGAACAACCAAACGTAAACAATAGCTTTAAAAGCAAATTTCTCGAAAATCAAGGTACATCCACGCAATCTAACACCAGCATCTGAATGAGCAAACTTTCTTTATCTAATGACATTGTTAGTTTGCGTGGGTGTCTTATGATTCTCGAGAAATTTGCGCTTAAAGCCATTGTTTACGGTTTGTTGTTCCGCCTGTTTCAATTGTTGGTCTAGAAATATAGTCAAAAGGTACAACACAATAAACACTTTATCTTCCGCTATCCAACAAGCCTTCTCTATAACAACGGGAGCCGCTTCCATTGGTTTCATTGTATGGCAGTATCGCCAACGGGGGGCAGAGCACATCCATTGCAGCAATGGACGCAAAACGTGGTCAGTACTCACATACTCATCACGAAACGGTTGCTTTCCAAAGTCGACGATACATCGAACGAAAGAACTGCTGCGGAAGAACAATGAGGGGGACCACACAATGGTTGCTGCCGAGTAAACAGACGGTCTCGTGACACACATCAAGAGTTGCCTGCTTCTATCGACAACCTAGTGAACACTGACTCCCATGAAACTTTATATAATTATTTGTTATGGTCAATAATTCACAATTGAGCTAAATTTCAGCCATTTTTAATCTTCATAGAGAGCCGTTGGATGGTTCGTCTCTGATGAAGTTGTACAAAAAATATTCCTTTTCTTTTTAAACATAAGCGGTAAAAAAAACCTAGTAATTTCGGGGTGAAAAAAAAAAAGCATTTAAAACTTAACTAAAAAAGTCCCACTTCAATATTTTTCGAATATTTTTCATTAAAAAGCTCATGCCAATTTATGTGAAATTTTCTAGTTGCACACTTAAAAATTGACAGAAGTCATTAAACAAAAAAAATTGGTAAAACGTATAAATTTTAATTTTATACAAGTTTTTGTAAACGTTTGCACAGTAAACAATTATTTACACTTTTAAAATTGGTTTTCTTTGCAAAAGTTCAAAAATTTTACTGAAGTTAGAATTTTATATTAGATTTATAATTAAAATTATATTAAAAAAGTTTTACACAGGGTAATATTTTGTTATTGAAGTTTTTAACACTTTTTGCCTTTTTTGACAAAATTCACCGATTTTTTCACCGTGTATATATAAGGAATTAATTTGTCTTCCATTTTTTCGGACGTCATTCTGATGGGAATTTACGTTTTAGAGTTATAATTTGTTGAAAAATATCAAATACTTCATTTTGATTTTCTTTTCGTGATTCAAAATGGCCGCGTATTAGCTCAAATGTGAATGATTGACTATAACAAACAAATATGCAAAGTTTCATACCAATCTAAGTCGTGTCTGATCGATTCGTCATTTGGCGTGGAACTTCTCAGCTATTGACGAAAGAGAATCGATCAATGTTACTTAGGACCTTATTCATAATTCGGGCTGAATTGTCGTCAAAATATCTCATTCAAATAAAAGCTTTCAACCGAAGAAAAGAAAAGAAAAGGAAATCCCAAAACTAGCTTTGAACCAATGATAAGAAACTTGGAATCTTTGCCAGAATCCATGGAGGGATGGCTCCAGCGTAGTGGTCAACATCCATACCCATACCTCTCACGTCAAAGTCACTATTTCAAATTACATTCTCGGACAAATTACGAATAACCCAAGCCCAATCACAGCAAGTTTTCTTGAGCACAAATCTCGGACACTGTTGCGACACCGGTTATAAAATTGGAGCTTCTTGTTCCAGTTTGCATGTTGCATGTTTCGTGAGAGTTGATATTTGTGCTTTTGAAATTGCTGGGTAAAAATGAGATTAATCAGAAATAAGGCTTCCACAGCGATTCATCTTAAAGTAACACCTACCCGTTGCCAAGTGCCTTTCAAATCTTAATCAATCCGAACAACTAAAATCACCAGCAAATTACATTTGCACGCTCACAAGAATTCCGAATTGATCTCTCTACCACCCAGCAGCCCTCAACCTCCGGATCAACTTTGCCGAAGACATCAACCGTCAGTATAATCAGAATCTTGAGATACAGCAGTGCATAATATTTCCAAAGTCGCTAGCGCCTAGTGGCAGAATTCCGAACTGATCTATTCACCAACCAGCATCTCTAGATTTCCTGGTCAATTCTGCCAAAGACATCATCCGTTTAAATAAGCAGTATCTTGAAATATATCAGTACAAAATCTTGCTTGCTAACCTTCTAACTTGACCCCCTATTTAACTTAACAAAGACATCACTCGTTTAAATAATCAGGATCTTGAGATGCAGCAGAACAATATTAACATGCTCATTAGCACCGCCTTGTGGTAGAATTCTGAACTGATCTGTTCATCACCCGGCAGTTCTTGACTTCCTGTTCAACTTTGCCGAAGACATCATTCATTTAAACGAAAACAAGATTTAGCGATAGAATTGTACAGACTATTTGCATGCTCACTAGTGCCACCTAGCGGGCGCATTTCAAATTGATATGTTCATCACCCAGTAAATTGTGACCTGCTGATGAACTTTGTCGAATACATCACCCTTCTAAAGAAAAAGAGTCTCAGGATCAAGGAATCAAAAATATCTTTAAATGACAAAATAACAAGCGATCAACGAACTGAATGATAACGTTAAGTCAGAAGTGGAAAGAAATAATGATATAATCTTCTTCTTCCTGCTTTTTCATGACCAGCAGCCCGTGCGATACAGCTCACTCGGGGCGGTAGAAGGAAAGAGCAAATTGTTGGCAATCTGCTTCACAAAGTAAAGCCGAAAATGTTACACGTGTGTTTATGGGAATTTTTATGTTATGTCTTTTCTCGATTCAGATCAAGCTATGTCCTCATCCGTGTATATTGCAACAAAGCAGGCAAGCAATATATCATTATCCTTCTACCACTCCGAACGAGCTATGTTACAGAGCGAGTTTGTCGTGGTAGTCGTAGCAACAGTTTTGTCTGTATCGTTGGTTGCTTTATGTATTTGGATTCGCTGCTTAGGATTCAGCAGTACTAAATATATGCTTGATCACTTCAGCCATCTAGTGGGAGAATTAAAAATTAATCAGTTCACCACCCAGTAGTCCTTAGAATTTTAAGGCAGTTCCATTAAATTCATGAAAATGGGAACAACATACAAGAATCTTAAATATAGCCCAGCATCACGGAAGTCTAGAGAACTTAATAAACAAAATCGGAAACAGTACAGAACCTCCGAGAAATACGGAAAGTGTAGAAAACAAAATTTTTAAGGCACTTTATATATGTTCTGAATAATGAAAGAAAATACCGAGCATTTCGGGGAAGTTTCATCAACAGGCTGCGAGATGGTAAGAGCAGTTCTGATAACTTATTTTAACAATTGTGGCTCCTCAGAGAAGTTTCCACAACTTCAAGGCAGCTCAATGAGCTTTGGGTAAAAGGAGTTTTTAAAAGGTCTATGAGCTTCAGGGATATCCAGAGAACTTAAGGGGAGTCTAGAAAACTTCAGAGAAGTCCAGAGAACATGACGAAAAATGTGAATATTTTAAAGAAATTCTAAGAACCTCTGAGAAGCTACGTTTAGAGATCATCAGAAAAACGCAGAGATCTCAATGGCAGTCCCGACAGCTTCCGGAAAGTTTAGACTTTTGGGGTAATTGACAGATGTGTAGATGTTAGTTAGTATTTCGAGGATCTTTAAGAAATTTTGAGATTTTATTCGAAGTTCATAACTCTTTAGAAGTAAAAAAAAAACATATTTCAGGAGTCCACACGTTGTCAGGAAAGTTTAAAGATTTTTTTGAATAGTTGTTTTGATTCCAGGACTGTGCCAAGACCATCAAGAGAGTTGCGAGAGCTTCAAGATTGTTTTGAGAACATAAAGAAAGGTCAAAGGTGTTAAATTTACTTCATGGAAATTCCTCTAGAAAACCCGACAAATTCAGAGAATTTAGGAAAACTTCAGCATAATTCCGAAATTATTTTTTGAGAGACTATCGGCCTTAGGCTGGTTCATCTCTTCAGTTCCGAGATATTCAGGGAAATCCAAAGAACATCAAGCGTGTTTCGAAATTTTCGGGTAGGTTCATTATTTTCAGGAAATAAGTAGGGGAATTTACGTATTCTCGGCAACCTAAGCAGTGACCTTCTTTCTATAGCCTTTTTCTCTAAGGAACGCACACATATGCAGTATTGGTTTGTTTACAATCTTTTGCTGCTAGCTGCTCTAACAATTTCAGTCGAATGAATTGTCAAAAACTGGTTTGAAACGCTTTTACAAAGCTCCAATCTTCTCTAGTGAGAGCGAGTATTGTCGGCAACCAGTTTTTCTTCGGAAACCGTTCCATTTGAACTGCATGTAAATCTGCTGTTCTATTATCGGCAACTCGAAATCAGCTACAATTTGTAGTGCGTGTGTTGCATTTCAAGAAAACCTTGCTGGATTGCTTTTCCTCAGTGGTAAAAATATAGTCAAATTGAAGCTGAAAGCATAAAGAATCGTTTGCATGCATTCAGCGAAGTGTTTTCGTAAGAAAATCCAGTGAAAATAGTGTTTCAATTTGGGTTGCCGAAAATAGTCTGTCATGCCGAAGCCGTCATTTCCCCTACTAAAAGCAAGATCTGAGAACCTCAGAGCAGTTCCAATAATTAATTGCAGGAACTTTCAAGAATTTCCAACCCATTTTGAAAAATCCATTAATTTTAGAAATGTTTAATTAATTGTAGGAACTTTCTAGAAGTTCCGAGAAATTATGAAAAATCTCTAAATTTCAGAAATGTTTAAAACATTTCAGGAATATTGCGGGGTCTCTTCTTCCATGAATAACATGACATTTTTTGGAACGTAAGAAAAGTTATGAGAACTTCTTGAAAATTTAGGGAACTTGAAGGAACAAAAACTTCAGGCAAATCCTTAAAAGTTCAGGGAAGGTTGGATATTTTAAGGGAAGCTCCGTGTTGAAGGTTATATTTAGTATAAACATAAGTTTAGAAAACTTCAGGAAAATTGTGAAATCTTCAGCGTACATCAAATCATTTTTTTTCCTTCGGTCTTTTTTTCCGTACTGAGTAGCAATGCTATCGACGCCAGTGTTGATTAACTCTGATGTCAACATTAAAGCAGCCGAATATTCTTGTTCGGGATTTAATCCGAGGATAATACCGGTTGGAGCTTACCACCATTAGTCCTTTTTATTTAAAAACTCAAATCCATTTGAATCGACTAACAGGCAAAGGTAAACAAACCACCGCTGGATGTCAAATTGATGCACGTTGGCTCATTGCGTTCATCCATGCAGCGTGCAGCATCCTATTGAGGATCGCTTCCGATTTTTACAATGTTGGGTTGGATACACGGGGGTGCTAAGCGCATAATTATGCATACCCTCACAAAAGACGCATAACACACACACACATGCGGTGTACGCGACAGCTGTAAGATATGCAATACAAAGGCATAATCCGTATATGCTGTTTTTGTTTGTTATGGACTATAAATTTATGGCCCAGTTAAGAGAGTGCTGTCATACTTGTCAAATCCCATACTGATAAAATTTGCTGTCAGTTCCTTGGTTGGATACTCAAGCGTTGCTGAATATCAACAAACGCACATTCGTCCATTAACTCCAAAATGACCATATCGAGTAAGTCGCTTCCGAATTTTGATGACCTAAAAATTAATCCTATTTCACGACTTTCCATTTTCTGCATGATTTTATAAGCTTGACATACAGTTAATAGTGTAATCTATCATCATGCATCACTTAAAACTAAAAAATAAGTTTTCTGTGTCGTAAAATTGAGAATAAAACATCATACGCCCTGATAATTTCTTATATGTTGTTACCCCCCGGATCTTCCATCCTTTGAACTGCCAACACTGGTGATACACTATCGGAAAGGGGAGAATTCACCCTACCCGATGGTGTTGTTGGTTTGCATGGGCGTACTTCGGTTCGCGCGAAAAATGTCTAACAAGTTTTGTGTACATAAGTTGATAGGTCATTTTTAAATGGTACGTGAGTATTATTCATGTGTTCATTTTTAGTAAACACGGCACCGCTTAAGCGTCAAATTTGTTCATGCAGTTCATTCCGTGCACTCGTCTATTGATCAGTTCACGAAGATTTGCCGCACTCTTCTCTCACCCGTAAGTTTTGACAGTTTTGGGTGGTTTGTTTTGGCTCCCATTCGTTGCTATCTCTTTTACTCAGAAGCAAAATGATAGGGAGCAAAAAGTGAGGTTAGGGACCGTGCACTGATCTATACACCCTCGGGATTTTTTGTTTGTTGTTCCGCCTTGGTTCTTCATTCGCAAATTTTGTGAGAGTGGAATTACGCCCGGATATTTTTTGGTCTTTTTTTGTTCGTTGTTTACACGTGAAATACCAATCGGATGCATTTCAAATGAATTGGGCGTGACTAGATACTACAGAATCAGTACGTTTGGCATAGTAAAACAATCGTAGTTCTGGTGCAAGCCGTAACAACCAGATGCATCATAGAGTTGAAAGTTGGAAGTTCGCCCTGTAAGAAGAAACGTTTTTGATGATTTGTAGTGATATTTTTTTCTACTTTTTCGTGTTTATGGAGTAGTTTGTGAACTGTTCTCTCTATATGTGGCAAAATATGGTTTGTTTACATTTTGGAGCTACGCCCTTTTCAAATGTTAGTCTAGATTTGTTCATTCCGCTCGTACGTGACAGCGAAGATTTTCAACACGGATAAAAAATACCAGCCAAAATTTGAGTTCTTTTTACTTAATTTTGAGTAGAGCCTCTCACTTGCACACGTTATTGTTGTCAATAAAGGAACGAGAGATTTGACCCAACGATATAGTTTAGCCCAATAAGTTACTTTTGAGTAAATTGCATATTCTCAAATTTACGTGAATTGAACTTAATTGTGGGTAGAATATACTAAAGAGTAAGTAATTTTTTTTGCTGGTGTTAAATGGAAAATACTATATGCGATTTACTCAAATGTGGGTTATTGGGCTTAACCCGGGAATTGAGTGAATAATACTTAATTTTGGGTAGTTTTTCATCTCCGTGAATACAAACGCAATTCATCTACACTGAGTTGAAGCTCTATAAGCTATTTTGAGACTACTCAGTGACGCACTCATTTTTGCATGCTGTATGGAGTTGTCAAAAAATGACTAAAATGGTTATGCTCCGATGAGTGGAATCTACCCAGATTCTGGGTAAATGATTCTGATATCAAATGATGATATGTTCAAAATGGCATACTTTGAAGTTGTGAACAGGTGATTTTTGCGCAGGGAGCCAAAAATCAGTTTTTAGTAGTAAAGCAGTGAAAATGGGGCAGCTACGTAATAGCCTGGATAGCGAAAGTTAACGAAATCTAAATCAGCATCTACAGGGTGCGTGACGAATTTTTGCAGTAAATGGCATATTTGAGAAAAAATACACCAGTTAGTTATTCTAGCAATGAATTTTGTGCGATTTATTTTCTTTCGCAACATATGGAAGTTGTAAGTAAATTTATTCAATAAAATTGCCTTCCCTTTCGACGACTGTAGTTAGACGCTTCCGGAAACTGCAGTATGCACGTTTTAAAATGTTTCGATCCATAGATGTCATCACTGCCTTGATTTTAGCTTTTAGCGACTTAAGTGTGGTGTGAGGGGTTCTATTGGTATCCCGTTGGACGACGCCCTATACAAAATAATCCAACGGATTTATATCGGGACTGCTTGGGGGCCAAATTTCTTCCTTTCAAATTTACGAAATATTTTCCGTAAGCCATTTCTGTGCTTTATTAGCAGTATGAGCAGGTGCTCCGTCTTATCACTTTTCCAAGCCTTTTTTAATATTATACACTGTTCTTTCAGACACATTTACCGACCGAATTATTTCTTTCATGCATACTCCGGCGCGCAACAAAGCGACAACGGCTGACAGATTGCTCTCTTGTTTCGACATCTTTACGTTTACTCAACATTGTTTGTTTAAATCTTACACCTAACAGTATAAGCTATCCAGTGCTGCCAAATATATCTAAATCATGATGCACAAGCATGAGAAATTACTATTTGAAATTTACTGCAAAAATTCGTCATGCACCCTGTAGTTGGTGATTCATAAAACTCTAAAAAGTTGTTAAAACCGATTACAACTCGATTTATTTCATCTTGTTTTTTTTTGTAAATATTCTTCCGGGACGAAATAATGTATATATAAAGCATTCCTGGGGCATTCATTTGTTTCTATCGAATTGGGTAAGGTTTACTCAGTTGACAAATGTCATCATTTGAGTAATCATTACCCAGTTTCCTCCATAGGCACGTTTGCTCAAATTTGAGTAAAAGCATGTTTACCCATTTTTAAGTAACTTCCATTTTGGCTGGACTGAGTGATTTTCCGCTCAGAAATGAATAGCCTCAAAATAACGTGTAGTCATTGCTTGTGATGGTAATTGATAAAAACAGACAGTGATCAAAATTCGTTGAGTTTGAATAGTTGTTAGATTTTTGAAAATATCTTAACAATTTGTGTCTCTTTATCAAATCTATTGATATGTATAGAAAGGTAAATCAATTTGGAAGACATCTGTAGCAGAAACATTCTATTTTGTGTAAATATATACTCTTTAAATAGAAGCGGGGTTGTTACGCCATATTTAAAAATAAAGTTTATTGTCAAAACTAGTTATGCTACGAAACGCAATACGAGCAAAAAAACTTTTAAAAATCTGAGGTGGGCGGTCCTGGACAATTCTGGAGGGGGCCTGTCTGCTTTCCCAAACAACCAGAAGTCGTATAACAATGTACAAACACTATCGTAAATTGCTACAGTTTAAGTCAAAATCGCATATAAGAATGGCATACCTCGCATTAAGTTTAAGTTAAATCGTATAGGACGCAAATTTCCGACCTACATGCCAAGACTCATTTTTCCGTCGTACTGTATCACAAATTAAATCGGATTACATCGTAAGACTTTTCAAAATGAGTTTGTTATTGCAGCTTAAATCGTATATAATGTTAAATCAACTCGTTTAAAATTAAATTAAAATATGCACGTATATGGCCTCCACTTTTGTACGTATAAACCATTTATTTGCATTCTATACGAATTGTTTGTTTGCATATTTGTTTGTATATCATGAAAACAACTTTGAATATACGTGCATTCTGGTTGTCTGGGTTGCTCGTTCATATTGTGTAGCTACAGCACTAACGGTGACCCGAAAAGGCTGTCAAACACTTCTTATGGTTGTTTTCTATTCCACCGTGGTCTTCGAAACTAGCTAGCCGTATATGAGGCCAAATAGAAAAATACACTTTTCCCATACGGTCTCTTACTCATAATTAGGTATATCTTGCTCGATAGGCCCAAAATGGGCGATTAGGTCGAAGTAGTGCTCTACCCTATGTGGTAAATGTTATCCCAATTGGAGAGGGATTCGAAAAGGGTTCACTATAAATTGCAATATTCAATGGAGCCGAATAGAAGGATACTCATTCAAGAACGTAGGATGATCCGATGAACCATCCACTTCCCCAGTGATTTCATTGTCAACTAAGAAACTGCAATCCTGCTCCACGGTCATTAAAAGGTTTCAAATCGCTTTAATGCCGAGTCCATCGGTGTGAAAAGTACCCACCATCCGTCGTCTCGTAGATATCGCTTTTTTCCGCTTTTACATCCATGAGATGACATACCTGGAAAGAAAGGAAATTAAAATTCCGAATGAGTAAATTGCGTGCTGGGCAGATAAAGCCGTCGGAAGAAATAAATGTAGTAATGACAAAACCGCCTAAAATCAGCGTGCTCGTAAATAAATAATCGTATGCATGCGTATAAGAGGCTTACACTTTCAGCTGATGATGAGCATCCGTGTGAATAAAATTTCGATTTTTTTTTGGGAATGTGTCAGCAGTGGATAGCTGTGATTTCCGTGAATCGATTACAAGGGTATCATTCACATGAAAGGAAGTATCCCACCTGCCGAGTGAAATGATACAACCAAGTCTAGGCATGCCACGCTGATCTGCTGTCCGGTTGCGGTTTTTGGTGTGCCTCGCTAGGATTGATTGCCGCCGTTATTTCGCCAATACGAACGACAAAGATGGAGTTCTTAAAGCGACATAAATGATCATCTGCTAAACAAATGCGATTTCTCGCACCCGCTATGGGCAAACATGGTTGGAAACCGCAGCTGGGTGTGATTTACAACATGTGTCTGGGGGTTATTAGTTTACGTGGTTATGATAATTCTTGGAAGTTGAAATAATCCCGTTTATGCATGGTGTCGTATATGGTTTAATCGCTCCCCTATAAATGACGGTTAGGAAATTGATAATCGGATTTTTTAAATTTACTACAATAGATGAATCATTTTGAATATAGAAAACAACAACGATCCTTCCGAAAACACAAGACCACCCTCAGCGTGATCGCCAACAAGCGTGTCGTGCTCGGGATCGAAAGGCGGTATCAACCACAGCGAACGCTTCACCGCACCGAGTGTTCGTCGTGATTTTGTTTCAAATTGTATGCAAATTAGTTGTCAAAACCGAACCGATTGGAAAGTCGCTGCTTTCCACGGTGCACAATTTTTCTTGGCAGTCAGTCGCGTTAATATGCCCAGGCCAACATGTTGTTATGACACAAACACCATTTGGGCAGGGAAAAACTCTTCCAGAATCGGCGCGTGACTCTCGCGCCGATGATGATATGAGATGCATTTTGATCGCAATGAATGCAGCCACGACTTTCCACGTCTCCACGACTGCAGGCAGCCGTGTCAAATTATGAATCACCACTCCACCGTTCTCAATGCAGAAGGCAGTCACGGTGAAAGTTCATTACACGCAAAATTAAAATCCGTCATTAAAACAATTGACTAAAAGTGCCCATCAAAATTCCCTAAGGTCTGTATTAAGCTGGAATCCCATTTCTTAAAATCAAAAGAACCTTTTTTTTGACTCCACTCAGACAGAATCCCTCCCATCTCCCGTCCGATTTTGGGGTAGACGGCTAACAAGCCCGCGCAGACCACAGTAAACCGAGGGAAGGTACTAAAAGTCCAAATTAAAATCTGCTCGTTATTCCGTCCACTCTATACCGTCCTTATTTTTCGGATTTCTCCGGGAACGCAAAACACGGAAAGAAACTTTAAGTCAGCACTGGGTCGTCTTTTTCGGAAACGTTGTTACCCAGAAATCGCACCTTCTGATCTCCACTACACGCAGCAGTCGTAGCAGGAGCAGCAGCAGCATCCGCCAGCCTTTTAACTCGACCATGAATGGGTATAAAGAATTTTTAATGAACAGTATTTCACTCCTAATTAAACATCGCGCGCCCATTTCGCAAAGTCCAGTTCGTTGTTCGTCCGATTGAGCGAGGAATTGACTAAACGAGTGCAACGAGCGCGAGAGAGGGAGACGGTCGCGGGATGTGTGTGAAATCGTTTAATTTTCTGAACAACCAATTTGGATCGTGTTTATAGCTTTATAACGGTTGACTGTGGCTATGCAAAAGGATTGGATTTTTCTGACTTTTGTTTTGTTTTGGAGGATGCATTTTCGGAAGCTGTCGCTTTTGTGTAAATTAAGGGGCTGGAGAGGAGGGCTGGGCCGAGGAGTCCTTTAATGGGCGGTACACGCTGATTGGTATCGTGATGCAATTAGTGACGGTTTCTCGGGAGATGCAATGTCTTATCTTGGCTGCCGAGGGCGGTTTTCTGGGGAGGATCTGTGGGGAAAGATGTGATTTGATCGAGTGACAGCTCTGGGATTGTCGTTAGCAATCGTTAGGAAAATATCTTTTGTTTTCATGTCAATATGTTTTCATTAAAAACAGATTATGTAGTGAGGAAAACACGGAGACCGATTCGATTGCTTAAGCGGGACGAGCAGTGAAATTCCGAGTTGGTGTCACACGCTCTAAAGCTGCGAAAATGTTTATCAATCTGTCAATGTCGATCTATCTATCTATCTATCTATCACACTTTCTGATGCTCATAGGATTTCTATAAGTTAAAATTAAAAATGAACCCCGTTAATGTGCACGAAGTGTGGTTCAAATTAACGGGGTCCATGGTATTAGATTCGATACAAAATAATGTGGCCACTATGGAACATATGGAGCAAGATATTTGAGAGCCATGCCGTGCGACGTATCAAGCTTCATTATTTGTGGGCAGCAGGGTTCGTTTTGGTAAACGATAAGCTGAATTGATGTCCTAACGATCATATAACGCGAAGGAGCTTGGGACTAAACCCACGGTCTTCTGCTTAGTAAGAAAAAACGTTTGCCACTAGGCAGATGAGCACCTTTTTAATCACCGAGTTGCTGTTATTACCATGTAGTCATATTAACAAATAAAACGATTGACGAATCTTGAATGTGGATGGGCCTGAGATTAGACTCATGATGTTCTGCTCAGTAAGCAAAAATGGTTGCTCTAAGGCCACCGAGCCCCTCATATTACATAATACCGTTGCTCAAATTTTTGTATCCAAACCCGGAACCAACGACAACAACGAGTTTCGCAAAATACACGATACACAAGCGATTTTACCATAAATCTCTTTGATATGTAAGGACCTGGGACCGCGTTTTTCTGCTCAGTAAGCAGGCCACTGTAACCGACGATCTTTCAAATCCGAAAACTAAATACTACGAAAAAGTACTTAGGCCTTCATTAAGTTCCACTTTCACGCGACGTACAATGTTTCAATTTGATCTTTACGTATTGTTCAGGCTAGGCCCTTTTCAAAAGTTACGCGAGAAATACGCACAATCGTCACCAACCTCGCAAAACTGGTTCCAAACGACAACAAAGGCATAAGCAACGATGGATTGTTGAACTTTGCTGGCTCCGGTGGTGTAGTGCACAGCAAAAAAAAAATGTAATATCGATCAACGTAATTCAAGCTGATGTATGAAATAATGATGTAATTGTAATTTTGTAATTTATCAGCACACACCCTGGTCGACCACTGTAAACCAATCTGCCGTTCAGCGTCATCGGTTTTTGTTTCTGGATCTTTAGTTGCCTCTGTGATATACTTACTTGCGGCATACTATTTTGGGAGTGTATATGAGCGTGTACCATGTACGGTAGCTCATCTCTCATCGTGATGGTGGGACATAGTAGACAAATTAGAGAGAAAACAAGGAGGTATTAGTATTAGTTATATGTAAACAAACAAAACAAAAGAAGAGAAGAGGAAAGAAGAGCAGAAAAATAAAAAGGGGATAAAGTAGATAACAAAGAAAAGAAACGTAGGCAGATTATTAGAAAAGGCATTATCCGAGACCTCAATCAAATGTCACTCCCGCCGAGATCTCAGTGAAACCCTCCCCGCCGAGACCCGCACAGCCGAGCTCGGTAGAAAAAACTAAGTGTGTAGATAGATTAGTAGGAAAATAAATAAAACTACTTTATGACTCAAAGTGCAATGAATGAGCGTTAGTTTCGGGATCATTTGAGTGTTAGAGTTATGTTAGTTTTGATCCGTAATCAGCCCTGCCGACCCCTCCAACATTAGTTGCATGCAGTGGTTGTTAGATAATGCGGCACTGTAACTACTACTATTTTAGAGGTATGATTCGTCAAGTTTATACAACTCAATGTTTCAATTGAGGCAAACTATCTATCTTACAATTACAAAAGCAAACCTAAACTTACAATTATATGCAAATGCAAAATGAAACTTGACAAATCATCGTCAATCCCCTTATTCCAGGGCAGGGCCTGACGATTTGAATCTAATTTTGATCAGTGAACGGGCACCATATGGTACATTTTCTCACCATGAACCTATCATTTCCAGCCTATCTGAACTATTTAATAAATGGAAGCCATAACATGGGTTACGCTCCCCCTAAGCGGGCCCTCCGCATCCTGTCTCTGTCTTATCTCAAATACAAAATGCCAATGGTATGAATGTATCTATATATAACTTGGAAATGACGTACAATCAAATAAACCCGTAACCCACTCACTTGGTCAGGCTTCAGAATCGTCCAGTGGGCAGTGCGCTCTACACTCCAAGTTCCCTTTTTTTTCAAATTTACCGCAAATTTGATATTTTACCCATTGAGTGTTGATTAGTCACAATGAAACATTGTGACAGAAGTTGAGGTTACTAGTGTATTAAATAATCTAGGTCCTATTTAGGATTATATGAGAAAAATCCAAATCTGGCCAACGCCCACCCTAAACCTAAACCTGTTCTAATCCACCAGAAATGAATAACGAATGGAAAACTTTGACTACCCAGCCATGCAATAGTCTCATTCCGTGGCTTATGACAACTTGATGATTCTATTGCGCTCATCTTTTGGCACCACCCAGGGGAGACTTGGTCCTGTACCCAATGCTTAACTTATCTCCATTCCACTCAGCTACTCGCAATTTCTTGTGATATAGTGGGCGGAATATTATTATATGAGACAATTCAATGCAGACGTCTTTCCAAATTTGGCAGATCGACAGGTAATCGGTGATTTTCCACGATAGTTGCTATTCAACAACTCGACAACGTCCCATCGTCAACGCCTGCTATGAGAATTTCCCATTGCAGACGCCAACGAAATGACGTCATCGAGCTATCGATCAACTACCCTGGTTATCGCCTGGTACCTTATAGCACGATGCTAGGAGGCGAACCGGAAGAATCGATGAGCTACCTCCCCCTACATAAGAGATACGGATTTAAGTTGCTAAAAAAAGTTGTAGTTAATAACAAAACCTACAAAAGCTTCATGCACCATTTTGCGGAATTCTGTTGATGAAAAAAGTTAGGGGCAAATGAATGTAAATGAATGTACGAAATGAATGCAAATGATTTTCCATGCCTCATGGCTCAATTAGCTTTCTTGGGATTCCTCTCGGATGAGTTTTGAGATATCCGATTTAAGTACTTTCCGTACATACCTGCTTTTACACTTCAACCATCTAATCGTTTTGTTTCATAATATGAAACATATTATGTTAATCTTTCGTTTTTTAAATCGTTATTTTAATACCAATAAAGCGAATATTATAACCTGTTAAATAACTTACCTAATCAAGTAGGTTGAGCAAAAACTTTCAAATCAGTGCTAACATTTGAAAACGGCGCAAAAGCCATTTGTAAACAAATGGTTTGTGGGCCCTTTACTCGCTACCCGAAGAACGCCCACGCAAACCAACAGCATCGTCAGGAAGGGGAAAATTTCCCCTACCCGATGTTGCTGTTGTGTCGCGTGGGTGTACTTCAAGTAGTGAGTAAAGGGCCCACAAACCATTTGTTTACAAATGGCTTTTGTGCCGTTTTCAAATGTTAGCACTGAAATGTCAAATTGTTCGCGTACGAATATACTAGCGCCGCCTAGTTGTCGAAAATGATCATCACCTTTAATAAAGATCCCTCGTTCGTCGATTTTCTACGAGTTGTCGTCCCAACAAGCTGTCATTCCCGCTGTCGTCCCAACGGAGCAGAGTAACTCATGCAACATAGTGTTGTCGTTTGTTTACTTCCTTTTTCCGCCGCCGATGAATTAGGTACTGCAGCGTGACGTCACAAATGAACTCAGTGTTAATCAGCTGAACCTTTTTGACAATTCAGTGGTACTGTTTACAAGCACTTAGTCGTTTTTTCGAAAAAAAAAAATTCTAAAATTTCCGAATTTTAACTTGAAAATTGTCGAGGAACACCGCGTTGAAAGGATGTTGCTCGTGGACATTGCAGAAGTGTGGTTTACATCTCACTGCAGTCTGAAAAATTATCGAGAAAATCCACCCAAGAAAAAATCGACTAAGTCTACGTAAACAGTACCACTGAACTGTCATCAGATTGAGGTTAACCCCGACGGTGCAAAACCTAATAGCCCCGTTGTATAAAAGGACCATCCCGCATGGGAAAAACTCTCTTTTTCTTGACTACGACAACAAGGACGAAACCGATTGTGAAGAACCAAAGTGAACCAAGTCCATAGTTTGTAAAATATTGAAATTAAGTGAAATTAAGTAAAAATAAAAGTGTATTATCTTAGTTTAACCTAAAAACAAAATGAATTGAATTGTGAATAAAATGCATGGAGTGAAACGTAGGAAAATATAATAAATGAACTGAACTACACAGAAGATTGAGTGATCTGTGAATAAAGTGCCCGAAGTAAATTGAAACCTCTACTGCTCTCTACTTTGATATCGACACAAATGAAATAAAAATAATCATTGACTACATCCTCACGTAGACCATCCAGTGAAGAGTTCAATCCGCAGTACACGGTTAAGACCGTATAGCATGGAGGTGGTAGTATCATGGTTTGGGGATGTTTTTCTTGGTATGGAGTAGGTAACATTTTCCGTATTAATTCCATCATGACCAGATTTTTTTTTTTTTTTATAATTACTTTATTTGTACAGGCTCAATCGAATAAACTTTACAGAGCCGAGTTATCCTTTGCGTTATACATTATTACTGTCTTAAATTTAAAGTTAAAGGGACTGGACCGAGTACTCGCGGTTGTCTCGAGGTTAGTGGAGATTTACAATTTTTTGGATGGGAAAAGGGAAGAAGGAGGTTTGAAATGTGGTTTACGATACAACTATTTAATTAATCCTAAAGCATGAAATTATTTTTATTCATCTTGAAAACAAACATTGAAAAAAAAAACCCACACGTACAAAATACAAACTAAACACAAGGTTAATCAAACTTACAATCTAAGGTTAATATCCTTAAAGTAAACATATATGAGTTTCATAAACTCCAGATCGCGTCTAGCCAAAATATCCCGAACTGGAACATTAGGTTGTCTACCTCGAGCCCGAAGGGAATCATAAAAATGTGATCTGACTCCACGATACTCCGCACAAGACCAAAGGATGTGATCAGCGTCCTGGTAACCTTGTCCACATTCACAGAGATTGCCGTCTCCCAACCCCACACGGAACAAGTGAGCGTTTAGACAATAGTGATTGGACATGAGACGAGACATCACGCGTATGAAGTCTCGACCCAAGTCCAACCCTTTGAACCATGCAAACTTCGACACCTTAGGGATAATTGAATGTAGCCATCGTCCCAAGCTCCCTTCACTCCATTGATGTTGCCAGCGAACGAGCGACTGCTGACGATAAATAGAGAAAAATTCACTATAGGCGATCTGTCGATCATAAATGTCGCCTTCCATAGCGCCCACCTTCGCAAGTGAATCCGCCTTCTCATTGCCCAAAATTGAGCAATGCGAAGGGACCCACGCGAAGGTGATGATGAAAGAGCGCACGGATAAAGTACTAAGCAGTTCTCGTATTTTCAAGAGAAAATACGAGAAGTGCTTTACCGGCCTAATGGAACGGATAGCCTCGACAGAACTGAGACTATCCGTAAAAATAAAGTAGTGGGCTGGAAGAAGTGAAGCAATAGTTTCCAAAGTGTAATGAATTGCTGCCAGTTCAGCCACATACACAGAACAAGGAGCTTCAAGTTTTCGAGAGGCGCTATGAAATTCATTAAATACACCAAAACCAGCGGACTCCTCTATTAGAGATCCATCTGTGAAAAACGTTCTTGCAGAATCAATATGGCCAAACTTTGCAGCGTATAATGACGGAGCAATCATAGGACGATGATGCTCTGGAATTCCGCGGATTTCCTGTGTCATAGATAAATCAAAATTCACTGAATTGCCGAAATCGGAGAAGATTACACGATTGGGAATATTTCTTGAAGGGCTGACATCCTGTGTTAAATATAGGTAGTATAAAGTCATAAAACATGTTTGAGGATTTAGCTCCAGAAGCTTCTCAAAATTTTCGATCACCAGTGGGTTCATTACTTCGCAACGGGTGAGGAACCTCAGAGATAACTCTGAAAAACGGACGGATAGTGGCAACATGCCCGCCAGCACTTCGAGACTCATAGTATGAGTCGAGTGCATGCATCCTAACGCGATACGAAGACAACGATACTGGATCCGTTCCAGCTTGATGATGTGCGTTTTAGCTGCCGACTGGAAGCAAAAACTACCGTACTCTAAAACCGATAAAATCGTTGTCCGGTACAACGTCAGAAGATCTTGTGGATGGGCTCCCCACCACGTTCCGGTAATTGATCGAAGGAAATTGATCCTTAGTTGGCATTTTCGTCTCAGATACTCAATGTGGGATCTCCAGGTGCATTTGGAATCGAACCAGACCCCGAGATATTTAAAAGACATGGAATGAGTGATCGGTTTACCCAAAAGTTGAAGCTTCGGTTGTGCTGGGCTATGCTTCCTAGAAAAAACGACCAACTCAGTTTTCTCCGTGGAGAATTCGATACCTAGCTGAATAGCCCAAGTAGACAAATTGTCCAAGGTATCCTGTAAGGGTCCTTGCAGGTCAACCTCTTTTGGCCCTGTGATAGACACTACGCCGTCATCTGCAAGTTGTCTCAACGTGCAATTGTCACTAAGACAGACATCAATTTCTCTAACGTAGAAATTGTACAAAAGGGGGCTTAAACATGAGCCTTGGGGGAGACCCATGTAGCTAAATCGAAAAGCTGTAGAGTTTCCATGAGAAAAGCTCATATGTTTTTCTGACAGCAAATTGAACAAAAAATTATTCATTAATGGAGACAATCCACAAGCGTGGAGTTTCTCTGAAAGAACTTCAACGGATACTGAATCAAAAGCCCCCTTGATATCCAAGAACACAGAAGCCATTTGCTCTTTCTTAGCAAAAGCTAACTGAATTTCCGAGGAAAGCAACGCGAGACAGTCGTTCGTTCCCTTACCCCTACGGAAACCAAATTGAGTATCTGAAAGAAGGTGGTTCGTCTCAACCCATTTGTCGAGGCGAAAAAGGATCATTTTCTCCATCAATTTCCGAATACACGACAGCATCGCGATGGGCCGATACGAATTGTGATCCGACGCGGGTTTATCAGGCTTTTTAATGGCTATCACCTTCACTCGTCTCCAATCGTCGGGAACAATATTGTGCTCCAAGAACTGATTGTACAAGTTCAACATGCGCCTCTTAGCGACATCTGGGAGGTTTTTCAGCAAGTTGAACTTGATTCTATCAGATCCCGGGGCAGAATTGCCACACGAAAGGAGAGCGAGTGAAAGTTCGACCATTGAAAAAGGGTGACTGATTTCGTCTACCGAATTCGCGGTTTCGCGAGGAATCAACTGCGACGGCACGGAATCCGGACACACTTTTCGCGCGAATTTAAGAATCCATTGATCCGAGCATTCCTCGTTTTCGTTGTTAGTAGACCGGTTACGCATTCTTCGCGCCGTACTCCAAAGCGTATTCATAGACGTTTCGCGCGACAATCCGTTTACAAACTGCCGCCAGTAACCCCGTTTTTTGGCCTTGATGAGGCTCTTGAGTTCGCGTTCAAGAGATGTGTATGCGTCGAAATGCTCGCGTGTTCCGCGTTTCCGAAAAAGTTTAAACGCGTCGGACTTTTTACGGTAAACCTCCGTGCATTGTTGATCCCACCAGAGCGATGGTGTTTTCTTACGAATAGACGATCGCGGCACCGGTCGTGTTTGAGCTTGAAGTGCGCTGTCGACGATGAGATTAGAGAGGAAATTATATTCCTCCAACGGCGGAAGCTCTTCCACTGACGATACTGAATCGTCTATCGTGGATTGGAACTTAGTCCAATCAATGTTACGGGTTAGATCATACGCGACGTTAACGGATTCTGACGAGTTGAACCCACTGGCAATCGAAATTTTGATCGGCAGATGATCACTACCGTGCGGATCCTGGATTACATGCCAAGTGCAATCCAACGATAGTGAATTGGAGCAAAAGGTGAGGTCTAATCTGCTACCATTCGAGGATGGACCAGCCAAACGTGTTACTTCTCCATTGTTAAGTATTGTCATGTTGAAGTTGTCGCAGAGATCATAAATCAAAGTAGAACGGTTATCATCGTACAGCTCCCCCCAGCCTGTACCGTGGGAGTTAAAATCTCCCATGATCAACCATGGAGCGGGAAGTACCGCACATATGTCGAAAAGTTGTTTGCGATTAACAGAGACTCTAGGAGCAATATATACAGAAGCAATACAAAGGCTCTTACCTTTAATGGTAGCCTGACATGCGACAACTTCAATACCGGGGAATTCGGGAAGATTCACTCTATAGAAGGAATGGCACTTTTTGATCCCCAAAAGTACCCCTCCTCCACGTGAATCCTCACGATCCAATCGAATAATGTTAAAATCAAAAAAAGGGAGATCAATTTCTGAAGAGAGCCATGTTTCACAGAGGGCAAATGCATCGCAATTATTGTTATGGACTAAATACTTGAACGAATCTAATTTCGGAATAAGACTTCGACAATTCCACTGTAGAACAGTGATCAAATCCCCGACCTCGTTTGGAAAATTATCCATCGAAGGAGATGATAGCTGCAAGAAGGGGCCATTTTGAAGTCAATTGCTTCAAGAAGGATTTCACAGTCGGAAGCAATGTGAGGACAATGCTTTTCAGAGGATCAGAAATGTTGAGGTATTTGAGAATACCGTCCACAATGTCATCAAATGAGAACAGCCCAGATGAAGAAGGGGTTTCTGTTCTTAAAATTGGGGCATCAGGGGTTTTGGATGTCCCCGGAAGAGGTGGAAAATCCTGGGTATAATCAGTTCTGCGGAATCCAGGAGGAGTAGAAGTCTCCTTTTTTCCACCACTCCTTGATTTGGGCAAGCTGATTTGGGGTTCTTGATCTGCAACTTTCCGCGAACGGATGCGTTTTCGTTTCCGGGCAGAACCTTCCGGAAAACTGAAAGAAACTCCCTCCTCAGCCAAGTCAGAGCCAGACTCGTCATCTGACAAAAGAGCGAAGGGATTTGTTTCGTTGGTCGATGGCTTGGCTGTCTTAAGCATTTCTGCAAAAGACCGCCTGGAACGTTCCTTAAGGGAGCGTTTCATTTTGTCCCCGAGCTGTTTGTACGCCGGGCACGACGAGAGAGCATGAGGAGGAGTTCCATTGCAGTACACGCATTTTGGTGCAGTAGCTGCGCAAGCGCCATCCTCATGCTTCTCCCCGCATGTGGAGCAGCGTGCCTTGTTGCCGCAGTGGGAGGCCGTATGTCCCAACCGCTTACAATTCTGGCAGTTCATGACCCGAGGTACAAACAACCGCACAGGAAGACGAAGTTTTCCCAGCTCGATGTATTGAGGAAGGGCAGATCCAGAAAAGGTCACCCGAAACGAGTCTGTGGGGGTAAAACTCTTTTTACCCTCGCTGAGCGATACTGACTTCATTCTATGAACGGCCAGTATCTTTACCGGAGGAAGCAAGGGGTTCTTGAATCGGCCAACCGCTTGCTTCTCCAGTATCTCGGGGTTCAGGCTCGCCTCAGTGACCACGCCTTCGATCTCCACATCAGAGGCTGGAATGTACACCCTATATTCCAGTGTGAAAAACTGGGAAACAGCAATTTCATTAGCCTGTTTCAGGTTAGCGACGGTCACACGAAGTTTGTTGTGCCTAACCTTCGTTATTTCGGTCACGGCAGAGAATCGCTTTGTCAGATCATCAGATATCTGAACAACATTCAAGGGTTTGTTTTTGGGCTGAAAATAGACAACCCATGGGCCAGTCGAGTCATTCGGGTAGGCCCGCAATCTGGAGTTTTTCTCAGCCTGCCCATTGTCAGACTGAGACGACGAACCAGGGATGAAGTCATCATTTTTCTTAGATGAATGGTCATCCATGTCGTCTTCTGACAAAACATCCATTTTGTTCAACTAGTGGGAGCGCAAAACGCTCTCCCACTGAACGCACAGACACAATACACAGAAAACACTACAAACACAGAAATACAAAATGAAAATTTAACTAATGGGGGAGGAAAAGAAACAAGAAAAAAACAAAAACTTATCTGATAATCCTATACTACTACCACCGAGCGTTATATGTGTAGGCGTTTACACAGATGGCTGGAATAGACGCGCTGCGTGGATGACCTTCCTTGTGGTGCACTTGATCGAGGCGCGGCACTCAGCGCACACAGGCGCACGATGAATGATGAACGATATAGATGTAGAAACGGGTGCTCACACTCGATGATGATGATACGTAAGCGGGTATGCGTGACCACGCAACGATGATGCCCAAATTGGTTTGCGAATTACCAATAGCACGGATTAATCGTTCCGAAAATGACACTTTCTACTTAAAAAAAACTCACTTTTCGATCAATTTACCGGGAACTATGCCAGGAGTCACTTAGTGAGAAAAAACTGATAATTTATATCAAGCGAATACCGAGAAAACTTCCAAAACAACGGAGCGCGAAACAAGTCGACCGTACTTCTTGCTAGGACGCAGTGGTGTCCTGACCAGATTTGAATACAAAGAAATCATGGAGGAGGTTATGCTCCCTTATGCAGAAGAGAACATGCCTCTTATATGGCATTTTCAGCAAGACAACGATCCGAAACACACTTCTAAGTATGTACACACTTAATCTAGCTCGGTAAAATCTCCAACAGCCGATTACCACAGCATTTACTTTTGCTGATATATCTGCAAAATATCTGTTTGTTAGCTGATATTTCAGCAAATAGTTATTTGTTACCTCAGTCTCGGCAATTGTTTTACTGAATATTAGCAAAATAAATTGCAGAACTACTCGGCAGTTGGAATCTCGGCGAAAAAAATTAAGTGTGTAAATGAATGGTTTCATGCAAACAAAGTGTCGGTTATTTCCACGGTTATTTCATGGCCTAGCCAATCTCCTGAAATCAATCCCATCGAAAATTTATAGAACGAGCTTATATGAAAGTTATCTCGTCAAGGATTTTCAAATAAGGATCAACTATGGACCACAGTTCAAAAAGAGTGGTATGCCATGCCAAAGGAAACTTGTCAATGCTTGGTTGAGTCAATGCCAAGAAGATTGAACAAGGTTCTACTTAACAATGGAGGGCACAGCGGTTGCTAAGCGTCATTAGTCTAATAAAACTTATACGATTATTTTCAAGCTTTCTATACTATATTTTTATGCAACACACATATTTCACTGACCAGGAATATTTTATATTTGATTCTAATGAGTGAGTCATCTAATGTTTTAACTTTTAGTTTTCTCCTGCAATTACTTTATTTTTATTACACTGTAAAATGCTTAACTTTAAAGTCGAATAAAATGAAGTTGAATGAACATAACCTAAAATTTCGCATTTATTTTGCCTACACATATTTCAATGACCAGCAGTGATGTATGTTACACTCACATCAACAACTGCGTACGTACTGCACAATTTATTTCTAAATAATATCAATCATCACACTAAATGACTATTATAGGTGAAATGTCATAAAAAGATAGCTTATGTAACGTAATATCAACTCTAGGCTGAACTTGACTCAATTTGCACCAACTTTCCTATGATCCATTATATTTGAAACATTGTTGTGCCATTTTGAAAAATTAATCGATTCAAAAGATCGATTCAAAAAGATCGGTTCAAAATGATTGATTAAATCGGTAAATCGATTATTTTCAAAAAAAAAAAAGAAATGAATCGATTCGCTGAGATCGATTCTTGCCTCGAGATCGTCCAATACTAATCCCGAGAGCCATCAGGGAAGATACCAAATACTGGCTCCAGTCACAACCCATAATGCGACACTTCAAATCGTAGGAGAAAACAAAACGAAATCAATTTTACTTATTTCGAATGCCACGGACCACATTTGCCACACCAGGACATGTTCCAGATATCCAGGCGAGTAACCAGTATCTGACTTGGACCAAAACCTATGATGGACAAAATCATCAAACCAATTGAGCTTTCTTTTTAAAGTATGCTTATAATTTCAAAAACTGTCTATAATTGGTGTTAACAGCAAACTCAGCGACGGGGATCGGGAACCCCCAGAAGGCTAATTTCACTTTCCAAAATATTTCGCTATCACAAATCGCAATCAGCGAACCCATTGACTTTGATGGCTTCCCCAATGTTTCATCATAATCAGATGTATAGTTTCGAACTTCCAAATTGACATTTTATGGTTTTGAGAAATTCTCTTCATTTCCTGTTGGCAGGCTCCTGCTGCGGGCCATCGGCGATGATGTCTGAAAATCCTGCGCGTCTTGAACATATCGCGCAAAAAGCATCGAATTGTCTCGCCGCCCCACCGCCGCTGAACCGTACCGTACGTGCCGGTCGCCATGTGGTGACGATGATCGACGATTGTAACTGAGCTTGATTTATGTTTTCTTTTCTTTTCTGGCTTGGTGATGCTCTCCGCTGATGCTGCAGATGTTTCCATCTTGAAGACGACCGGCCTTCGGCGCGCTGGACCGCATCTTCTCCACTCTGTGACAGAGTGGAATTCCATTTCATCAGGTTGGTAAACTATTCGCATCGATCAAATCAGGTCAAAACAAATAGCTTCGAGCTGCAATTGGACGCGATCGTCGATCCCTGAGTTGTTAGATTTTCCCCTGTATCCAATCGAATCGAAACGATTTGCCCGATTGGTCGCACCGTCGTAGATCGAAGTCGTGAGATAAGCCATGTTATTAATAAAACACACTCCATATTTTACGCTAAATTTGCATGTTTACACGAGTTGTGGTCGCGTTCGGGAAAATTGAACCACCACAGCAGCATGAAGGCAAGCCACCGACACCGCGATATTTTTCCACAGCGACTACCACGCTTCGATGATGCCTGGATCGCTATGGTAATAGACTAAGTAGTTCGTTGGCATCTGTCCGAATTGGTACCACGCCAGAGTTCCATGCCATGTTTGGTACTAGCTGGCGGTCTTTAAATTGGATTAACATGGCTGGGCGATGCGTGATATACTCTCTTCTAGAAAGTGACTAACAGGAGTCAATTTAGCGTTTAATAGGCGTTTTATTCACATTTGCATATCGCGCTAAACGTGGCCGCTGTCGGTGAACTGCGGAATTTTCACTTTCAAATTATGAGAGGTACCTAGGACACGGGGCTGCGATTAATGTGAAGTTCAGACCATTCCGACGACGAAACCTTGAAAGGAGCTTGAATGCACCTCACTTCCCAAATGTCACCCTTGAGAACGGCTATAACGCAGCGCGAAAAGGGCAGCAAAACCAACAAACTCCCATCGATGGAAAATCGATGGTAAGAAAGTAGTTCGAATGCAGAGCAAGTGGGACGTAATGTATGATGCGAAAAGAGGAAAGCAGCGTTGAAATCAAGTCTTGACAAAAATGGAAGTGGTCCGCCCATTTAGTGGTGCGAATGCAGCTCTCGTGCAATTTCATCCTCTTCTTGAGTCGTGTTCTTCGAAGCGACGTACCTATATTGAATGTGTTACGATCGGTCACGGAGTGGGATGTGAGAATGTTTTATTTAATGTTATTTGGCGCGTATGGTAACGGTTTATGTGAAACAACAGAACCTTGACTAGCTAATCGACGAAATTGGTACAATATGGTAGAATTCTGGGTTTTCTTGAATAAGTTATAATTATCCCTTTGCTGCCCAAGACCGCCTTTTGGCAGGGTAGATTTAAATGTCTGGTTAAGAAAAAAGATTTTTTTAACCGTAAAATATGTAACGGCAAACTTGCGTTGCTTGAAACATCATAGCTCAGCCATTTGTTGAAGAGTTTCAAATCTATTGATGCCATTTTAAACTACATTCTTTAAACATTTATTCGGTACCAAAAGATTTAAAATCTATAGATAAATTGCTGAGCAACGATTTGCCAATTTGCTGTTATACATTTTACCGGAGGATCGTGTTTGGAGTGTTACCAAATGTTGTGCGAATGGTTGGAAAGATACACTTGTTGAAGCTAACTACAACATCTTGAGCGTTGACTCTCCCACCCGGTTGACTCCACCCAGTGTTCACGCTACCATGGACATCTACATCAGCAACATGACCAAAAACATTCCGCATCGCGTCGTCTACCTAGAACTTGGCACACGGACCACTATCCGGTGGCGGCTGAACTGGTTTTCTCAGTCAACAGATTCCAAACTTCGCGTCGACTGGGGTCGGTTTCAACACTGTGTTGACACCACGGTAGCCTTTGACGTACATCAAGAGCTGTCCGAAGCCATCTACCGGTGTGTACGGTCTATTGAGGAGAAAAACACGGAAACGGACACCAATATCATGCGCGAAGTCAAGAAGAACCCGAAGGCAACTGTCCGCGAGATCCAGGGTTACTTCCACTCACTTCGCTATAAAAAATGTTTTTTTTTCGAAATTATGGAATTATTTGATGCTATTATGATAGATTTTACTTGTCAGAATCAAGAAGAGGTTGGAGAGTATGAATGTGGCACATACAACCTGTAAATTTCTTTCAGTGCGTCACAATCAGTGAATTTATGACCCATGAGCGTTCACTCAGAGTGAGCACCAACGAATCGTAAAATCTCTGATTGGGACGCACTGAAAGCAATAATGACAGGTTTTATGTGTCAAACACCTAGTTTACAACGTTTTCTTGTAATTTACAAGTAATAAATTATCAAATTATAATATCTATTGTCGCGCTTATGTTAAATTCCCATTTGGTAACGGTCGAAGTACGCCGCTCTTAAGCGCATCCCGTCCATAAGGATTCTACACAGGTGTATAACTTAGATAGTTAGTTGATGAGTGAATCCTGGATAAAGAGCCACCGTGTGTTAAATCAATGGGCGCAGTCATACGGCCACAAACAGAGAACAGATGGTATAATCCCTTTTTGAAAAATTATCCTGCGCACACAATAATGATTTCATAATTCCGAAAAACAATGTTTTATATCAAGTGAGTGGAAGCAACCCTGGCGAGATCCAGGAGCTGTCTTGTAAGGGTCACGGTAGTCGACATATTTTCTGTGATAGTCGACTGATTTGCCTCCGACATTTGCAAAACGAGCTATCATAGTACAGTATCAAACTAAAATGTCATATGACATGCTCTGTCATACGAAACTGTCGCCGAAGACCGTCCCGAATGTATGTATTTTAATTTTTCTCATAATAAGAGCTGCTGATGTTGTGCTTGTGTGAATTCTGAAAATAACAAGCAATGAAGTCCTAGTAATAACATTTTTGATCAGAAATGGTTTGTCATATGTCATATGATAGTTATTTGATAATTTTCTTTTTACTCAAATATTATTCTACCGTTTGTGTTGTGTGAGAGAGACGACGGTAGAGCATGAGTGTACGAATACAAACAGACTGTTGCGCACTACAGTGAGTGTAGTAAAAAAACTTCAACTGTTTCAACCCCTGCCCAGGAGACCCTTCAGCTATCAGTTTCGGGTCGTTTTCGTCGCCGTCTCGTAGCATAAGTGTTGAATAACAAAGTTGCCCAGAAGCGCCCATTTATCAGCAGTGATGTCATTTCACCCAAATGCGGCTCTAGCGTACGTATATTTTACCTCCTCTGTTTTACCTCATGCGAGAAAATCACCACGTTTACTGTGAGATCACGACAAGCCAAGTGTGAGTGAGTGCTTATTGAAAACTTCTGTGGTGAAAACTAAAATCACACTCTCTAGAGAAATGAATTTAATGTGCCCTCGAGTTCACTCACCTAAAAGCTCTCGAGAGATTTCCTTGTCTTTTCCATAAGGCTCAATGTGAAAAAAATATCTAGAACAGTGTTTTTTTTCAGTTTGGGACAGTTTTGGGAATCTCCAAAAACGTTTTAAATAGGGTGTAAATATGTTATGCTCTTTAATTTTACCTGCGGCATTTCATATGTACCATTTTAATTTCACTGCTTCGGAAACATGCACAGAAGATTGTTGTAAGACCAATTAAGAATTTTTTATAAAAATAGAAATTATAAAAAAAGTTGCCAAACAGGTTAATTACGCTTTGCCGATAGCAGCTCACGAAGCATTTTCAATTGGTTTGCTTGCCAAACAAAGCCAAATGGCTTAAATTTTCTAAGGAGCATGCTGATAAGCCCCTAGAGCTCTGGAAAACGGTTCTCTGGACGGACGAATAAACATTCGAGATGTTTAACTGAAAGCGCGGGTTCGTGTGTGGTGCAGATCGGGTGAGGAGCTTCAGGAGCGCCACATCCAAGACACGGTGAAGCATGGAGGAGGAAATGTGATGGTCTGGGGGGTGGAGTGGGAAGCTTCGTGGTCTGTTTTTCGTGGAGTGGAGTGGGAAGCCTCGTGAAAATCGACGGGATAATGACGGCATATTCCTACATCAACATCCTGCGGGACAATCCGAAGGTTTCGCTGATCCAGACGGGCCTTGAAGAGAAGTTCGTATTTCAGAAGGACAGCGACCCGAGGCATACTGCCAAGAAAGCCCAGTCTTGTCGGATCAAACCGCAGGAATGGCCTTCGCAAAGCCCGGACCTCAATTCCATCGAAAATTTGTGGGTGATTCTCGATGCCAGGGTTGACAAAACTGGTGTTACCAATAGAAATAACTATTTTGAAACCCTGGAGCGCACCTGGGAAGATCTAGATCCACAGCACCTAAAGAACCTGGTGGAGAGCATGCCAAAGCGCCTGCATTAGGCACTGAAGACCAGATTAGTTATTAACATGCTCATTTATCAACTCTTTGTGAGCTACGTGATGGAATGCCTGATGGAGACCTTGCTTGCTTGTGATGACTACACTCAACCACACGTAGCATGGGCATTGCTCGATGAGTGCATCTTAAACATTGATCCTTCCATGATGTATGCTGCCAGTGCTGCTCTAGGTGATGGCCTGAGCTTCCTGAATTTCCGCTCGTACAACTCTATTCGCAACCACCGAGGTCGTGTATCCTGGACTTAGTTTTCTAACGGGTGATAACTAAAAATGAGAATTTTTATTTGTACTCATGAAATAACACATGTTTGAGCAAACAAAAAGTGATTTATTTCAAATGAAGCTACGACACGTTTCTACAAAAATAAAAAATAAATCAATAAACATTTGAATAAGGTCCGTTATCATCTGTTTGACATAGCTTTGCCATTATGTGAGAACATGAGCCGTGTACAGCATTTAAATCAATTTTACGAATGCAACTTTATATTCGGTTTATCAGCTTATTACTATTCTTGGCCCTCCAATTGTTTTTGTACACGAAAGAACTCATATTTTCGTAAAAATCTTCAATTGGGCGACACTGAGGCAGGTTTGTTGGATTGCGATTTTTGATACATACGGGATATTTTGATTTTCCAAGAAGGATAGTGTTTTCTTATCATAATGCGATGATGTTTTATCCGGCCAAAACACGTAGTTTCCGTCTAAGTGATATTTTTGAAGAAATGGAAACATTGAGTTTGGTACACTTCTTGGTTGATAACCAAACCGCTAGGCTTGAACCATAGCTTAGAAATTCCTCTTTCCAGCATACCGATATACAGCATCACTTTCTGTACAAACTTGTGTTTGAACTTGAATCTTACGTATGGAGATGTTGTACAACTATTATCTGAATAATATCGATCATTTCCAGGAATGTGAGATGTTGAGAGAGGAAAGTAACTTTCATTATCCAAACCGAAACATTTTCCTGAGTAATTTCTTGTCTTCCATCGGCATTGAGTTTTCAGTTGTTGATTGGTGTATTCTGGAACTCTTTGAACACAAATGAGCATGTAAAAACAAAATTAAAAGATCTATAGTTTTGTGGAGAGAGAGCATTGATTCCCATAAGCTGCCTCTTTTTTTGTAGAGATTTGTGGTTTGGTATGAGAGAGTTAAGGCTATTCTCATTTTTTAGTTATGACCCGTTACAAAAAAATATGTTGCAGGCTTAATGCTTGAAACCTACTTCAACTTTCCGTTTCATTTAAGTCTAAAAAAATACTTTTCTTTACAGAAAATATTCGAAAAATGTTAGACTAGCTCAAAATGTCAAAACTGATTACTGAGATTTCTGAATCAGAAAATAAAGTCTATCAGTAGTTTCTTATAACTTATCGTTGATTGATATTCCTTCAGCAGCTTTATAAATGGCCATTGGTTTAATGAGAGAGAGAAGGATTAGTAATTTCCATTTAATACATTTGCTTATCCTTGACGCGTATTTCGTCTACAATGTGCAGACTTCTTCAGTGTCTTGTACTTATAGTCGAGTATTAGTACAAGACACTGAACAAGTCTGCATATTGCAGACGAAATACGGATATATGTCAAGGATAAGCGAATAAGTGGAATTAAATGGAAATTACTAATACTTCTCTCTCTCATTATACAGGTATTCCACTAAGACGCCCACATTCATCAGGATTAGCCATTGGTTGCTTATATGACACAATATTTTTCTAGATTTTAATAAACATTAATCATTTTCTTAACAAAATATTACTTAAGTCCTTTGTGGGCAATATGAGCAGCACTAAATAAATTCTTTAAGTTTGCATTATTCCATTCATGAATATGACTGTTTCAAATGAAATCACGTTTTGAAACAGCTGCTTTGGTAAAAAAAAACAGCCATTACATTGGCAGTACTTCAGAAATTTAATTTATTCTAATGGCCACTGATGGATCACGCATTGATGGATACACTGGCTTCGGCACTGAATACTCAACCGCCTTTCGGAATCTTCATGAACCTTTTTTTTTTTTTTTTTTTTTTTCCTTTTTTTGTTTGTTTTTTCCGTCGATCTTGTTTTCCGTGCTGAGCACCAATGCTACCGACGTGCCAGGAGGGCAGCTCCCACACCTGGACCCTACCTATCGACCCATCAACTCATGAACCGGGGACCAACGGCTTTACTTCCCATCCGAAGGAAGGCGTGATCAGAGATGTTATGCCTCAGAACATCCCGGCGGCGCCGACTGGGATTGAACCCAGGCATGCTGGGGTGAGAGGTAATCACGCTTACCACTACACCACCGGCGCCGTTTTCATGAACCTTGTTTCGTTTATGTTGCTGAGCTAGCAGCAATCAACTTCGAATTGGGGATGATTTCCGACATGCCCGCAGACCATTACTTCATATTCTCGGATAGTCTCAGTTCGATCGAGGATATTCGGTCGATGAAACAAGGTAGGCACACATCTTATTTCCTTTCAAAGGTAAGGGAGCAGATGAGTTTGCTGGTCGAAAGATCATATATGATTACCTTTGTATGGGTCCCCTCACATTGCTCAATCACAGGCAATGAGAAGGCAGACTCTCTCGCAAAGGTGGTTGCACAATAAGGCGAGATTTATGATAGAAGAATTTCACATGATGAATTTTTCCCATTAGTACGTCAGAGTTCTCTTTGAAGTTGGCAAAACGATTGGACAAGTAATTCTATTGGGCGGTGGTTAGATTCCATTATTCCAAATGTTTCCTCGAGTGCGTGGTTCAAAGGTCTGGATGTAAGTCGGCGCTTCATTCGCGTGATGTCAAGACTTATGTCCAACCACTACTCGCTAGACGCACATCTCTACAGAATAAACCTCGTTGACAGCGATATATGTAGGTGCAGAACCGTTTGGTATTACCCCGGTAATGACGCCCCCAGAGCACGACTGTTGGATACCCTAGTGGCCCGAGGTAGACAACCCTTACGTGAAGTAAGAGATGCATTGGGAACCGGTGATCATCCCTACATGCAGGAGATCTACGAATTCTTTTGTTTGTCTGATGTTAGAGTTTGATATGACCATCCGCTCGTTTCCAACAATTTCCAGCCATTGTGTCCCAGTCTTATTATCTTCCTGTTTATGTGCTACTTGTCCCTGTATAGCCAGGATTTGGTCAACCGTCCGAGAGTAGTATTTAAAGGAGGCTTCAGAAACCTGTTTCCTACATAGCTCCTTCCAATCGAAATTGTTACCCATTAACCTCGAGCCTGCCACGAGTAATTGGTACCCAATACTAACCTAGAACTACTGCTGCTTAAAATGTAAATTCAAACATTACTGATTTTTGGCTCCGTAAAGTGTCACACATGACTGAGCTTAGTAAATAAACGAACTAGTTAAAAAAATCTAAACTGTTAATTGTTGACCCTTCATAAAGCCTCAAGAGAACATAATATTCTTTCCCCTTTGTTTTCAAGGTCACTCATACCACTCCTACAGGCCGCTCATTTTAACCCAGCGGTTTAATATCTTTTACAAAACGAACATTTTTAAAATCTTCTTGCATAAGATTCAAAGGTGTACTTTCAATATTCAATTTGTATTCATGATGTAAATAGGGCTTGAAACTGTCCATTGGAATTTTCTACTTAATTTTGAATGATTAGTGATGATTTTCTTAAGATGGCTAAATATCTCCACTTTCCCCTAAAGACGGCCGTTAGCACTTTCTTACTAGAATGATGATTTCCATAGTGCTCGAAAGTGTCGAGCACTTTACGCTTAATTGGTCAATAAATACAATAAGTAATTTTGTTACCAACGATGAACCGAATAATTCGTTTATAAATATTTTTCGAGTCAAACCCGGTAACAATCGGATAAATTTGTCAGATAGGAATGAAGGCAGAACCGCAAAGAACGGCAAAGCAGCGATAGTTGCGAGTTCGGTGCGTGAACACCGAGAAACTTCGAGCGAGTTCGGTGCGTGAACATCGGTAAACTGAATCGAATATTCGCGAAACATTCATAAACGTCAAACGCTCCACTTCGGTTCAACTTCGCGGTGGAAATTTTAACCGAAGCAACTCGGTTTTCTTAGCTGAGTCGAATAAACCATAGAAATCATAAAATATTTTTCTTGCGTGTGCAAATGTCCGTCGTGTGGTTCGAAGCGAATACAAATATTGCCATTTAAAAGAAAATAATGCGACGCAACCGACAGCCACAGTATGATATCAAAGCTGATTATCTGACGCCAAATCAAGAACAACATGTGAAAAGGGCATACAAGCTTTTTGTAAACAAACCTTCTTATGCCCTTTTCTCGCCACCCATATGACAACAACGCAAACCAGCAATCTCACCGGGTAGGGAGAACTTTCCCCTTCCCGATGATGTTGTTGGTTTGTGTGGGCGACCCTCGGTTGACGAGAAAAGCTTACAAAGGTTTGTTTACAAAAAGATTGTATGCCCTTTTCACATGTGGCTCTTGAAATGCTAATTTTCATCCACCATTGGGCGCGTGTTTGAGTGGATAAAAGTAAGATGTAGATGATTTATTTATTGTATTTAATATAAAATAATACATCTTGTTATAAAGGGTGTATTCGATCAAAATGACACACCGAAAAACTTCTGGTACTTTTATGAACGTATGACTAAAAAACCTGAAAATTTGAGCAAATCTTATTCATAGTGTATTGTTTACACCTGTCAAGTTTCATAGTTATGCATTCACATGACTGGAACCATGTCGTCGAAACAAGAAATTGTCTGTAAATAATGTTGTGCATCGATGGTTCGCTTAAAAAGCTTGGAATTGCAAATACAACTGTGTCTCGTGTGATAAGAACCTTCAAGGTGCGTCTGAGTGCCCGAAGGAAGAAAGGGAGTGGTCCAGGGAGTGGACAGTAAAATGGCCAGGAAAGTGGCACAACAGTTCAAGAACCGTCCGAACATGTCAATCCGAGATGTCGTTAAAAAGTTCAAGGTGTCAGTCAGTTTTGTACATAAAACCATGAAACGTGCTGGGTTACATATTTACAAGGTGCAAAAGCCTCAAACCAGAAGGAAAAGCAAAACATCACTGCGAAAACCCGCGCCCGGAAACTTCACACGAGGTTGCTCACCAAATCATGTTGCATCGTGATGGATGACGAAACTTACGTCAAGGCCGACTTTCGTCAATTTCCATGGCAAGAATATTTCGTTGCCAAGTCTATGTTTGACGTTGCGAAGGATGTTCGAAAGAAGAATTCATCGAAATTTGTAAAGAAGTTCCTGATCCGGCAGGCGATTTGCGGATGTGGTGAAATAAGCACTCCCTTCATCACTTCCGGAAAAATCAACGGTGCGATTTACACGGAAGAGTGTCTTAAGAAGCGTCTCTTGCCATTCATAAGGAAGCACAAAGGACCAACTCTGTTTTGGCCTGATCTAGCATTCTGCCACTACGCTCGAAACGTGTTGGAGTGGTACCGAGCCAACGGAGTCAATTTTGTGCCAAAAGATATGAACCCACCAAATTCACCGGAACTTCGCCCAGTTGAAAGATTCTGGGCAATTGTGAAAACAATCCAAAACTACTAAAACAGAAATGGAGTTGAAGAACATTTGGGTCAAAACAACAAAAACACTTGGAAAATCGGTTGTAAAAAATTTGATGGGTGGAGTGGAAGGTGCGGGCATTCGAGATGGGAGACAAAATTGAACAAAACATTTTTTGTAAATTATAACTCATTAGCAGTTTTTCATTCCCTGAAAATTTCAAGAATATCCGAAAATCGTTTTTTTAGTCATTTTAACGCTCTTGGGTTATTCGTGACTTGTCTGGGGGGTGAGATTTGAACTCGTGACTTTGGCGTGAGAGGTATGGATTCTAACCACTATGCCGGGGTTGCCTGTTTAATTTTGGTGAGTAAATATGTTTGTGCCATTTTTATCGAATACACCCTTTACAGAATGCATCGCAGTAACTGACGAAAATGGTTTTATTTGCAACGGAGCAACGTAATATTTGAAGTGAAATCCGAGTGCTGCCGAAAAGAACCGAATTTCGTAATTGCAACAGGTGGATCGGTTTGTTTAACTGCGTTCGGTAATACTTGAGTAAACCGATGTTCGGTTATTCCTGCCTGAATTTATTTTTTTCGGAATGTTTGACAGATTGTGGGTCCCTGCGCTTTGGTCAGAGAGCGTATAGGGCGTCGTTGTTCCAATTTGATCGTGGCACATTTCGAGTATGAGAGAGTGATTGTAGTTAGATCAAAAGTGCCTGAAAAAAAAATGCAAGTAATTTCGCGGATTACCCGAAGTTGCGATAGTGAAGATATGATAACAGATAAGCAGACGTAACACTCTCAAAATGTTCATCGAAAGCAATTCCCTTGTGTTTGTCGTTTACACACTACAGTAATCTGTTTAGTGTATTGCCCATCGCAGTGTATACAACAGATGGCGGTAGTGTTTACAATGATAAAGGTTCAGTGTGTTTTGTATGTTTGTCTGTGATATAATATTGAGGTAACGTTAGGATAAAATCAAAACAATGAGAAATGTAACACATCACTTTAAGGCAACAATTGTAAAACGACGACGACAAATACATAAATAAATAAATAATTCAAATCTCTACATTGATTCAATGAACGGACTGCTCATTCCGAGTGATCGGTGGACCAGCGACTTTAGTCTAGATGACCATGGCAATGCAAGAAAATTTGTTTTTGTTAAAGGAAGTAGCACAACACAGGTAATTGCTATTAGATATTTTTATAGACAGTGACAGATAATGGACATGAAGATCCAGTGGAGGTGCCAATCTAGGGTGTTGTATCCTAGAAAAAATGGTAAACTCCTAGTTCGCTGTTGTTTTCATCGTAGTCACCGTTGGCAATACCATTTGTATATTTAAAATTAACCATTGCATGGCTAAACATTGAAGAAATTTTGAGTAAAGCTATTTTAGAGTGTAATGTTTACATGTGCAAAATCTGTCGGTTATCGAGATGGCTTCAAAGCAATAAGCACTTTGACAAAAAATATGGGAGCGGTCGTGCAAAATCCAGGCCAGTTACACAGGTGGATCGCGAAACAGTGTAGAATCGACAATTCGACCGTGTCTCGTTTGGTAAAATCGTTCAAGGAGACCCAGACGACCCAGTGGCGAGCTGGTAGTGGAAGAAAAGCGAAGACGGCCGACCCCTGAACCTTTCGATTCGGGACGTGGCCAAGAAGGTCAATTCTTCCGTCTGGTTCGTCCAGCAGACAATGAAGCGAGCCGGACTTCATGTTTTCAAGGTAAGGAAGGCGCCTAACCGAACCGATAAACATATCTCGCGCCAGGAAGCTGTACCGCGAGTGGTTGATGCAGCCGAAATGCATCGTAATGAACGACGAGACGTACATTAAAGCGGATGCCAAGCAGATCCCCGGCCCGGAGTTTTTCGTCGGCAAGTCCCGCCTGGATGTTCCGGAGAAGTTTCGGAAGAAGAAAGTTGACAAATTTGCCAAGAAGTACTTAGTGTGGCAGGCGATCTGTGGGTGCGGGAAATTCAGCAAGCCGTACATAACGACCGGCACCATCAACGGCCAAATGTGCCGGCGCCGGTGATGTAGTGGTAAGCGTGACTGCTTTCTCACCCCAATGGGTCTGGGTTCAATCCCAGCCGAGGTCGGTGGGATTTTTCTGAGGCATAAAAATCTCTCGTCACATCTTCCTTCGGAAGGGAAGTAAAGCCGTTGGTTCCGGCCCATGTGTGTTTGTATGGGTGCAATAACCTACGCAGGTGTGGAAGCTGCCTTCCTGCACATTCGGTAGCCGTCAATGGATATGGCAATCGATGTCCGTCGGTGATTGGCACTAGATTGCGGAACAGAGACCGACGTTGTTAAATAAAGGAAAGAAGATCAACGGCCAAATATATAAAGAAGAATGCCTCCAGTGTCTGCTGTCCTTCTTCTGTTTTGGCCGGATCTGACATCGTACCATTACGCGAAACCAGTGATGGAGTGGTACGAAGCCAACGATGTTGTTTTTGTGCCGAAGGAGGCAAATCCGCCAAACAGGCCAGAACTTCGCCCAATAGAAAAATGCTGGGCAATTATGAAGGGTAAGCTCCGGAAAACAGGGAAGGTCTTCAAAAGATGGCGCAAACTTTGCACAAGATTTGATGGGTAGCGTTAAGTCCAAGGTGCGGGCATTTTGTTTAGGCGAGGTAGTTGAATAAACCAACATTGCAAAAACATAGCTAATATGTGTTTATTTATACCCTGAGAGTTTCAAACATATCCGACTTAAAATGAATTTTTGGTGATCATTTTTGTCTGTTGCATTTTTTCGAGTACAGTCTTTAACAATGTGTGGTATGCTTTACATAAGTTTATCAGATTGAGGAAAAGGAAATTTTTACGAAAGCTCCTTCTTGAACCGAACTATTTAGATCTCATTTTACTTTTAATAGCCATTAACTCGGCCAAAGGGGTCAAGTTATGTTATCATGAAAAACTATATCAGAATATCAAAATATGTTTTAACTTTGTTCTCATTCGCTGCTCGGGGAGCTGGTCCTCGCTGCCAATATCAGCAAAATAAAACTAAGTGAGTATGGAATCATTCCCTGCTTTGATGATCGTTTTAGGTGCTTATGTCAAACTATGTAACGTAACATACCGAAATGTGATACTTAAAAGGATAATCGATCAATGCCGATTGCATCTCTTGTAATGTTTGTCACGAAATGGCAATAAACCAGCGTTAGGAAAGTCTTTGGAAAAGTATGCAGGTCATATTGTAAGATAAGATTGGTTAATTGGGTATAGATTTGGATCCAGTTTGTGGTCCAATCACTGATTGGTTGATTTTAACGTTTACGAGTGTAGGCAAAGTTATTATAGGGACTGTTTATTTTTATTTATTTTGGATAAACTGAGACGACAGGGGTGATACAAGTACATGAAAATAAAGCCAGTTCATTGATCTTATTTTAGGTCATAATGAGTTTATGTACCTACTGAGAATGAACATGAGGAAAATTTGCTGATCGTAATGAGTCGCATTGCACCATTATTAACTTAGTTAAAATTGTAAAAATTGCAATGCCACAATACCTTCCCAGCAACTGATTAGGTTAAATACACTCTTGTTAAGCTTTTAATGTGTGTTGGATTCTTTACTATCTCGGTGGTATTGGACGGACCACATGAACCACCACCGCCGATGGTACCCGTGGATGAGTGTGATGGGTTTTTGTTTCACCACAAAGAAGACAACCAGTCGAGCAAAAGAACCTCTTTCTCTTGGCTTTACAGGGGAACCGAACTTGAATTGCCGTATTCAGAACTTGTCTGGACGTTCCTTACCAAACTCTAGAGAAAAAGAAAGAATCGCGAAGAAACAGAAATTCAAGCAAGGTGAAGTGCACCACAGATCGGCAGCTCAATAGTGACGCTTTGTTGGCACATTTCTTTCAGATTTATTTTTTTTTCGCTCCGAGGGGACATCTTAAGAGGCTGCAAAAGGAAAGAAACTTCTGCACTCAAATTGCGTTGAGATGTTGAGAATCTCCAGCGCATTTAACTGAATGAGGAGGTATTGTGCGCGAGTTTATTTTTTGCTCAAGTGGTCCAACGATGAACGAACACGGACGCAACGGTAGTTTTGTTGCAGAAAACTTTGTTTGCTCAGATGCTCTCCCATACGGGTAGATGATCGATGGAACTGCGAATCTTTTATGGTGTACGGTTTCTTGGTCAATGGCCTCCAGACGACAACCACGACAATGGCGATGATGGCGATGTGTGTCACCAATCCAGGTAACGCTGACACTCTCTTCGACCGAGGAGAGAAGTGTCCTTTTGATCGGATTTTGTGGTCAAGTAACCCTGATTTTTTGTTTGGTTGTTGCTGGTGGGATATCTGTAACTACTTTTTTTTTTATTCAATTTGCGGCACAACACTTAAATTAAAACTGATTGAAGAAAGTATTTTTTGTTATGGTCCAGTTGAATCGATCTCAAGTTACAGTCTTGCGAAGAAATGATCGATTGGTTTGGCGTTTTTTTTGTATTGCTTGTCCCCGCCCCTCAATGGAAAGACCCGAAGGGGATCAAAAGGAACCGTACCGCGCGCGCGGCTCATCAGCGTGACGCAAGTTTTTGTTTTCGGTCGCCTCCCCCCCCCCCACGGTTGATCCGCGTCGTTCACACAGCAGGTTTCGCATTTTACGCATCCCGTTCGGTAGCGGCTGGGATTGGCGCTTTTTTTTAAGTTTCGGGTGCCTGCTGTCCTCGTCATTCCAACATGTCACGACGCCCCGGGAAATTCCTATACAGATTCAACAAGCGCTCGAAAAACAAAGTCAGGCATAAGGCAACGACAGCGAAAAAAAAAAGTCGGGTGGTAAGTGATGAAAGGTCTTTTTTCTCCTTGGTTGGTTTCGATTGATTCGACGCCGTCATCGCCACTTAATTAATCGATTATGGCTAAGCTATTGCGACCGGTGATAGGAGAGGGGTGGGGGGAGGATTCTGTCTGTGTTTTTAGAGTGGGATTGAGTTCCGATGGGTAATTCGAGAGGGTGCTAGTAAACTACTTCATGGGCGTTAGCAGGAGTCAGGAGATCTGTGAACATGAACTTGGGCATGACATTGATAATCGGCCAAATTAATCAAAAGTCCATCAATCAATCTAATATAGTGTCCATAGAAATTCCACGTATCTTAAGTATGGTCCAGTTAGAATAAATATACTGACCGGAACAATTGGCAACGATCCAGGTAAGGACAACGGATTAACGATTGTAAACAAGTCTTTCAATTTATTGGCAAGTATCCGCATTTTCTCCAACTAATTCACTTTAAAATCGTTATCTGAGATCTAAATGCTCATGTGGACCGAAGGAGGAATTTCAATCGGTTTTCAGAAAGTTTTGCGCACACACGCAACACAAATTTATCTTACATCCAATGTAAGGTTGAATGTATTAAATCCTCTGCATGTGTTTCATCCGGGGCCTAATAGCCTAGTCAGTGAAGGCACGGTATTACCAAGCCGGAGGCGGCGGGTTCGATTCCCGGTCCGGTCGAGGGAATCTTTCGGGTTGAAAATTTTCTCAACTTCCCTTGGCATCATTGTGCTTGCCAAACAATATACAAATTCATGCATTGGTATTGGCATCGAAAGCTCTCAATTAATAACTGTGGAAGTGCATTTAGAACACTAAGTTGAGAGCACGCAATAAGCTAATATGCACTAAGCAATAAGCTTGAAATGCGAATAAGAAGAAGAAGATGTGTTTCATGCAACAAATGTATTGGCAGTTCTTGCAATGTACTGCAGCGTTCATTCAAGTTTTTCAGAATGTCATTTTTGTATTCACGAAATGATTTTAAATCTGGCGACCACATTACAAATTCTGTTCATGTCGCGAAACATGGTAAATTCTGCGTACTTTTCATGCAAATCTGTAATAGAATCTAACATTTCCCGGTTGGGTCCTTTGAAATTTTCTTCAACATTTTTATGCAACTATCGGAGTTCGGAATTCAATTTCCTTTGAGTTTTCCTGGAAAATTCAGAAATTCCCTGAGAATTCCTGGTATTTTTAAGGTTAAAGCGAAACCCTCTTCTTTCTGACGCTTTTTCAAAAGAAGGAATGTAACTCAGTCGTTCCAATCGGAAATGACATCCGTTGGCAGAACGAGTCACGACATCGTAGGTTCAGTCGAACTCTTTGCCGATTATTTCAAATCAGTGTACAATGCTGTCCCTCCGGCAGACTCCGGAATTGTTAAATTCCCTACCGTCATACGCTAGACGTTTCCCGTGCCCAACGTTCACCATAGCAGATGTCACCAATGCGCTGAACTCCCTATCCCTTAAAAAGTCCTGGATCGGATAAACTACCTCGCGTGTTTATTCGTCAATGTGCTGAAGTACTCGGACCACCTGTTTGTTGGTTATTTATTCAACCTTTTATTATAGCAAGCTGGCATGGGATTCTTTTCAAAGTCACTGGAGCTTTTGATTCACGATAGAATGTACTCTGCTGCAAAACCCATAATTTCTCATTTGTGAAGAATCGTTCTACCGCTTCGAATCTGATGGCATACGCTAACATGCTAAACTCAAGTTTGGATAAGCGCTGCCAAGTTGATAGTATTTACGTGGACTTTTCCAAAGCGTTTGATAAAGTGCCTCATGAATTAACTCTTAGAAAGCTCGAAAGGTTGGGATTTCCTAACTGCCTAATAAGGTGATTACGGTCATACCTACAAGACAGATCACTGTTGAAACTTGCCCAAATGTGCAACTGTTGCTTTGATAATTAAAATTATCACCGATTGCCTGCGAAAAAAGCGATTTCCCCAACACAGATTTCAAAGTCGAATTCCATCTGGTCTCACCAAATGGTTTTTATTCAATTACAGCGTGGTGAGTGGTGGTGCTCTCCAGTACACAACGAAAGGCTCCCCACAAGCAGCTAGCTACCAAAGCTAGCCTCCACCGCTGATCGGATTCAGCTCCAATCACCGTGTGTGGTGGTGTCCGGTCTTCGGCATCAGCTGCAGCAGCAGCAGTGCTTTCGGCGCGTGGCGTTGAACATTGTCCTCCAGTACACAACGAAAGGCTGCCTGCAAGCAGCGAGCTTCAGCCCACATGAGCATCCATAGAAATAGGAAGAAGCCGCACCGCTATTGATCGGAATCAGTAGCTCTTCGTGAGTCGCTGTGGGCCATCTATGTCAAACGCGTCATACTAAAGAGTATAAACAGAGAGAACCCCGCTCAAATTCATGTTCCTAGAGAAAATACAAGCTCCAGTTGCTGCAGATAACAAATAAGATTTATTATATCAGACCACGTAGTCCTTCGTCACCATTAAGTACAACCCCATAAGGCTGTCCCTTGTAGTTTTGTTAATTTTTTTAAAGATATTAGTAATTGCCTAATTAAAGAAAAAAACAATGAGTGATTTATTTCAAGTTTGCATTTAACTTTATGAAAGAATTAAAAAAAATCAGTGAAGTCCCATTAACTTTACATCAATTGTAGGAACATTACAGAAGATCTGAGGAATGAAAGGAAATGCCAAGAATTTCAGTTAAGCTGCGGGAACATAAGGGAAGTTCTTAAAACATCTTGAAAATATGGGGATCTTCATGGAAGCTTTAAGAACTTCAAAGCGGTTCCATTAGCTTCAAAAAAGCTGCACGAACTTTTAAGAATTTCTTAGAATTTCAGGAATATTCAGACATCTTTACGTAAGCCAAAAGAAATTTATATGTGTGGAAAGAACTTGTAAAAAACTGTGGAGAATTTCAAGAAGTTCCACTTCCAAACTTCAGAAATATTTCGGATCCATCACAAAGGTCCTGCAAACTGCAGGAAAGTTTTAAAGTGCTTAAGAGAGTACTATTTATTTGTGAGCAGAACCAAGATATTGCAGAATTGTGAGCTTCAGGGAAGTTTCTCTGATATGGACAGATCAGAGAACCAAAGAGCAGTTCCAATAATTTCAAGGAATTTGCAGAAACCTTGAAACACTTTCGAGAAATTCAGGGAAATTCCGGAATCTCCAGCAAAGTGCCATGTAAATTTCTTGAACGTAAACGAAATCATATTACCATAAGGAAAATGAATGAGTATTTAATGAATTTAATATGATTATCATGGAAGTTTCAAGAATATCACAAATGGGTGAAAATTTAACAAAGTTGATTAGAGAACTTCAAGACAGTTCCATTAATTAAAACAAAATCCAATATCTTCAGAAAATTCCAGAGATCTTCAAAAAAATTCAGAAATTTTTCGATAGTTTCAGGATATTCTGTGAAGTCCCGAGTTCATTGAGGGCGATCAGATAGCTTTAGAGCCATCTAATTAAATTTGAAGAGACTTACAAAAAGTTCCGTGGAATTATGGGACATTCCTAGAATTCTATGAATGGTCCGAAAACTTCATAACCATAATATAATAAAACATACCATAAACGAACGATAGCACATATAATAGAACTATTCCACAAATGGTTTGAATAATACCCCGAAAATAACATTAGAAATTTTACTAGGAAAGCGTCAGGGAATTATTAATGCTCAGGGAATTTTAGAGAAGCATAGAAAACTTCAGAAATGTACAGAGTAGTTCAGGGAAAATAAGTGATTTAAGGAAAACTATCATGAGCCGTAATGAAGTTCACAAAACTTTAGGTAAATTATGGAATATTAAAGGGAATTCAATTACTTCAGTACAATTGCTGGAACTTAAATAAATATACCGAGAAATTCAACGCAGTCTAGAGAACTTTAAGGAAATCTTCTGGACAGTTTTAATAACATCAGGAAATCGGTACTATGGGAAAAGTTGTAAATTAGTGTCGATAATTCAAGGGCAGTTCCGTGAACTTCAGGAAAATCTTGACAACTTAAAAAAAACTTTGATTTTAATTTTAGTTTGCAAGACAGAAGGGGGTCACGTCTCAAATGTACAGGCCACCCTCCAGAAGGCGAGTGGAACATAGTGATCGATATGAGAACTTCGTTGAAAATTTAAGATCTTAATAGATTAATTATTTCATTTTGATTCCAGAAAAATTGAGGGATCTTAAAAATGTTTAAGAAATTTCAGGGAAATAAATACATTTCAAAAAAACTTCAAAAGCTTCACAGAAGTCAGAAGATCTTCTGAAAAATTTCGGGAACTTCATAGAACTTAATGGAACTTAAGAGAAGTTCCGAGAAATCAACGAATGTTTCATGAACGTTGGGACATTGTGGGAACATTTTAAAGAAGTTTCTAAAGCTAAAAAAACATTGGAACTCTAGGAAAGTTCCATAAATTTTAGAAAATTAGCGGTAAATTTTGAGAAGGTCTTCACGCAAGTTTAGACATTGTTAGGGCAGTTTAATTAAATTCATGGTAGTACAACAAGCTTCACAAGAACTGAGAAAACGCCAAAGAGGTTACTAGAATTTCAGGAATGAACAAAGAGTTCATTAAACTTTTAACTTTTTCTGCCAATTTCACGGCGGATGGAAAATCATCTCGTGAAAGTTATACGAAAATATTCATTCTGGAAAAAGATTCTTGCTACAACCCACTGTAAGAACTGCCATTACATATATTGTAAGAAAACATGCAGAGGATGCAAGAGATCCACAATTAATTTTTATGTTCATACCATTTGTATTGCGTGCATCAGGGTTTCAGAACACTTTGATTAATATTAGAAAAATTACTTAATAGTAATTTTGAAAGCATCAGGGATGTTCCAAGAACATTATAAATATCCGAAGCATTCAGAGAAGTTTTAAAAACTTCTGCACAGTCTCGAGAACTACAGAAAAGTTCTGAGAATTTCAGGGTAGTTCCATGATTTTCAGGAAAATTTTAAGAACTTTGCAAGGAATTAAAGTTTAGGTAAGTTCAAGGATCTTTAGGAAAAGACAAATAACTTCGAGGAAGTTCTGAAAACTTCAGGGCAGTTCCGAAAAAATCCGGTAAATTGTGGAAACTTTAGGGAAGTTCCAAAAATAAATCTACCCGATAAACTGTTGAAAAAATGCAGGAACTTTACAGTTGTTCCAAACCATAATTCTCGAAAACATCAAAGAAGTTGTAGGTCACATGAACGTCAAGAAGCTTGCAGGCTTTCGTTCTTAGCGTGCTTCTTTTTCATTTTCGTTTCGTGCTGTTTGGATAGCTAGACGTTATATAAATGATCCGTGAACAACGTTACATGAAGGAAACAAAACTCGAGTTAATTTTAGAGCTTCAAAAATGTAGAGCCCTGAATGCTACTATTTGCTTAAAGTGATGTTATGGTGTTACACGAAGCAATTATAGTTAATAGATTCATTCGGTACATCATACTAGACATCGTTGAGCCTATAGAACTTCTAGATATTAACTCCAGAATGATTTGAAGAACTAGATAATGTAGGTCAGTACAACTATGTGTCTCATAGAATGTTAATGAGTTTCATTAAGCTGAAAGGGTTCGACAATTTGATCGAAGCGTTGTAAAATAGTTGGTGATGCTTAACGTAAATATCAGACTTGAAGCATAGAGGTAACTCTAAGACCATAAGGTTACGATTGTCTACTACGGTCCATACAGGAGAAGGAGCGTTTCACGATTTACGTAAAACCTGTCATAACCGATTTACGTGCTATTTTCAATATGCAGAGACAACATTTAGGCTCGTTATTTGATGCAATTAATTGCAGGAAAATTCATAATTCCATGAGGTTTTGGGGAATCTGGATGTTCATGAAAGTCTGATTTCATATTTTTTTCTGCATAGTTTTGATGAAGACACCATATCTCTGAATGTTGGGATTGAATCGGTTAAAGTCCAAGATGAAACTGGGTTCGTGAAGAGGAATCAACAGTTCTAAAAAACTTGAATTACACAAACAAATCCTCAGATCAAAAGCTCCAAGGAGTTTCAACCTTAAATTTTTTTTAAGTATATACAATATAAAATGCTATCAGCCCTGGAAATTCTAGTCTACGACTTTGTGCAATTACGTAGATATGACTTTAGAAACTTATGTAAAATTTGATGGTCTTCGTTCAATATATTTAAAGCGATGCGTCAAAACAGCGAACGGAAAAGTTTTTAGTTTTGTTGAAATGCGTTAGTAAAAAATATAAAACTACTATTTTTGAGGATAAAATCATTGTTGAGTGTAAAAATTTGTTTCATATTTTCTTATGAATATATTTCAGGTTAGGTTAGGTTATTTTTATTAGCGAGACTTTCAGCCAGAGGCTGGTTCATATCTTGAATATATTTCAGAATTCACTAATAAATAACTTTGTCAAAAACACCAAAACTCCAGAATGAATAATTAAAAATATAAATTTTGAATAGCAGTTTAGTACAAGTTTAGTACAACTCTTTCTGACCAAAATGTGGCGTTTATTATACAAAAAAAAACCTCGAGTATTGGGTTCAATTCCTGTAGCTCTAGATTTAAAATTAAGATTAAGTGTGTATAACACAAATTATAACTTGGCTCTGTAAAGTTTATTCGATTGAGTCTGTACAAATAAATTAATTTACAAAAATAACATATTAAAAAAAAAACCTTGCCGAAGGCACCAAGCAACTCCAATGACTCGTTTCGGAGTTATTAATTTTGTGCCGCTAGATTGCATTCCTGGACCACTGTGCGATTGGTTTGACAAGTAGTGTCAAACGGTTTTGGATTAGAAGAATGTAGCGCGGGCAGCGTTGCTGCTGCAATTGACACATTTCAGCCGGCATTAAAACAAACAAATCATTGCTCATCTGCCAAATCCTTACTCCGTCACTGAACAGGACCTTCGGTCACTACCACTTTGGAGTACTTTGAACGATTGCTTGCATGACAAACATTGCCATTGGTCCAGTCCAGTCGGCAGTTGCCACCCGACTCCGAAAATGGGCAAATTATGATTTATTGGTTTCGATAGTGCCGGTAAAAGCAAACATGTGAGAGAATTTTTATCGCCCGTTTGTCCTTTCGATCGTGGCGGCAGCAAATTATCTCGAGCGGAATGCAATTTAAGGCTCATAAAATTGAATCAACTTCGAAACGAGACGTATAAGCTCGTTGTTGGAAGAAGTTATTACCGGTTGTAATTGCTCAAATTAAGCTCTTCTTATAGATGGCAATCACGAGTTGAGCTGCTTTCGATTTCGATTTCGATTACGAAACGCTTCGTCATGCCAAACAGGATCTCAAGGTTGAAAGTGAACCCTCAAATTTTCCCATGTTTTCAAGCTAGTGAATCCCCGTTGACAAACATCAACCAAGGTTATCGCGTCTCATAGAAAACGAAATGTCTCATTCGGTTATGGTCAACACTGACCGTGCGAGAAAGTTTGTCAAGATCTACTCGAAGTGATATTCGCATCCATCCTCTTTTCCTTCCCATTTCAGCTACCAGCCATAAAAGACACCCCGCGAGTAGCATCATTGCGAAAGAGAAGGTCGAGGAGGAGGTAATGATAATGAAGTCGCTCATAAATCTCGCAAATTAAGCATTTCCTATGCGCGCGCGTGCGTGAAGCTTAGCTTTAATCATACGGTTTATTGTTTCATGGGCCGAAAGTGTGTGAGCAAGTAAAACGAGCCAGCAAGTTCAATATTTCACAGCCACAAACGACGTGTATGCTTGATGCAGCTCAGGTAGGCTGCTCGCGACGTAAGAAAGATAGGCCGACTCTGATAAATTTGATCTGCTTCAGCCCCCGACGATCGTCCATCCCCGACAACAGTAACACCAATAACGACTACGACGACAACTACAGCAACAGTGGGTGCCAGTGTCAGAAAGACGACCCCGGAGGCCACCTCCATCCAGAGTGGACGGACGTGATTCGACAGCTGGATGTGATACCGGTGTTGGTCGGCGTAGTATTCCAAAGTGGGAATGAGTATGTTGGGATGTCCTTTGTCCAATGACCTTGAATTGCAATTCAGTGCTAGAAATGCTCTGGACCGATTTGAATGAATCTCGGAACCTTTGAACAAAGATCTGATTAGTTGAAATTTAATTTGAACATCCCCTGTTTTGCACCCCAAAAGGTCTAATCGCATAATTGCAATTACTCCCTTCCGTCCAATCAGGTCCGACCTCACCGGAATACCGCCTTTTTGATCTTAAACACTGTTCCTAACAGCGACTTAACTCCCGACACACTGACCAACGATTTTTTTTATTAGGTATATGCACAATCCGACACCCAGACACAACATCAGAAGTCTCGAGCGACGATAGAGAGGGACCCGAGAGCGGGAGTGAGAAGAGCCCAGGAAAGAAGGCGTTATCGAGATTTATGTGATTGAAGAAATGTATGATTAATGTAATTACGGAACCGACCGGACGGCTTCAGCTTCAGCTATGCGGCACCGCACTCGACCGGACTCCGTCACCTAATCTAATGATCGGTGAATTATGCCTCTACCACCGTATCGTATGGTAATCCCTTTTCCAAGTATGAGGGACCTCTGCTGGAGTCGTGGCACACCGGTTAATTGCTGATTAAGTTGATACGTATAAATCTGCCGGGTGTCTGGGAGCGAGGAACAGAAATGTGCAGAGTATCCCAAGTGAGCTTTTCTTCGGAAATTAAGTGATGTTGGGTGAATTAAAAAAAATGCATTTGCAAATGAGTCAATAAATGATTTTATAGCAGCTGGGTCGCCAGAATTTCCGCTGTGAAGTGATAAAAGGACTATAAAATGTTTATAGTCATAACGTCATTCTCGATGCACCGCATGCCACATTCCGATCGGTGAGATCATTCCGATGGCATTACAGTTTGGAAGGATCACCAAATTGGACCAGTACGGAAGGCTTGTGTTGGCACGTAACGGCAAATGGGTCTGATTAGATTCAATTATTTGCTACTCACTCATTCCACTGTGTGCAATGCATGCAAGTCAGTCGCTGTATACAGCGATGCTGGCAACAGCCCACCAAGTCTAGAACCCTGAAGAAGCGATCGTGAGAAATTGGGAAACAGAGCATAATTGCTTCAATTGGCACGAGATTTCCTTCGTACCTTCTAGTTCGTGTGATTTGCGTCGTTCAAGTGACTGTTGAAGGTAGTGCAGTTGATGTTCTTTACCAGTAGGGTAAATGCTCCTAACGCTTCTAACGTACCGCAACTTTAGGAGCTTTACCCTAAGTGGCATGGCGTGGCGTTAGAGAAGTGTCCGATAGGGTTTGCCTCGTTTCCCAAGGTGGACGTGATTAAGAGATCTTCCTCTAACGATCATCATTACGTGTAATCATGATTATCTGGCTTCTCGCGCTTTGTATTCCGGTACCCACTACGACAATGCTCTGTCTCAGTTAGTTTCTGCTTGTCATTCTGTGCCGAGATCTGTGGCATGATTTCAAGTTTGAACAATTCCTTTGACGGCAATGTACTCCGTTTGGTGAGGTATGCAAGGTATGGTCGAGATCAGGGTTGTTAATCGTTAACGTCGGAGTTAACGTATTCAATGGGAATTTGCATTGCAACGACATTAACAACCCTGGTCGAGAATGCCCGATTATTGGAAAACAAAATTGGAGAATTTTCAAGATGTATTTAAGAAACGCTAAAAAAGGTAGCGCAAAATTCAGTTAATATTAAGTGAAAATGTTAGTTAATATTAAGTGAAAATGTTAGGCCCAAGAATGCTACTTGGTGAGGTTGGGTTTGCTGAGGTTTTGGTAATTTCCTCCAGACTTCCTAAAGCGTTCTCACTTCACTTTTCATTTTCATTTTCATTTTGATTACTTGGACTGGCTCCAAGTTATTTTGTCCATTCATTTTTGATCTGATCGAGGAGTTCACCACTGGGTAGACCTTTCAATACAACCTTGTACAGATGTTCAGTTTTGGTGTCGCAAGTGGACAATTCTTGCTGCTTCTCAGTAAGATACTTGAGAAGACGTATAAAGCCGCTCAATACACGGCATTCACTCAGACGGCCAAGTTGAAGTGAAATCTTGAATTTTACGAAGTTCAAAAGTTCCGTGCGAAGAGCATGGAAATCGAAAGTGGTTATCACTATAGGAGGGACCTTTTCCTTGTTGGAATTAGCCCGATAATGTTTAATGGAATTTAGTCTGGATGATGGACCATTCTCATCACCCGTGAGCATATCAAATTGACTGCTCAAATAAATTTCATCAGAAGGGGATCAAAATATTGCTCTTGTTTTTTGTGTTTAGGTGCAACGGCGGTAGAAGAAAGTTTCTTCAGATCGACTTCCAGACAGGTTACTGTAAGAATCCAAAGGATCGAAGAGGGATTTTCCAAATCGATATCCAAGCGGGATTACCAATGGTCCAAACAAGGATCGAAGAGGAATAAGAATCAAACAAGATTGGACAATTCTAGACAGGAGAATTTTCTGAAAAATATAAAGAATTAATTTATCTTTATTAGGGAGGCTTTCAGCCTTGGGCTGGTTCGCCTGAATATAAAGAACTACATAATAATTCTGTGAAAAATTTCAATACAATTCTGAGGTGGACTCCATGTCAGTACTAAGGAAGTCCACACCGTGCTTTCTTGACGTGCAGATCTAGTTGATTTTGTCTGAAAAAAGTGTTACTGCTACCTAAAGTTACAACAAATTAAACAGCACTTCTCAGTGCTAACTTTTACCTACAAATCAAGACTAACAATTGAAATAGGCAGAACAGTCAAACGTAAACAATGGCTATAAACACAAAATTCTAGCGAATCAAAACACTCCCACGCAAAGTAACAATGCCATGCGATAAAAGAAGTTGGCTCTATAAGATGATGGTGTTAGATTACTTGGATGTGCTTTGATTCTCGAGGAATTGGCGTTTAAAGCCATTGTTTACGTTTGGTTGTTCCGCCTATTTAAATTGTTTGTCTTGATTTGTAGGTCATATTTAGCACTGAGAAGTGCTGTTTTAATTTGTTGTAACTTTAGGTAGCAGTAACACTTCTTTCAGACAAAATCAACTAGATCCGCACGTCAAGAGAGCACGGTGCGGACTTCCTTAGTACTGACATGGAGTTCACCTCAGAATTGCATTGAAATTTTTCACATAATTATTATGTAGTTCTCTATATTTTTCAGAAAAACCACTTAGAATACTTTAGAAATTCTTCGTCGCAGCTAGATGTAGCACATCGAGGTATAGAGATTTATCTGTAGTCACTTTAACCAATTTTGTAGTCCTTTGTGACTTTTCCAGGGATGAGATTCAAATCAAATACTTCCAGCATGAGTTGCAATTGATTTATTGATGCATTGATGTCGACCCTGTCCGAATTTGATGTTTCATAAAGCAGGTTTACAACATCGAAATATTTTCTTCGATTTGACATACCGTGCCGATTCAAATTTCGGACACTTAAACTCGAATTTCGGACACTTTTAAAAGTTGATTATCTCGGTCGAATATGATCCACATGTCTTGTTAATTTTAAATTTTTTTGACTAGTGCCCTCCACGATCATCTAACATTATTACTTTGTTTCTAACTGGATGTAATATTTAATTAAAAATGAAAGTGTCCGAAATTTGAATCGTCCGAAATTTGAATCGGAACGGTACTTGTCTAAAATCACCGAACAAAAATATCTCAAAATGTTAATAGATCAAATCGATATACTTTTATCAGTTGCTCTTATAGAAACAAAAAAATTGCAGTAAAATTTCAAGATGCGAATTTAAACATGCAGGGTTACGGGATGTAATGTCAGCCTAGCCCCTCACTTTGGCCTATCAAGCAAATATTTAATTCATTCAGCAAAAATACACAATAATAATGAAAATTAATCTAATACCACATCTGAGAGAAATTCTAATATTTTTTGGTTTGTAGGCACAGTGCCTATCTCAAAAAATCTGATGATTTCATGAATTCCCTGTAATTATTCATCTCGATGATTTAACACCATTTGCGCTATTTAACTATGGACTGAACATTAGGGCGTCATTTTGAGACGTGTTTCTAATAATGGTTTAAGAAATTTAATTGATAACTTTATATTGGTATTGGTGAAACCATTTGCGTTGACGACGACTATGCACCTCTTTGCTCCCATAGGATAATCCTGTAAACAAATGTCAGTTTCGTGAAACATAGCGGATAGTTTATTATCCTTTCACTTCACTGAAAAAATCCCGTAGACAAAACGGAGCGAAACGCTACAGTCAATACGCGTCTACGAAGCTTCTGTAACTCTTTACTCCAGGGAACTGCCATAAGCAAACGTTACTGGATGCGTGAAACATGTGTCTTACTCGGTCAGTCTACCGAAAAATCCCGTTGCCAAGTGTGAATCGTTGCGGGAAAATGCAGAATCTTACCGTCGAAACAAATTAGCGAACCACGGTGTACTCTATAAGGGTGAGATATTTCGGTAAATGATATTTGTATGTAATCTTTCATGCGTTATTTTAAGAATGAGAGCCATTTACTGAACAAAAATAAGTGATTTCATGTGCCGGAAACTTATTTACATAGTACAATTTGCGTTATTGCACTTCACAGTATTTTAAGACAGCAATGACGTCATTAGTGACATTCGAACTTGATGTTTACATACGAGAGCATGTATAGACGAGTGCACGGATGGATTTGAGTTCAATCAGTCGAGAAAAACTGGCACAAGCTGCGGACAATGTTTACTAAGCATGAACACTAAATGTTCATGAATAATGAATAATGATCATTTAGTGTATTATAATGTATTTTAGATAAATAAACATTGCCTGCAGCTTGTGTCACTTGTTCTGGAGTGAGTGAACTCAAATCCATCCGTGCACTCGTCTATACATGCTCTCGGATGTAAACATAAAGTTCGAATGTCACTAATGACGTCATTGCTGTCTTAAAATACTGTGAAGTGCAATAACGCAAATTGTACTATGTAAATAAGTTTCCGGATCATGAAATCACTTATTTTTGTTCAGTAAATGGCTCTCATTCTTAAAATAACGCATGAAAGATTACATACAAATATCATTTACCGAAATATCTCAGCCTTATAGAGTACACCGCGGTTCGCTAATTTGTCTCGTCTATAGTCACTATTCTCATAGTCTGGCGGATACAAAATCCTGCATAAGGCTTGCGTCATTTAATATTTGGACGCAAAAAAAAAACGGATGTATCTCGGAACAATCTTAATGAAATAAAAATGGTGAGTGATGTGATGTGATGTGAATAGAACCCACCATCACTGCAAGGATTACATATGACTGCAGATACTTCACTGGATGTAAAGTTCTGCCTGATGGTTTGTTGCAGCAGGGTGAATCAACTTCATTGAAGACCTTTGGAAGACAAACGACAAAATGTACGTCTATCAACACGTGACAAGGGACTGGCAAATCCACGAACCCTTGTCCAGTCTACAAATCCTTTGAAACCCTTAGGCTGCCCCCCCCCCAAACCCAGCATATAATAATGTTTGATAAATGAAATGTATTCAAAAAAGGGATATTTAGAGAGAACAATCTTCAACTGGAACGTACTCACCAAATCAATATATCCGGGAGCGCATTCTCGGTGCTTAATTTTCTCTAGTCATTTTTAAACAATTCCTCCTCCAGCGAATCCAACCACACAATAACTAAATATCACTTTTCTTGTTCATGTCACTCTGTGCACAAAAGCAATGCACACCGAAAAAACCTAATAATAGATCAGCGCGGTCGAGTCACACCGTCAACAAAGGGAGCGAGAGCACTCCAGGCACCAAAGCAACAGGGGAAAAACATCAGCACAAATCATTCTAAATCGAGTTATCGCGTCCGGGACACAAAACTATTCAAATGCGAGCACCGAAAAACTACACGGCAGCACAAAGATAGCCCGAGCTCTAAAAAAGCACGCAGCGGAGCAAAAACACACAACCGTTCTCGGACGCTTCTCAAAGCGGACTGCGTAATGAAATAAAAATGGTGAGTACTCATTTATTGCACTTTAAAGGAAAAATAGCAACAAAAAAAATTATTCCGATTTGGTTTTGATGAAATCTCGAACTTTTCTTCGAATACCACTTATCATATTTTGGACACTCTGATGGCTAACCTCAGCAGCTGTTTTATTCCACCATCTCTTTATCTCTGTCGCATCCCGAGTCACATTTCCACTCTTCTTCAACTTCTGTTCGACAAGTTTCTCAACTGGGCGGAATTGAGGGCAGTTGGGTGGATTGATATCCTTTCCGAAAAAATCGACCCCGTTGTCTCGATTCCAGTCCGCTGTCGCGGCAGCTTGCCAAATAAGGCTAAAACTTTACAGGTCCATTGTGAGCTTTAATGTACGGAAGAATACGTTTTTTTCAGGCACTCCTGCTTGTACATTTTGGAATTCATAGTCTTGTTTGTCACGAAAACCTAGGTTTTTTTTATCCGCAGGTGAAAATACATAACCAGATCATCAGCTTTCTTGCAAATTAATAGCCAAAAACGAATTTGAACTTGCTAGGGACATCACCTCGACCAGTGGCTTTATAGAACTTTTGTCCGGGAAGCTACCCAAAATCCATCTTTACGCACGTTTCGTCGTCCAGGAGGATGCATCCTTCGTACTTTGAAAGAACCTCATTGTACAACTTCCGGGCACGTCTTTTGGCCAATAGATTCTGCTTCAGTGCCCTGTTTGGTTGCCCGAAAAGATCGAAATACTTCTCACTGACGAATGCTTCTGCCGGTGCTTTGGCTGGCATTGAATTTCTTGGCGATATCGTAATCCGACAGCCCTGGGTTTGCCCTAACCATTCTCAACACCTTCAAATGCAGCTTCCACTACGACGCATTCTATGATCCTGCCGATCGATTAGATGCCGCTCACGGAAACGTTTGAGCACACTGCACACGGTCGATTTAGCCAATTTCTACGACTTCGCGACAACGTCGGAATTTTCCAAGGGGGTGTCCAAAATTAATTCGCGTTTCGCGGCTTCCATTCAGTTTAACTTATTTTAAACAAAATGAATCGTGACGAGCTTTTCAGCTCTGAAAGAGGAAACATTTCAAAACAAACTGCTGTCAATACATTCCAGATCGGACCGCTAGGAGCACTGCAGTAAAATAAACAGTGCGTCCAGATATTGAATGACTCAACCATTACTGGCAACTTTGGTTTTAGCAATCAAAATGTGGCACCCCGTGAAAATGCAGTAACACACTTTCACCATCACTTTAAAAAAAAAATAAAACTGATAGGGGAAATGTTGGCTTCTGCAATACCTTAACCTATTATCGTCCGGGGGGGGGGGGAGGGTAAAAAAAAAGTCCTAGAGCACTAAAATTTGGCCAATAGATGCTCTGAAACACAATGTATCCACATGCGAAAATTGAGCTCTCAAGGACTATAATAGGTTAAGGTATTTCCGAAGCCAACATTTCCCCTACGTGTTTCGTTTACCACTTGCAAACTTTGACTATGATTTTAACTAGACACTGGAGAAGTTTGAAAGTAGTAAATAAAATACGTATATGTTATAGTTTTTTTAAGTGATAGTGAAAGTGAAAGTGATACAATAGTAGAAGAATTAAAAGGATATACAACGCAATAAGGAATGTTTATATTCGTCATGCATGTACCTGATCGAATCTTCCGTCCGGAGCTGGTGACACAATAAACAATATGAACAACTAATGTAAACATTCATTGAGCGGTTCCAGAATTGATTGAAATTTTAGTATTTACTACAAGCCACGAATTGCTTAAATGCACTGTAGGAACCCGGAAAAAAATAAGCATACAATTACCATAACATAAAGTACAATCACTACAAAGTCTATTGCCAACAATAGATCTTATTGTATGTATATAGGGTGTCCCAGAATGTCTAAGCACGACTTCGGAATACCCCTGCTTGTTTCAGATGAAGTTTAAACAGTTGATTATCACGCTGAATCATTGTTTTCATTTCGATCAACAGTTTCGTGTATCGCAAGTGTCGGTTCTTTACGTGACAATGCGAAGCATTTCTCTGAAAAAGCGCAAGCAGATCATGCACAAATAGTGTACTATCTTCTTCTCTGAGTCAATTAGCGAAATTGGAAGGTGTAAGCATCGGAGCCGTTCGAAACGCAATTCGGAAGTATGGTGATGAAGCAACTTTCAGGACAAGTAAAAATCTGCACACTGAGAAATTACTATTTTTACACGAGTCGTAATTCAGCTTTGACGTAAATCATGGATCGTAAACAAGCATGGCATGTAAAATTAAGTGTCCTGAAACTGAAACATATGCAACTCGACGAAAAGTGCGTTTGATTGAATTGATTTTCTCGTTCTTTTCAACTGATTATTATGTCAAAAAGGCCGCTTGCATGTGTTGGTCTCAGGGCACTGAAGTTTACATGTCTTTTTCATAGTGTGTGGGCGTAAACCAAACTCTGTTGACCAAAATCTGGACCGGAAAGTTGTGCAAGCTTTCACTCACAACAAAAATGGGTTCGGTTTGAGGCGTGGCTAAAAAAGTGGGATCCTTGAAGAGTAACGTCCAGTGGGCCAATGTAAGAATGGGTCTAAAGACGTGTAAGAAGAAGTCAAAGTGGAGTGAAAACAAGCCGCATCTGTCAAACCAAGGGCTCGAAAGCTATACGACCAATTGCTGTGACGAAAATCGGTGTGCGTGATTGTGGACGATGAATCATTCGTTAAATTTGATTACAAAACTCTTCCTGGTGATCAGTACTACACCGCACGTGATGGCCGAAGTGTTGACGACACGGATAAGTTGATTTTAAAATTCGGTAAAAAGGTTATGGTTTGGCAAGTCATTTGTGAGTGTGGTATGCTTTCCAAACCGTTTGTGACAACGGAGACAATGACAACCGATGTTTACATGCGCGTGAGTGTTTAAACAAGTGTCTGTTACCCATGATCCGCAAACACGACGCCTCAGTGCTGTTTTGGCCGGATTTGTCATCGATTCATTATTCCAAGGACACGGTAGCCTGGTATAATGCCAACAAGGTCCAATTCGTACCCAAGGAGATGAATTCTCATAGCCTAGTCAGTAAAAGCACGGTATTACCGAGCCGGAGGCAGCGGGTTCGATTCCCGGTGCGGTCGAGGGAATATTTCGGGTTGGAAATTTTCTCAACTTCCATGGGCATAGAATATCATTGTGCTTGCCACAAATTCATGCATTAGTATTGGCAACGAAAGCCCTCAATTAATAACTGTGGAAGTACATTTAGAACACTATGTTGAGTGCACGCAATAAGCTAATATGCGCTAAGCAATAAGCTTGAAATGCGAATAATAATAATAATGAGAAGAAGATGATGAATCCGCCAAACTGTCCCCAGCCAGGTCAATCGAAGCTTTTTGGAACCTGACCAAAGCATATTTGCGGAAACATGTAAAGGCAGCGGAATCCGTTACAAAGTTTGCGAAAGACTGGGAAAAAGTATCCAAAATTGTTGGAAAGCCATCTGTGCTGAAGCTAATGAGTAGCGTGAGATCAAAAATCCGATCCTTGGCTTACGACTGATAAGATCTTGGATTTTCTACGTTAAACTGTAAGAGAATACTATAGTGAACTTGAATACGAAATAAAAATCGAATTGGCTGTAAACATAGTTACGTTATCGTTTTTTTTTTTTAAATCGTGCTTAGACATTATGGGACACCCTATATTTCTTTATTTCGTCAAACAAAGTAGACTACATACAATGTTTGCAATGTTTTACTTACATGCTATGTATTATTTGTATTTCCTCTTAGTTGATTTTTTTAATTTGATTTTTGACATAAATTTCTGCGAAATTTATGTTATATAGCCGCATCATTTGATTGATTGTACCGTTCTTTGCGTAATTTGTCCTGCATGTGTTTTCATAGAATAATTTTCGAGTTCTAAGAGGTCTAAAGGGCGCATTAAAATTTAGTTGAAAAAGCATTACTTCAGAAATAATGTCATACTCATTGATAAAGAAAACCATTGCAAATTTGCACCGTTCCTTTAGTGTTTGTAGACTGATGAGCATTAGACTGATGCAAAATTTGAAATCAGTCAGTCTAATGAGCATGCAGCATGCTTCATAGGATGGTAATGCAGTTCAATTTAGTCGTCAAAGAGCATACAAAAGAAATTGCTTTTGGACAGATTCAACGCGTTCTTCGTGTATGGCAGTGTATGGGCTCCATACTATGTGGCAGTATTCCAGAATCTTACATATGTATGTAGTGTACAGTAATTTTGTAGTGTATGGGTCCTGAAAATTGTAACTAAACCTCTTGTTGATGCCTAGCATGCTATTTGATTTGCTTATGATAGTGTTCTACAAATGTAAGTTTGGTAAGGCCCTTACAATTTTGCATTTGTCTACTATTTCGTCTACTATTTCGTTTCCTAAATGTATGTTTATGCAAAGGGTTCTAATTTTTCTACTAATCGTTATTGCGTTACATTTTTCAAGTTGAGCTGAAGTAAACTTTTGCTACACTAGATGTAGAATAGATTTATTTCATTCTGGAATATATCTGCGTCGTCATTTTATATTTCTATAAAGAGTTTCATGTCTTCTGCATACACAAGTAGTTCAATGTTCTTAAGTATGAAGGAAATGTCGTTTACGTACAAAATAAAAAGAAGTGGGCCCAAATGAAATCCATAGGGGAACCTAGAGGTGACTAGAATTGGTTCTGAAAGTTTAATTTGAAAGCGTACAATTAACTTACGGTTTGTTAAGTAGGACTGTTGCCATTCCATTCCATTCCATTCCAGTGTAAAAGAGAAAAACTCCAGAAGATTAGAAACAGTGGAGCGGCCTTTGAAAAATTCATGCTATTGACTTTTTATTTGGGTTTTTACTTGATGATAAATTTTGTCGTTTATGATAGATTCAAAAAAAATTGAACGCAAGAAATAATGACAATTCCACGGTAATTTCAGATGTCAGATTAGAAAATAGGCACCAAAAAACTGAGGAGGCGACACATCTAAATCTCAATTTTAGATGGTCGGAAAATCCGAATCCGGAAAAGCGAATAAATCTACGAAAAATCTTTTTCATCTTTTGCATCAAAATCCATCTAATTGCATCGCTTCCTATCTTTTTGCAGGAAATGTTCAAAATATTCATCAATCTTCTTTTTATCTACTAAGCGTGCGTGCATCACACAACAGCAGAAACATTTTTCCTGCATCTTAGATAGAGTCGTCCCCCTCGCTAAAAAAAGAGGCTTTCCACATTTCAGGAAATTTTGAATTTTTCAAAGACATGACAATAAAAACAATTGAAATGGCCTCAACTCCATTTTGTAAACAAACATTGTAAGGCCATTTTCTCGCGAACCTAAGGCCACCAACGTAAACCAACAAAATGAATAGGTAGTGAAAATTCTCCTCTACCCGATTGTGTGGTAGGTTTGCGAATGTAGGCTTTGGTTCGCGAGAAAATTGCCTTACAAGGTTTGTTTACAAAATGGAGTTGAGGCCTTTTCAACTGTTGGTCTTGATGTTAAAAAGGCGTTCTAAAAGAAGGTAGAGTTCTTCTGAAAGATTCTTCAGGAATACAGGTGCTATCCCATCAGGTCCTGGTCCTTTAGATGCGTTCAGATTTTTCAGTGCTTTGAGGATTTCTTGTTGAGATAGTTGTTGACAGATATGTCATTTGAAAATTCAGGGATGAATGCAAAGTAGTCGTGGTCGCGGTCTTCTTCTGAGAATGCAGCGTATACTTCCTGGAAGACATTTGCAAAGAGATTGTAGATTTCTAAAGAGTTATTTCCTACATGTCTGTCGAAGTGCGCTCGTGACGGAAAGATCTTCTTCTTCGCATTTCAAGCTTATTGCATATCGCATAATATTAGCTTATTGCGTGCTCTCAACTTAGTGTTCTAGATGCACTTCCACAGTTATTAATTGAGAGCTTTCCATTTTTGCATTGGTATAATTGTGTGGTAAGGCAAGTCCAATCATACACAGCAAAAAAATAATTTTGATATCACGTCAAAGTGGATGCACTACAATCATGTCGAAAATATGGTGTAATATTACTTGCTAAAAAGGACAAAATTATCATTAATACAATGCATGAACTGACATTACGCTGCTTTTACTGCATTTGTTTATTTATGTGGTCATAAAAATTACATGAAATTTTCGACATGATTGTAGTGCATCCACTTTGATGTGATATCAAAATTATTTTTTTGCTGTGTACTTCTATACCCAGGGAAGTCGAGAAATTTTCCAACCCGAAAAATTCTTAGACCGGACCGGGAATTGAACCCAGCCACCTCCAGCATGGTCTTGCTTTGTAGCTGCGCCTTTACCGACTGAGCTAAGGGAGGCCCCTAAACGGATGACGGAAAGATGATATTTTTCAATTTCGTGTTCACGTAATTGAAGATGTTCTTGAGACATGATTTGACTTCAGTTTCGACTTTACATTTGTGTTCTTCATGTGCTGAGGTAATGGCTGAGTTCATTGCATATGTTGTAATTTCGAGTGAAAAACCACTCAATTTCGAGTCGATCTCGTCGGCCGTGCATGATATGAACTAGGCAAGTGCTAATCATCTCAATAATAAAGTTATTGAAAAAAAGTCATTGGTTGTGCATTACAATTTCGATTACTTAGGCCCTTTGAAAACTATCTCTTGACTGGTCAATTCATTATATGTGGGTCGTGAGATAATCTATTTGGCTTTTTTTTTTTAATTTTAAAAGCATTATGTTATCTAAATCAACCGTAAAGGAAACACTTTCACATTCATCCTCATCAGTTCTTACGCGAGAAGTGTAAGTGACGTCAACAATGTGATTACGTATGAATGATAAGGAATCCCGAGCAGGAACGAATATCTCGATACCTTAAAGTGGCATGGATGAGCCTGACATAAGAGTTAAAATACCAAAAAATAATACCAAACAATGTTCCCACAATACCATTCCAATACCAAATTATGATAATGCAATATCAAAACAATACCACCCAGGAATTATTTTGGTATCCAAATATTCAATTTTTGGTATTTACAAAGTATTTTGCATGTAATTTTTTGGTCATGCTGGTCAAAACAAAATTTTGGTATCAGATCAGAATTAGGTATTCATTAGTTATTTTCTCCTGCTCAGGATGAAAAAGAAGCACGATTTCACAATAGGCCGAGTCTGCATCCATTTATAGAGCCAATTTGAATACAGTCGATCGACGTTGCATCCGCGGACCTGGATAGTTTGCTTGATATAATGGTGAGTTTTACAATTTTCCGTCGTGCCTTATTAATATCCAAATAATAAGCACATCTGTGAATTATCGTTTACTGCTTGATTATTACATAATAAAGGGTGGAACGGTCAAAAATTGGTCAATCATGATTAAGTGCACACTGATTACTTCTTTCTGAAGTTCAATGACTACAAAATACAGGAAAATTATTTGATTAAACTTCCGATTCTCCATTCGCGAACTGTCGAATTTTACGTTTCACACCTTCATCAGATTTTGTACCGCTATTGTATCAACCTTATTTGATGCCTCACGTCAATTTGCTATAAACTGTTTCTCATTTCCAACTGTTTTCTGAGTTTTCTTGAGGTTCCGCTTAACGATTGCCTAATATTTTTCAATTGGGTGCAGCTCCGGTGAATTTGGAGGGTTTTTGTTCTTGGGTACGACTTGTACGTTGTTGGCGGTATACCGTTCCTGAACCATTTTCCCGTAGGGATAGGAAGCGAGGTACGGCAAAAACAGCACGAAACAACTGTGTAACTTCAAAAAAGGCGACAATCATTTTTGCAAACATTTATGTTCATAAATATCTTGGTTGACAGTGCCAGTTGGTGCAAATCGCCTTCCAAGCCAAGTATTTTTCGGGAACTTTGACAACTTTTTCTGCTTATATACTTCTCTTGAACCATTCCTTTCCTAGTAGCCGTGTAAACTCTTGATCTGGGAGCTATTTGAAATCCACCTTGACGTATATTTCATTGTTCATTATAACGCAATCAAATTTCTGACGTAATCAGTCTGCGTGGGAATAACTGGCATTTCGCTTATGCGTGAGCAAAATTTTCATACGCTGTTCCTCTTGCTTCGACGCCATTTTGGCAACTGACTGGAAAATAACAAAAACAAAATAGAGATAACATTCCGTACGTACTGACCTACAAAATGAGGGCAGTTCAAGTTTTTTTTTTAATGCACGATTCAACAAAATTCACCAAATTTGAGTCGACCCACTTTTTATCGTTCCACCCTTTATATTGAATAACCTGTATTCGAAGGCTTTATATTAGACCGAAGTTAGGGACATGTACCCCATGATGGAAAATGTGTGTGTTCCTGGATTAGATACATTGTGTTATCTAATTTTCATCTTTTCGATACATATATTTTTTGTAACGTAATAAAATGTGATGTCACTATGCTCGCACAAATACGTGACGTAAGTCATGAATTGTATCTAGGGCGTGAATGGATTAACGTCAAAATTATGTTATATTTTAATCGGCATAATGGCAACTTTTCTATGTTCGATTTTGATTCATACAAAATATGATAGGAACTAAATTATACTTTATAGCACTGTCAGGTTTTGGTCACATTGTTAAGTCTACTGTTTCAGCAGCTATTACAACTATGAAACATCTTATCGTAAGACAAGCTTTCTCATGTCCATCTTCCCATCTAAAGTTGCAGGAGTCCGCAAGCTCTAAATGATTTTATGCTTTACGAAAATTAAGTGAAGCTACACGCAAAACAAGTTTTTTTTTTTACATCATCTGCATATGTTTCATACAACAAATATAATGGCAGTTCTTGCAATGGCCTGTGTGTACAAGCAAGTTTTTCAGCATGCCAATTTTTGTATAAAAGCTTCACGAGATGATTTCCTAGACGCAATTTGGGAAAACAAGCTAACATAAAAATAGATTACAGAATCTGTTCGTGCGGTCAAATATTCAAATTCTGCACACTTTTCATGCAAATCTGTTATAAAATCACACATTTCCCGGTTGGGTGTACAAATGCCCAGCTGCAGCCCATCGAGCACCATTACGGCATTTAGACATTACGAGCTGTTAGTTGTTGTAGAGGAGGCTGCTACCATCGAAGCAACCGGGAGGTATTCTTGCACAGCATGAGTAGGTAACTGCGCTGCACATAGATTCTGCTGCGATAATCGTGATCGGATGGACCGCCCGTCGTCGTGGAACAGCCCTGTTGATTAATTCCTCCACTCTTCACCAGAGCGCCATGGGTTTGATGAGTGATGTCATTTGCGTTAATCGTCCCGTCGCTCTCCGGCGGGCAACATTTTATGCTCAGACAGAAGGGATATGGCTGTCAAAACAATGATTTGCGCTCTCGACAACTTTCACCGTTTTGCGTTTCACTGCGCAATAAAGTTGATGCGGATGCAGCTGCACGGGCAGCAGTTCGTCGTTTGTTGTTGAAGGGTCTTTCCAAATCGAGTAGCAATCAAACAATGCACTCCATCGCAGCTAGATAGCTATAGAAGTGGTAGGCTGAAGTTGACCCACGGCAAACATCATCGTCGGTCGATCGAGGAAAAGGAAAACACTTAGCTACTTACTGAACTGCTTGAAGACCAACGGGAAGGAAGGTAGTTAGCATGGATACACTTGGCCCCTTTGGGTGAAGTACTGAACAGATGGTAAACACAACACACGTCATATTTGCATGGGGAGCGGTTAGAAAAGCGACCTCGGTCGGCCTCGGCAGCGTGGGCTTCCGTCAGACGACCTTGATTAGCGCGTGCACCGTACGGACACCGTTCGTTGCAACATGCACTGTTGATGTGTAAAGGGTGGGTTGCCGATCTTACCTGAAAGTAGAAGAAGAGGAAAACACGAAGGTGAAAGTTGGTAATTGTTTATCCAAACTTAAATGTTGCTGCAGGAACGGCCTAATAAATCCCTTCCGGAAACTTTCACACCCAACCCTAGCGATGGATAATGTGTTACTTCCCCGTATTGGATGCACGAACAAGAGCGCATTCGAATGCACAGCTTTGCACACCCAGGGAGAAGGTGATTACGCATTGGAAAATGAGTAGGATTCCCGTCTGAGGGGGGGGGGGGGAGGGGGATCACTCACGTTTTGTTTCTGTATAGTGAAGGGGATGCTTGTTAATTGTAGGGAAGTTGACGCTTCAAGGCAAGCGGTAATTCAATTAACCGAAGCAGTAATTTCTGCCTTCTATTAAGTAGCATGCCAATTGGAGTGCTTTGAACTGTAACACCTATTCACTCTATTGAGATTTATTAGTTTCTTCCAGTGCTATGCTGATTCTGAAAGTGAGTTTAGGTTTGAAAAGGAAGGTTGTTTTTTGGCGGTCCGGGGTTATAAATAACATTTGAACATCCCTTGCCGCCCAGTTGTGTTCCTAAGCAATTAATCTCGTCCCTCCCAACTAGATCGATTCCAATCTAGCTTCGCGTGCAGCTCTCAGTAGGAACCTTTCAACGGAGATCAAATCACACGAAACGGTGAGAGGTGGTGTGGGTAATTAATTACCATTTGAATGCACGACGCTTATCGCGTGAAATGTGGCGACTACTGTCAACTTTCGTTCCGATAGTATCTTTCACACCTCATACCTACCCAGGTGTGCGTGTTTGACCATTTATGGGACCACCCATTCCACCTATATAGCCAGTGCACATATGTCATCAATTTTTGGTTTCGTGACATCCCACACGCAGTTCAGAAACTTCAAAGTCCACACCGCGATTTCAATCAATCTATGACTCCCTAAAACGGATGCGTTTAAGGCGCTTATCGAGTTGCACCGATCGCAACGCTAGCAGCCCTACAGAAAGGCTAAGAACCTACGAACTGCGTGGTGCTACTGCGTTGAACTTTTTACATTCACTGCGTGGTTGACGGAAGCCCAGTGAAGATCGAATATTGATCATTCCGGGAGATTACTGCACACGTCTTCTTTGCGCAGCACACCAATAGTGCTGCTTCGGAATGATAAATCACTCACTGATTGTTTGTGGGTGCGCACATTTTCCAATCGTGAGCAGAGGGGATTAGGCAATTGAGGTGGTCCCGGGGAGGTCTTCCGATGAATAATTTGATTTTTTGTTCAGAGGGATCAGTCCAATATGGGTGATCAATCACAATCCGAATTCGTTTGAAATTAAAGTGCTGTGGGTCTTGGTACATGCAGGATAGGATTTAGTTTTGTTTGTGAGACACCATGAGTTTACCATTATGATCCAAAACTCCATATAATGATTATTTTAATTTGTACCCACGTTTTAGTACTGGTTTGTTTCTGCTCCAGGAGAAAAAAAAAGACGGCAAAGTCGAAGCGCAAATCAATTAGTTGAAAACTCCTGCACACTATAGATTAGAGTAGGTCAAGTTTGTATGGTGGATTACAACCCCCTTTCCTCACAGCTCTATCGATTTGTATTAAGGTTTCCAAAAAATCTTCCATAAATTGAAACGAATTTGGCTGCGATTTGGTTTTGCGTTACAATTTTAAAGTTAGTATGGACACATTTAGGGGGAACTGCACATGAGGGGTGTCATTCTGATTTCTCAAAAATCATAAAGATTTTTTTTTTCGGGTGAATTATCATAGTCATTCATCTAGACTAGATGAATAGTAAAGTTATAGGGACATTTCCAGCTATTTGTTTTAATATAAATTTCTTAACAATTATCCCGCAAATCCAGATAGCAAACTGTTGGATGGCACTATTAGCGCCGGGCTCTACCATATTTAAATATTCTAAGCGGCATCAATAAAAGTTCCCTGACGATTCATCTTGTTTATTTTACGTGTAGTCAGTGCTGTCATCGTAAACGGAGAGCTGGTTACTCGATGAATTTTCATATGTGCGCCACCCTTAAATTTATGCGCTCCCTTTCACAAGCGTACATAATTGTAATGCGCTCCCTTTCACAAGCGTACATAATTGTGTTGAAGTGTATTGTAATCTCAAAATTGAGCGTACAGATGTCCTTAAATTTTAGAAAAACAGCTGTAAAAGCTCAATTTAAAGAGATACGTTTCTGAATTTCTGGTTGCTGAATCATCATACATTTATCAATTAATGGTACAGTACTGGGCTTATTTGGTTGCGTTTATTAAATGTAAGAGCTATTTGAGAAAAACGCTTTTTTCTTGGAATACCTTAATATCTTTAAATACAATGCATCAAACTTCTTGAAGTTTTGCTCATTTTCAGACATAATAAAGATCATTAATATTCCCATTAGTCCAATAAGTAAAAAAGTGGAAAATCGAGCGTTTTACTAAAAAATATAACTTCATACAGGTTTTTCCAATAACTATAGCTGTTTAACCACCAGCCAAGATTTAAAAAATATATCTATTTACAATGCTTCAAAAAAAAATCCACTGGTGTTCGCTCAATTTTGAGATACACTTCGGAACATCCCCGAACTTCACGTAACTTATGTATAGATATCTTTTTGTGAATTTATTTGAACTTTCCAATGCTCTATGGATTTCCCTAAAATTCTTTAAACTTCGTAGAAGTTTTCTGACCTTCCCAGAAATTCTCTTGACTTTTCAAAACTTTTTTGAACTTTTTCTGATGTTCCTACATCTTTTCTAACGTTTCGGTTTTTTTCTGGAATTTTCGAAACAACTTTGTAGTATTCTGAACTTCTGTGAAGTTCCCCAATATTTTCTGAAGCATTATTATTGTTTTTGGAGTTCTTTGGACTTGCCTGAAATTGTCGGGACTTCTCTAATGTTGATTTTCTGAAATTTAAAACCAAATAATTTATGCAGATCCAAGCAGTTTTCACAGTTTTGAAGAATTTAATTGAACTGCCCTTATCCTGAACCGATTTTACTAGATTTTTAAACTATCATGAAAGCATAAACTTAGCAAACAAAATCAGAACTTCCCTGAAAATGTACTTTCTTAAAATTCTCTTACGTTTTACGGATCTTTCTTTAAAATCTCTAAAATTCCCTGATCTTTCCTGGACTTCCCTGACGGTTTAGAACTTGCCGAATGTTCTGGCAATGATTCTAGAATTTATTAAAATTTACAGAAGATCATTAAATTTTCTTGAAGTTCTCCGAACATCTTTGAAATTATTGGAATTTATCATAACATAATATCTCGGAACTTCTTGCAAGTTTCGGCATCTACCTTGATATTAATGTAACTACTATTAAGTTATCTGATTGCTCCCAAAGTACTGGAAACTTCTCCAACAATTCTGAAGTTAACTCTACTTACAAAGATCTCTAAACCGTTTTTTAATTTTTCGGATGACCTGGAACATCTGTAATTTTTCTGAAGTTCAATTTTTTTCGTAACTACCCTAAAGTTCCTACAATTTTTCAGATGTAACGGGTGAGTCATAAGTAGCGGGAGTAAATTCATGTCACGTTTTCCACAAAACGCGCTAGAGTACAAACAGCTGTGTGTGGTTTTGTTCTCCTTTTGTGGGCGTTGTTCGTGCTCAGTGTGTTTTCGTTTGCTTACGATGAAGGTCGCGGAATAGAGTTATCTTCAGGAGTGCGTCTTTCGGATGCTTGGACAGCATCCGAAATCAGAGGTGGCGAGAATTTTGTTTACGGAAGGCCACGAGAAATCCACGATTTATAACATGATTGCTCGTTTCTACGCTGGAGGGCCAATGGTCAACAACAAAAATACCAGGCCGACGGAGCGGAATAAACAACACCAAGTGGACGAAATTGAAAGCTGCCGCCAAGAAAAAGATTGACGCCAGCACAAGGAAGCTGGCCAAGAAATTCGACACGTCGCAGCGCACGATGGTCAGAATCATAGGCGGAGGGCGTGAAACGTTACAAGCGAGCATCCAGACCCAAGTACACGAAGACAATCCTCCAAACGTACCCCAGATACGGCCAATCGAGTCGTATTGGGCCATACTGTCCCAGTCGGTGTATGAAAATGGTAGGGAAGCCACCACAGCTCAACAACTCAAATCCGGTATCATCAGATGTGCCAAAAAAAACTCCAAAAACTGAGGAAGATTGAAGATGAAGGGTCTTTATCTGTCTAATCGTGGCAACCTCAAACGCACATTGTATGAACTTGTAAAAATGCAATAAAAAATTGAATTCGAAAAAAAATAGTTTTTTGCTACACATATTTTTTTTTTTAGTTTAGTACTTATGACTCACCCGTTACCCAGATTTCCGCAGAACTTCTTATCTTTATCAAACAACTTCAAATTAACTTTCTGAAAGTCTTGGAACATCTGAAAAGTTCAATAAATTTTGTCAAAGTTACTGGAACTGCTGCGGAAATTCTTGAGTATCGGACAAAACAAAATAAAATCAAGCTCAAAAACAATCCGATAAACCTTGAATAGTTGATCAACCAGCAGAAACAAATTACAAAAGTTTTGATGGACATCCTGAAAAAGTACAACGAATTAAACTTTTTCGGAGAGAAGAAAAATCACGATCTGCTATATTTTTGCCCGGTACTGTATGTTCCCAAAATTTCCCTGAAGCTCATGGAACTGCCTTTGAGTAATCGGAAATTGTCCTAAAAGATATTTCAACTTCCCCAAAAATCTGGAGTTTTCGGATCTTTCATAAAGATATCAGAGCTTTCCTGATTATCCCTAATTTTCTAGGAACTTCTATAAAGTTCCTGAAATTTTCCTGAAGTTATTGAAACTGCTCGCCCCTACGATCCCTCATAAGTGTCACGGGAAGACTGCATGTTTGCTAGTAAAGAGTGGAACAGTCAAAAGTTGGTCGACTCAAATTTGGCGAATTTTGTTGAATCGTGCATTTAAAAAACTTGAACAGCCCTCATTTTGTAGGTCTGTACGTACGGAATGTTGCTTTTATTTTGTTTGTTTCTTTTATTTTCCATTCAGATGCCAAAAAATGGCGTCGAAGCAAGAGGATTCCCACGCAGATTGATTACGTCAGAAATTTGTTGCGTTGTAATGAACGATGAAATATACGTCATGGTGAATTTCAAGTAGCTTCCAGGTCAAGAGTTTACGCGGCTACTGGAAAAAGAAAGGTTCAAGATAAGTATATAAGCAAAAAAAAAGTTTTCAAAGCTCCCGAAAAATACTTGGTTTCGCATGCGATTTGCACCTGTGGGCTGAAAAGCGAAATTTTCGTGACAACTGGCATTTTCAACCAAGATATTTCTGAAAAGAAATGTTTGCAAAAACGATTGTTGCCTTTTTTGAACAAACATAGTTGTTCCGTGCTGTTTTTGCCATACCTCGCTTCCTCTCACTACGGGAAAATGGTTCAGGAACGGTATACCACCAACAACGTGCATGTCGTACCCAAGAACAAAACCTTCCAAATTCACCGGGGCTGCACCCAATTGAAAAATATTAGGCAATCGTTAAGGGGAACCTCGAGAAAAATCAGAAAACAGTTGGAAATGAGAAACAGTTCAAAGCAAATTGATGTTCAGTAGTGGTACAAAATCTGACGGAAGGTGTGAAACGTAAAGCCCGACAGTTCGCAGTTAGAAAATTGGAAGCCTTATCAAATAATTTTCCTGTATTTTGTAGTCATTGAACTTCAAAGAGAAATAAAGTTTGATCATGTATACAATAACATAATCAGTGAGCACTTAATCATTACTGACCAATTTTTGATAGTTCCACCCTTTATGTAGAAATAATAAGCCCTTGGATACATTTGATAAACGTTGTTCTTGGCAATTTTATGAATCATCGAAAAAAAAAACGAATATCAGAATTTACCTCTCTGAACTCCATGCAACTTTGCATAAATGTTCGCTAAGGGGTAAATATCACATTTATGCTGCTATTCGGCCAATTTGACTTGCACCTCTTTTTTCATAACAAAATATTCGATGTTTTCAATAAATTCTAGCACGAAAAAGGTTCATCTAATCGAATTGACGTTCGAAACAAAGTTGTAGGAAAATAAATTGCATTTTCAGAAAAAATACAGACTGAAAAAAAATCACAAATTTTAGACGAAAAATAATAAAAAAAAAATGTTAAAATCTTCAACAGCCAAATAAGTGCATTTTATGACTATTGAACTTGTGTTTAATTAAAAGCTTGTCACAAATGCTAACTTTTCTGATAATAGCCGGAATGGACACTTGTTTGTCCATAATTTGTGATTTGTTTTTTTCAATGTGTATTTCTGAAAATTAAATCCAGTTTCCTAAAACTTTGTCTCAGATTTCATTTCGATTAGGTGATCCGTTTTCATGCTAAGATTTACCATCAGATCATCAAATACGGCATTCTTAAAAAAAATAGGGGAAATTTAAAATGGCTGAATTTTACTTTCTTTATTGGCTCTACATCCTTCGCCACTTTGAAATAAAACACAATGAAGGATGGCATCCTGGCCGAAACAGAATTAAATTTGTTCAAATTTATCAAATTGTTGTTGAGGACTTAAATTCAAACCGAAAGAGCAGTTGGAGCAGGTATTAGGAAAGTAGACCCACCCTAGAAGCCGTGTTCCTCAGCAACCACAGCCTGAATAGGATGATGATGATGATATGGCACTACCGCTCGCTGTTGAAAAACAACTGTCGGTAGACTATGGACTATCCTCGCTGTTCGACTTGATCAAGTTTAATAACCTCTAATTGTACTGCCATTGTATGAAAGGTCAAAAACGGTAGGGAGAATTCATGGGCAATATCACCCAAGTGCATCCACGGATCAAATAAGATACTCGTACTCCAATAACAGGATTATACAATCGGTTAAAAAACAGGCCATCCAACAGGAGGATTTCCCAATTAGTGGGGAGAAGAGCCTGCCCTCTTTTCATGAAATGTTAAAGACAGAGAGTTTGTGTTTCCACTCTCCCCATCCATTTTGCTTCAATCGGGTGCCCTGGTAGGCCCGTACCCCGTACCCAGCATATAATGTTTTATATACTAATGCAATGATAGTTAAGAGAAAAATAAAGGAAAGATCTCACCCGATATTTTGCAAAGGAATCCATGACATAATGATGATTTTGAAGAGCTCCCATAGATATGCTGCCACTACTTCTTCAACCGGTTTTAAAAACAGCACTCTCGCTTTTCCTTCCTTACATATCAGCGGAAACCCCATCCCCGACGAAACACACTTTAGCTGCTCCAACTAGAGGGATCTCAGTAGAGGAAAAAGGACTGCGACTACTTACCATCACTAATCACTCACGACACAGCGGCTTTAGTTCGCCTGTACACAGTGTGTAAGACGCAGCGGTAACTCCTCACCGGCCGAATCAACTCGCGACCAACGCCGCTATCAGCAAGGTTGCAAATACTCATTTCAGCTAAAACAATTTTTTTTTAATTAAGAAATAATTAGATGCCATGATCATATTTTGAATTGGTAGGATACAAGAAGAGGTTGCAAAGAATGTGTTTGATATATTAAACCTGCTAATTTCACTTCATGAGAGTCACAATCAGCGATTTTTCACACACTCACTCACTCACTCAGCGATCTGAAAATCGCTGATTGTGACTCATAGAAAGCAAAATTTACAGGTTTTATGTTTCAAACGCATACTTTGTAACCTCTTCTTGTAAGTTACAAGTAAAACATGACATCATACCATCTTCTGGTTGTATTATTCCGAAAAAACATTATTTTAGCTGAAATGAGTATTTGCAACTTTGGCTAACAGAACAGACAACTCCAGCGACCGAAAACAAACGCGTCGATTGCATTTCGGAAACACAACGTTGAGACAAACACAATTACGACAACATTCGACAAGCACCTTTCGTTTGCGAGGCGGAATGCCAGCAAGCAGCAAGAATGCCCCGAGGAAGTGTCCCGTTCATGACTAGAACCAGAACACATCAAATTACGTTAGAATTAAAAAATTAGACCAATGACAGCCATACCGAGTGTCATCACAATGGTTACACCCGATCACGTTCCGAGAACCCCCGAGCAAGTGACAAGTTTCTGACTAGGATCGAAATCCAAAAGGACACATCAAATCACATCAGAATTCAAACATAAGATCCTGGTCAAAATGGGACATATCGAGTGTCAAAAATTACATTGGTCATATCCAGACCAATACTTTTTGTTCATACATCATTTTACGAAACTCTGTTTATAAAAAAAGTGGCAAATGAATATGAATGAATGTATGAAATGAATGTATGAAATGAATGTATGAAATGAATGTATGAAATGAATGTATAAAATGAATGTATGAAATGAATGTATGAAATGAATGTATGAAATGAATGTATGAAATGAATGTATGAAATGAATGTATGAAATGAATGTATGAAATGAATGTATGAAATGAATGTATGAAATGAATGTATGAAATGAATGTATGAAATTAATGTATGAAGTGAATGTATGAAATGAATGTATGAAATGAATGTATGAAATGAATGTATGAAATGAATGTATGAAATGAATGTATGAAATGAATTTATGAAATGAATGTATGAAATGAATGTATGAAATGAATGTATGAAATGAATGTAAATTATTTTCCATGCCCGCCCATCATACAATATTTTTTGAAGTTCTTTCATGATCTTAGTAGCCTTAGCATCCATGGAAAAGAATGGAAATCGTAAAAATCTTCAATTGTTTCGACCTAATTTAACATCAATTCTTTACGTCATTCTTGCTGAAAAATGGAAAAAAATGAGAAATTTAGATTTTCACCGAGAACGACTCAATTCAACGTGTTTGCTGCTACAACCTATTGAATTTCGATTGCTGATACTGAATGGCAGTTGTAAAGAGCGAGCATCTTCTGAAGGATATTGAAAGTGTTCTAAAAACTTGAAATAATCAAAAATGTACTAGAACTATCCGTTCAAACAACACTAAAATACACTGTCCGAAATCTCATAAGAGGAACTAAATCTAAGATGATACCATCACCACAGAAAAACCGACGTGACGCCGGCAGTTTGATTATGTTTTTCTTGAAAATATTGTTCCTAAAAAAATGGGACCTCAGTAACGACATCTTTCGACTTTTTCGCGGAAAAAATGCTTGCTCGCACATATTGCGTATGTGAAACAATAATGCCAACAAAGAATCAATTTTTTTCGTACCATTACTGGAACTTGGTGGGGAGCACACCCGGTTGTATCGAACAACCATCTTGTCGGTTCTAGAGTACGGTAGCTTCTGCTTTCAATCCGCGGCAAAAACACGCATCCTGAACATGCTTGGCATGCACAGTTGTACACACCAACTGCTCATTTGGTAATAACTTTTCACTCAGATGTTGAAATTTATTTTTCTTTTAAGTAATTGATAGATTAGGCTCATAGTTTACTGTAGACATGCGAAGATTAGGTAAAGCTTAACATTTGAATCAACACTAATCAATTTAATACTTAAATTCCGAGATGTGTAGTGAGCATTACTCACCTCATTTTTACAACGTAAAAACAAATACAGTTTACTACTAGCATTAAAATCTATTTTTTTTTAATATCTTTATCAAGCGTACACTCTATTCTATCTACTGCTTCAAAAAGAACTATGTTCCGTCAACTATGTGCAAAGTTATTAGCAAATGAGCAGTTTGTGACCAAAACTGTGTATGCCAAGCATGATCCTGAATCTGCAACGGGTTCAATACCGTTGCCTACGAATCGCGTTTGGCTGTATGCACTCGACGCATACGATGGCCCTCGAAGTACTCGCGGGTGTTCTCCTACTGACAGATCGTTTCGCCTAACCGTCCTTCCGGTTTCTTATCCGTTGTGAAGAAATGAACCCATTGGTAATAGAAACTTTGAGAAGCTGCTCGACAGAAATCCTCAAACAAGTTTCATGAGTCTCTATTTCGAGTACATGACTCGTGTTTGCCTCCAAGACTTTTATAGTTCCTCTGTAAATTTTGATCTGACCATGTTGCAAGAAACCCGTGGAATACCAGATCATGATTGGTCGATAGTTGTTCCCTTACTTTTTGCAAACAAGTACCACCATGTCAATAACAATAGGAGTTTTTTTTCACAGATGGGTCAACTATAAACGCTTCCACTGGATTTGGAGTATTCAACGAATTTCATAGCGCCTCATATCAACTGCAATAACCCTGTTCCGTATATGTTGCGGAACTAGCATCCATATTCTACGCAGTAGAGCAAATTGCCTCACTACCTTCTGACCATTATTTCATTTTTACGGATAGTCTTAGCTCATTGGAGGCTATTTGTTCAATGAGGCCGATGAAGCACTCCTCGTATTTCCTGATCGAAATCCGAGCCAAATTGAGTACTTTATTTAACTGCTCCTATACCATCACTTTATTCTGGTTCCCATCTCATTGCTCAATTCCGGGTAACAAGAAAGTGGACTCGTTGGCTAAAGTGGGCGCTATGGAAGGCGATATTTTTGATCGACAAATCGCCTTTGCAGAATTTTTCTCAATTACCCGTCAGCAAGTCCTCACCAACTGGCAACAAAAATGGAATGAGATTGATCTGGGAAGATGGTTACATTCTATTCTCCCACAGATTTCTAACAAGCCGTGGTTCAAAGGATTGGACATGAGCCGTGACTTTATACGTGTCATGTCAAGGCTCATGTCCAATCACTACTCGTTAGACTCGCATTTCTTCCGAATCGGGCTCGCAGGCAGCAATTTGTGCGCTTGTGGTAGTGGCTATCACAAGATCGACCACGTGCTTTGGTCATGCACCCTCCATTGTGTTGCTAGATCCGAGTTATCCGCATCCCTCAGGGCCCGAGGAAAACAACCTATGTGGCCCGTTAGAGACATCTTGGCGAGCCGAGATCTCGACTATTGCAATTTAATTTATGTGTTTTTAAAACGGATAGATCTGAGGATTTAGTAGTTAGTGTCATCTTGTGTTCCCCCAAGTTGTTAGCTGCCCATCGGTGTACCCCCATGTTTGTCTTTTTCATCAGTTTGTCGCTTAGTTCGAGATCAAGAGCACATTGCTCTCCAAACCTTGTGTTCTCAATTCCTACCCTCCATTTGTTACAATTTATTACCCCTAACCTCGAGATAGCCGCGAGTAATCGTAATCGTAATCGGGGGCTTTACTAACGTTAGTTTTAAGAAATTTTGTAATCTAAACAATGAATATTAGCCTGGAAAAATAAACGCATTATAAAAAAAGCTTGCTCGCTAAGTCGCAAATAAAGTTGCATGCAAGGTAAACAGAATATATAGAAACACAAAAGTGATCCAATGCCAGCGCTAGTGTGAGTTGTTCACGGAAATGGTAATAGCTATTCAAATCAATCGTTAAATGCGTGAATGATGACACAAAATGAGAATTTACAGTTACAGAGTAGTCTGTTTGTCTGTGTCATTTCCGTAGAGAATATTTGTTTGTTTGTTTTTCATTGTTTTCACTGACATGATGGACATGACATAAACAATCGAAGAACGTTTATTTATTGAAACATATTTTTAATGGATTCGGAAGAAAACAATTGTTTAAAGATTATTTTCGATGCAGTCTTTAGTGGCAGACTTCTAAATTATTCTACTCGCCATTCGAATGGTTTTGGCTATGTAATCAAAATTGCCGAAGACATAAACTTCCCAGATATTCAAAATATCGAGATATTGTTGCTGCTAGGGTGGGGTACCTAGGGGGCTACCAGGACAAACACCTCGGCGGGCTTGGCTAAGCAACGACCTACCAATGAGGGTGGGTCATTCAACGACCTCTTTTGATGGCTAGCTCGATCTGGAGGGCAATTCTTAGCCTCAAGGTCGGCTGGAGTGATTTACCGGGCTAATCAGGACTCGGATATAGTGTGATTGAAGGGAAAAAGCTACTGAATTACACTTTGGAGGTTTATTTCCCTACCAATAACATTCTATGGGTGTGTGTGTGTGTGGCGTGTATAGAGATCTCCAAGCGCAATCTCACGAACACTAAAATCCAACATCCATACGTAAAAACGAAGAAGAAGAAGAAACAAAAAGGTATCGCGATATCACAACTACTTAAGGTTCAATTTACTTTGATGCTTTTTGGAAAATTTCAAAAGCAGTTTTTTCTGACGCATTAGTTCAGATTTCAAAAAGCTCGCACTATTCGATTCCTTTTGATATTTTACACAAAATGACGCGAGCTTTTTACAATCTAAAATAATGCGACGAAAAAAACTGCTTTTGAATTTTTAAAAAACACATCAAAGTAAATGGAACCTTAAAAAGGTAGCGCGCGGTATCACGCACACTTTTGTGCATCTGGAGAACTCTATAGTGTAGGTTTTCTTTAGATACCTGGCCGGCCGGCGACTGCTGGGTCTTTTGTGCGGTGATGCTGCCCGTGGTGGTGGTTGATACGGCGGTGGTGATGCTGTACAGGCTGGTGGTGGATTCGGCGTTGTTAACGTCCGTAGTGGCGGCGATTATGGTGGTGACGCTGGCCGTGGTTACACCGGAGACTACGGTGTTGGTGATGGTGACGGTGGTTGCTTAAGGGCGTTTGGTGGCGCCAGTAGGTATGCCAAGTCACAATGGTGGACTGTGGAGAGGTGTCTTCTTCGGTGGGAGGTTATGTCCCGGCACCTTACACGGGGTACTGACGGGTCCCTCTCAGGATTCTGTGGCTCTGCGGGAACGATCGGGGTATGAATCCGGTTGGAACTCGTTCGGAACGGAAAGGTCCAAAGTGGTCCTATCCTCCGGGCCGTCGAACGGAACTGGCTCTCCAGCGGTCAATCGCTCACGGAAGGCCTGTCGGCGTGATCTGGCAGTGTTCTGAATAGGAAAACTTAACGGGTCCTGACTCTCTCGCTCCACTCCTGCTACTATGACACTCTTACTTTTCTTCTCTATAATTTTAACGGTTTTTTTAGATTGTTCAACTGCTCTCGTTTAAGGTTACTTGGCAAGTCGCGGAAGAAGTTTCCGTGCTACTCGCCGTTCCCTTTCTCTGTACTTCTCGTACCCATTCTCTTATGTTCCACTGAACTCAAATTTTTGGCTCATCACCTATTCCAGCAGTTGGTAGTAAACTGTGGTACTGTATAGTGTACTAAAACTAGGGGTATCAAATTGGAAATTATTATTTAAATTCAAATGGACATGCAGAATACGATAAACATACAGAAATACATCAACAAATGTTACAAACGGTAACAATATCACAAAACTAGCGCCGCATAGTGGTTTGAATATTTACAATTGAAAGATTTTGGTTATCTGATCAACTTTTCTGAAGACAGCAACTTTCCAGCTAGTCAGGATCTCGAGATATAGCCTATACTGGAAATTCATACGCACAGTAGCGCCATAGCAACCACCATTTGAAAAGCCTTGATTATATAAACAACTTTACCGCAGACAGCAACTTCCTAGATGGTCGGGATTACGAGATATATTGCGTAGTGATTGTTTTCATATCAGCGGATTAACGTTTTTGTTACTGATCACACACTGATTACACAAATGATAATCAGTGATCTCAGTTGGACATTGATCATGATTTCGTTTACAAGTGTTTTTATCGTCGCAAATCATCTGAAGATACTATTTATTGATTTCCTAGATATCTATAAGCAAATAATCGATACCATAATTGTTCTGTAGGCCAATCTTGGAGAGTTTTACTAAATGTCACTACCCGGAACTACATAGATTCAGAACAAGATTCTTAGGATGATCCAAAACAGTCCTGCGTGGACTCTAAATTCTGAAGTTCACTGCCTGGTTCATTTACCTTCACAATCCCTGTAAGTCCGATGACGTACCCAAAATTGGATTACAAGATAGGCCTCCTCGAATCCATTTACCACTCCATGTCGTTCGAAAACATATGGAGTCCATTAGATTGCACCCACGAACATTGGTAGGTACATCAATTAAAGTTGCCCACCGGCAATCCCAAAGTGTACCCAGAGGCAAGTTCGGCCATTCACCAATTTTGTTCATGTGGCTTCCCCGGTCGAAAACAACAACTGCGCTTGCGTGAACAGGCACATTGTAAACATTAAAGCCATCCACCAGCCAGCACCCGGAGGTGTAATCGATGCGGTTGCAGTCTATTTTTACGATCTACCTGAAAATATCTTATCTACAATTGGTCCGGTTTGGAGCGGCCCAAAGTGGCAGTAGAGCAATGGCTAATAGTCGAAAGCGCGTTGGACACCGCGGGACATATCTACTGCGGTGTATTCCTCCCTGTGTGTAGCCATAGTGGTGCAACTGGTGAAAATCGATACGGAATTATTTATCTCATCCTCGCGCACACGGGTTTTCATTTTGAAAAGTTCGTTTCCCGCATGAGCTGCATGTATTCCCTGTGGTCACTGGAAATGGTGATCCTGAGAGAGAGAGGTTCATTAAATTGGCGTTCGTCGGAACATTCGTTCTGCTGCTGCTGTGGCCGCCGTCGTCGCTCATTAGAAGCGCGTGAACATCGTTGCTTCAAGATTCGCTACCGAGCTATTAATATTAATTTACAAGTTACTACACACCAACTCCGGGCCGGTGCCACAGTTTCAGGGAAGTGATATTTCTTCTGCCTATCCTAGAGACACGAAATAATTAATGGCAACTCTACTTTGGATAGGAATGGGATGCTATGCAAGTGCTGCTACTGCCCAGCTACCTGTAGATATTCGTTTGGTCGTTATTGAAAAGTAATTGAGCCCGAAGGCTTGACGATTTCTGAAAGTGGCTGCTGCTGCTGGAGGATCTCTTCTGGATGCCAGCTTGGGTTGGGTGGGTTCAGGATTTATGACCGACCGACCGACTGACGGGGTGAGTGCAATCGCGCAAGTACCAAGGTATCAACACGATCGGTAGCGTTGTATCGGCTGGCTGGCTCTTAGAGAATGGCAATTGGAATATTACAGTTGTAGCCGTAGAAGAATGCTGAGCTGCGTCCCTGCATAGTTGACTGCCTGAAGTGACAAAGGTGTTTCTAGCGCAGTGTGATTAATTTTTTTTGCTAAGTGGTTGAGTAACACGGAATGACAAAATAACAACTTTTTGCATAACTAATGTTTGTTTGCTACGAATGATGGAGCAACAGAGAAGGGGTTGCTCGATGGAATGATGACGTTGATTCTGAAAACTTTTTGTAGTTGCCTGTCCAATGTGATTTGTACTAAAATCTTAAGGTTTGTGTCTACTGAATATATGTTTTAGAGTATATTATTTGTAAATGAAGTCAATTAAAAGAACCTCTTGATTTCCAAAGATCCTTATTGTTTTCCTCAAACGACAAGATGCTTTAAGTCATATTTATGCTCTTTGTTTTTTAAACATGATTCATTTAAGCCCTAATTAGATAGTCGTAAGCGTAAAGTGGCATGATCATTTAGTGACTGCCGCTGGCAAGTATAATTATATTTGTCACAAAATATGCAAAGTTCGGTGATGAAATGCATTTGTAATGCTATATGCTGCAAATGACATAGTAAAACTAAACGGTTTTTTAAAAAGAAAGTGCTGTTTTCGCAAATCGCAGCATTTATGTAGTTTAAATAGGTATAACATCAATAAAAATTTAAGGATCGTTTTATTTTAAATACCATATACGATACGCTATAAACTTTTTTCGTTTGACCTTCGCTATGCTCCTTCAATTAAAAAAACCATGGTGATTAACCTGAGAAACCACGCCCTGGATATAAAGGCTATCGCAAAATAAAGTGGTAATCTAGCTTGCTTCTCTTCGGCTGGGTCTAAAACCGAACGGGTGATTCTGACACGCCTCGGAAGTGAAGCCATTGGTCCCCGGTTCATGAGTTGATGGGTCGGTAGGTAGGCTCAGCACGGAAAAGGGATCGTTCATTAATTATGTCACACTTTTAGGGGGAGGAGGGGGGGGGGGTTTGGAAACTGTGACGAGCCTTGCAAAAACAATTAAGGTCCATATAAAAATGTGACAAAGGGGGGAGGGGGGTTGAAAATGGGCCAAATTTGTGTGACCTTCCCAAACAAGGTTGACGGAAAATAAACCAAAGGAAAACTTAGGAAAAAAATTTACATGAGCTTATCCATGAAAAAGGATGCGTTAAATAAATTGTTGGTATCATTTTATTAAAAAAAATGCAGAATATGAGTCTGTTGTAAAATTTGATTAATACATTCAATACAGCCGGAACAAATCACAAGTTTTTCTTTTATCACTCGATGCTCCCACCAGTCAAGGGAGAGGGGAATAAATTCGTTTTACATCACATCTAAAACGTATATTTCAAACGTTTACATTACTTCTTAGCCTTCGCTATAGGCTTATACTTCTTTGAAGCCGTGATTGTTGACACTAATGCATAACAGGAGCCACAAATGTTGACTTTATTATGTGTAACGCTCGGGTTATCAACAAGACATTCCGCGCAGAAGTTTTGTTTCCTTTCAAGGAAGAACATTGTAGATGAATAGGATCAATAGGTTTTGATAAACTCCGGGCTAACCATAAAGTGGAATACCACAAACGTAATAGTTCTAATAGTTGATGTCCTGAATAAACGCAGCGCCGACATCGCGTCTGACCATCACCTTCTAATCGGCAAGATCCGCCTACGCATGGCGCGGATCCAGCGACAGGTGGAGAAATTCGGGCGGTGGTTCAAGACACGCTGACTTGAAGATCCAGCGATAAAAAGGGTTTTTCGTTGAAGAACTTGAGACTCGAGCTGCGGACGTTCCATATGGTGGCAGCGTAGAAGAACAATGGACGGCCATCAAGAATGCCTTTATAGAAACAAGCGAGAACAACCTGGGTGAGCTGTGCACCCAGAGGATAGAGCGGATGATGAAACCTGGTGGAATATTGAGGAGCGTAGAGAAGCAAAAGCCGCGATAGAGCGGGCGAGAACCAGAGGAGCGGTACTCGGCTCTAGAAAAGGATGTCAAGCGCTCTTGCAGACGGGACAAGCGAGCGTGGGTGAACTCCCTGGCCGACGAAGGGGACAAATCCGCAAACACTGGCGATATACGCCTCCTCTACGATATCTCACGATGCCTAAGTGGAGCAAGGATGAACCCGAGGATACCAGTGAAGGACACGACTGGACAGTTGCTTACCGACCCCACTGACCAGCTGAAACGCTGGTTTGAGCACTTCGAACAACTTCTTCAAGTTTCGACGGCCAACCAGCCATCAATATCTCGGCATGATCCGCCTAGGGTGCGGCGCATATCTCGCGTCAATTCCGAGGCCCCATTACTGCAGGAGATTGAAGCAGCTATCCGAAGCATGAAGTCCAACAAGACTCCAGGAGTCAATCGCATATCAGCAGAGATGCTCAAAGCTGATCAACTATTTTGTAATTTCTGGGACACCGCGACTTTTCCAGCCGACTAGATGCAAAGCGTCTTAGTGAAGGTCCCACCCCCCGAGACTCTCCGGCGGCAGCAGACAGGATTCCGTGCCAGAAGATCTTGTGTGGACCATATTGTCACGCTCCGCATCATTCTGGAGCAGGTAAATTAATTCCAAGAGTCCCTTTATTTGGTATTCATTGGCTAAGAAAAAGCTTTCGACCGACTCAATCACGAGAATCTGTGGGGCGCCCTGAGACGCAAGGGAATCCCGGATAAAATCGTCAACCTCATCGAAGCGCAGTATCAGGCTTTCACGTACAGAGTTCTGCATAATGGAGCCTTGTCTGACCCGGTAGTCGCTGGTGTTAGACAAGGATGTACATTATCACCGCTGTTGTTTCTCATCGTAATCGACGAGACCATGGTGGGGTGCAATTGACCGTGTACCGAACCGTGGGCTGCTTTGGCAGCCTATTACCAACCGGTGGAAGCTAACGATTTCATATGGACTCACTACTTGACTGCCTATTGGTCCCAAGTACATCTAAAAGCGTACCCTATTCTAGTCGAAATTCTAGTACTACACTATGTTTGTTTTGATTCGCTATGAAAGTTTGACAGATAAAATGAGGGGTTCGTGGATTTTCCTATGTTTCAAGGGTTGCATCGAGCAGTTTGGGACCTGAGCCCAAAAGTTGAGCACGTTTCTTCGGGACCTTCTAGTCTTAGAGTTACCTCTATGCTATTACCATGGAGCATCTCAACGACTTCGATTTGGCTGATGGTGTTGCTCTACTAGCACAACGGCGCTCTGATACGCAGAGTAAGCTCAATAACCTAGCCGAACGCTCCTCTGCGGCGGGTCTCACCATCAACGTCAACAAGACCAAATCGTTGGATATAAACACGAGCAACCCTTCCAACTTTACGGTAGCGGAGCAAGCAGTGGAGAAGCTCGAAAGTTTCCAACATCTTTGCAGCCAAATAGCGTCGGACGGCGGGACCAAAAGCGACATAGGTGGATGAATCAAGAAGGCTAGGGCTGCCTTTGCGAGTTTACGAAACGTATGGAGATCAAACCAGATAAGTCAGCGCACCAAAATCTGAATTTTCAACTCGAACGTGAAATCTGTGTTGTTATATGCCAGCGAGACGTGGTGTGTATCAGCGGAGAACTCTCAGAAGCTGCATGTCCTCATCAACCGATGCCTGCGGTGTATGAATAGTGCCTGGTGGCCTCACAACTGGATCTCGAATGCCGAGCTCCATCGTCGATGCCATCAGAAGCCGATAGCATTTTTTTTTTTTTTTTTTTAATTTTAGTCGGAGACGAGCCAGCCAACGGCTGAAAGTCTCCTTAATAAAGATATAAAAAAAAATATATTTTTCTTTTTTTTATTAAGGGGATTTTTAGTCTTTTCAGTTCATCTCCGGAGAAAGGAGAGGCCTCAGAGTGAGTAACCTCTAAATACATGGTATATTAACATTTTGGAAATAACTTTGGTTGCTGGCTCTTCAACTTTTATGGAAAAAAATAGCAATTTATAAAATAGTGAAACAGAGGAACAACAGAAATCAAAATGATTTAAAACAAGCTACAAACGAATAATCCAAACAAAACAGAGCTCAGCTGGCATGGGTCTAATAGGGGAAATCCATCCAGCTGAGATGTCCCGACGGCCGAAAGAAATTCCTGCTATACCAAGTGGTAGATTTTGGCTTCTTTTAAGAAGGTTACGAGTGCTGCCGAGGCCGGAGTATCATTCCCGAGCAGATTCCTGATGCTGGAAGTTAGGCAGAGCGACTCCCGAAGATTTTGGAACTCCGGGTAGTTGCACCGGATGTGTTCGACGGTGTAGGGTACCCCGCAGATGATGCAGTTTCTGCGGAACGGCAAGCCATCATAGTTATAGTAGAGTTTGTTGATCCCTCAGGTTATCCAGTTCGCTCCATGGTTCAGTTGACCCTTTGACTTTGCGGATGAAGGCAGTTCTGTTGCGAAACCACTCGGCCTCCCATGCCACTGATAGCAACAGAAATTCGAGAGCGAAAGTGGAGGTGGGTCGGCTAACGAAACGAAATCTGCAAGCATGCGCTAGGGGCTCACGGCGGCGCAGCCTCAACAAGGAAATAAAACAAGTCAGTAGGAAGCTGGCCTGGGCCCAGGCCAAGGCAAAAGCGAGCATCCGCCCAGGAATGAAGTCTTTCACGTTGGCCCTTTGCACCTCCGGTGGTGTACAGGACCCTTAAGTAAGTAATAGTGAAAAATAATAAAAAAAAGGTCTATTCAACAAAATCCTAGCCTAATACTCAAAAGAAGGAGCCAAAATTACAAACTAAAATGAATAATTTATTAATTTTCAATAGGTCATTATCAAAAATTACGTAAATGTCCAACTGTTTCAATGGTGATCAAAATTATCACCGATTACCTGCAAAAAGCGCTTTCCCTAACACAGATTCCAAAATCGAATTCCATCCGGTCTCACTGAACGGTGCTTATTCAATCACCTGTATGGTGGTGTCCAGTCGGTCATCATCATCAGCAGCAGTGCTTTCGGCGCGTGGTGTTAAACATTGTTCTCCAGTACACAACGCAAGCAGTGAGCTTCAGCTTACATGAGCGTCCATTCACCGAAGAAGGAGGAAGAAGCCACACCGCTACTGATCGGAACCAGCAAGTCTTCGAAAGTCGCTGTGGGCCATCTATGCCAAGCGCGTCACCCTCATTCCAACAACATACAGCTCACTAGCCTCATCTGTGTTGAACACACTAATAGTTCAGCATTACTTAGGACCACCATAATTTATTGTTGTTTAAGTGTTAATTCTCATTGAACGTCGCTCGCCTGCTGCCAGCCACATCATCACCAAAGCGATTTGATAATGTACCCAGCAACAAAACGTTTGTAGCCAAATGCGTCAAGCAGAGAAAAAAGCAAAAAAAAATGTCGAATTTTTATTGAATATTTCGCGATTGGATACATTTTAGCAAGAAGTTCCTCCAATCAATTTTCGATTTTTTTTTATTATCAATTGAATATGCCAAAATTCCGTGTGTTTTGGGCACGAAAATTCGTAATTTTGTCATCAGAAAACGAGGCATTTCCCTAACTCAGTCGCTGAATATTGATACCGAACACTGAGCATGCACGGTACCTATCTTTATGCCTTTGGATGCAGATTTTAAGCCCCTCCTAATAAGAGAAGTACCTAGTTCGTTTATTTGTAAGGCTCAATCGCGTTAGCTTTACGGAGCCGATTAATAAGAGAAGCATGTCAAAACAAAAATCTTGCCGAATGCTCTTAATATAGGGGGTTAAAATTTTCATCAAAAAGTATAAACGTAGATATCGTCGGGTATTAGACTGGCCCACAAAAATAAAAGTTATGATTTTTCACGTGTCAACCCCTAGATTTGTGTCATTAGGTGAGAAAACTACTCTCTGAAAATTTCAGCTCAATCGGATGTAACAAGAGGTGGCGCTTTTAATATGGAATTTGTATGGGAAATTTGGATAAAATACATGAAAAAATGACACTCCTACGCTCTATCGATCATAAAAAAGTTTCTTTATTCTCGATTTGATTCAAATTCTCAAATCTTGTAGTTCAATTAATGAGTAACAACTTTGCTGAAAATTGCATCATGAATTCAGTTAGTTTTATTGAGATATTCGCTTTTGAATATGTATGAGCATTTTGTATATGAAAATTTCAAAAAAAAATTGCTATATGAACATTAAACATAAAGCGCCAGTCCGTGTAACGTCAAAATGAGCTGAAACTTTCTGATAGTGGTTATCACACCAAAAGACACGAGCCTAGATGTTGGCTTGTGGAAAGTATGAACTTTTATTTTTAGTGTTAATCTAGTTAATACGTTGCATAAACTGCCTGTATTTTGTTGCATTATACGAGAAGAATGCACTTAATTAATTATTATCTCTATCATACTGACATGAATCGTGGTGTTGTTTTCAGAAAAGTTGTGCTGAAATTCTGAGGTTAATCGAGTTTGCTGAACTAGTTCTATGCACGAAAGAGTGAAAGAATGTTATTTCTCCATACATTTCAACCAATATCCCTACATACATTTTAAATCAAAAGCGCCAGCGGTTTTCTCACTTAATGGCAAAAATCTAGGGGTTGGCCCGTAGAAAAAAATGATAAAAAATTTCCCCCATATAAATGTGGGCCAGTCTAGTCTGGTATGCTTATATTCTGTGCTTGATGTGTTTTCCCTCATATATCTTTTATTTCCACACCGCTATCATCTCCAAGAACATCGTGGAAAAATTTCCACAGCATTGTTCTAAACTGGCTTCTAAGCTTCCAACCCATCAGTCCTTTTCAGGACCACAAACGACTGATAAAAGAGTTAACTATAGAGTAAGAGCTTGTATCCAAGACATATCGACCAGGATTGGCTTGTACTACATGGATATCGACAGAGCACCTCAAAACAGAACTCTCAACTCTGACTCTCTGAAAGCAAAATTGATAGGTTGTCTGGTTTCAATTCCTTCTTGTACTTTACAAGTACAAAATATTATTATACAACCAATGATTCCATAACCACGAAAAACATGTTTTAACGAAGTGAGTGTTTTGCCTGCTCAAAATCTGAGAACTTTTCTATGCCAACCTATAGTCGAATACACACAATTTCACAACAAAAATCGAAAAATCTACGTAGGGGAATTTACGTATTCTCGTCAATCTAAGCAGCGTCCGCACTTCTATTAGCATTTTCACAGCGTCACGCACATATATGACGTGTCTGTTTGTTTTAATTCATCTGCTGCTTGCTTCTCTATCCATTCCTATCGACAGAATTCTTTAAAACTGTTTGAAAGCGTTTTTACAACGCTCTAAACTTCTCAGGTGAGTGTGACTATTGTCGGCAGCCTCTTTTTCTTCGGCAACCTTCCCATTAGAACTGCGTGTTAACCAGCTGATCTATTATCGGCAACTCGAAATCAGCCCCATTTTGTAGACGTACGCTTCATTTGAAGAAAAATCTGGCATAACAGGATTGCTCGGTCCTACAAATATAATCAGATTGAAGCTGAAAGACTACAGAATTGTTTGGATACATTCAGGGAAGTGTGTTGATCGTAAAACATAGTGAAATTAACGTTTAAATTTTGGTTGCCGAAAATAGTCAATGGGTGCCGAAGCCGACATTTACCCTAGTATAATATGTAATGAGATGGAATTTTGAGTTTTTGAAATTAAATTATCTATATCTCTAAGGTGTCTAACCTCTAGAGTTTATAGTTTTAGAGATATCGATTTTTGTCGTGAAATTTTGCGTTTTGCATGCATTTGTATATTTTGTGGCAAGCGCAATAATAAACAATGTCCAGGAAAGTCGACAAAACTTCCAACCCGAAGCCATGACTGGTAGCATCACGTTTACGGGCATTATAAGCTCCGATATCAAAGATCCCCATCACCCACAAGCAGCCCCCAGGGATCAAGGTTAACCTGATAAGCCATCGCGCGCCTTGCCAGTCATGATCATTTAGCACCACATCAAATAAACAATCATTCGCATCACCCAGCAACTCGTCCCTGCATGTCTTACATTCATCAACCGGGCCGCGGCTGAGGAACATGTTCTCCAATGATTCCAGTTTTCCCGTCTCGCAATGAGACTATCATTTGTCCGGATGATTAAGCCTTTTCCATCAGCAGCATCCAACCTATAGCTAGCAAATTGTAATCAACTTATACTTAACGAGACGGAAAATAAAACAAGCTGCCAGCACCCTAGTGAAAACTACCCCATTAATCATCCCCGGATAGTGGACTGTAAATTGCAGGAAGTTATGGTTATCAATCTCCAAGGTTATCCACCACAGCAGCGCAAGTGGAGAGATAGATAACGCAGCAAACCAGTTGCAATTGGATAGCTCACCGCAAAATGCGTCCTCGGATCAAAATCAGCTTCCCCAGCTCTCCTCTAATCAATTCGATTCGATTATTTATGCGACAAATTATTTCATTTGTCCCTACAAATCTCACGCGAGCATATCGACAGTTGGCGATAGCATTATTCGCTCTCGGTCCAGCACCAGGTCAAAACAAATGTGCCTACATTGGATCGGCTTGGCGCGACAACTTGTTCCAATCCGAACAAGTGGGGAAAAATGCACTTTGCGGAGGTTTGCAGTTGCAGTTTGGTGGAGGTGAGTGTGCTATGTTATTACACTTTGCTAGGCCATGTTCTACAGCAGCGCGCCCGTGTATGGACTCCCAGTCAGGTTGCTCCTACAGCATTCGAAAGCCGTTCGTTTCGACACGGGACTCCCTACGCAAAAAAAAATATATGTAAAAAATGGTGCACTTTGGTATGCAAAGAAGGCCCACTCATTCCTAGGAAAATGTGGTTGTTGCCAATGCAATAACACAACTCGACGACTCCTATTGACCGTTCGGGGAGCTGTCGTATTAATAATTATAACATTATTAATAAATCTTGCCCGCTGATTTGCTGCGATCGCCGTAGGTCGCTGGAGACGATGGACGATGGACGACGGACGAAGACCCCACGGTTCGGTTGGTAGCGCTACGTTGTTGGAGTGTTGCGTGTCTAGTTTGTTGTTTTTGGCTTAGCGCTGTAAGATGACTTAAATCACCTTTGAACATTGGGACAGCACCATGATGGACGGGCACGCACCCCAGGCTCATCGGGATAACGAGTTTATTTCCGCGGATGCGGAGACAAATGCGTGAGGCTCAAGGTCATTCGGATGCGATTGTTTATTTTAAATTGTTGGAACGCTACTTGAGGACTGCACGCGCTGAATTCAGACATTCATTAAATTAAGTTCAATCAAATGCCTCTAAAACACGCTTGCAAGTGTTTTCCTGTCCTTATAGAGATATGTATGCATTGGGAGTTATCCATGAATACATTTTTCTAACTAAATACCTACCTCTTCAACACCACGATTTAATACTAGATAGAGCTACATAGTTGGAGATGCTTAACGTCAATATCAGACATAAAGTGAACATTATATACGATCGATGAGGAGATGAAAGTATAGAATTAATAGTTCCGTTATAGTGCGGCAGTTTTAAAATTGTATATAGAAGGTGAAAAGCGAGCAAAGGACATTGTTGAGGAAGCAGATCGAGCATTCCGTTTGCCAAACTCACCCGTTGTTGGGGGGCGGTGAGGGGTGTTTCCCTCCGCCACTACTGGCAATAGGAATGATTGCCGATTCACTTATGGGCCTCCGATGTGCGGAAACGGTTCTAATGCTTGTCAAGTCGCCATCTGACGTAAGCATCTAGTCGATAGTTTTTGAAATTGCTTTCTACTTTCTATGTACAATTTTCACATTGCCGTACTATAACGGAACTATCAATTATATACTTCTTTTAGCTCAAGGAAGATTCTGACTTCCCTCGAGAATTTTGAAATGCCTGGTTGCTGGACAAAAATCTGAAAGTAGCAACCTTGCTCGAAAAATTATATGAGCTTTCCCACGAGGTCGCCTAAATTTGTCTTTTATTTATACTTATTGTACCTTGGATTAGAGTGAAATTTTTTGGCTCGTAGATATATTTGGACTTGCTTTTAAACTACTCCAAACTATAATATCGGGTTGGGTTATTCGGTAAACTTTCAGCAGAAGTTCTGGAGGATAACTAGACTGTATGGTGGAAACCTGTTTGGCCGAATGCCATTGTGCTAAATGGGTTATTTGAAACCAAGTGAGTAATTCTTCTCAAGCATTCAGTCAAACGGCATTCGGGCAAATGCCTGATTTGAAATATGAAATTGAGGAATGGAGAAATTTTATAATTCCAGATCCCAAGGAATGGAAATTTACGATCTGGGATTTTACATCCCCAGCTCATGGCAGTGGACATAAATTAAAATCACTATTTCAAGATCCTTGACACACAGTTCAGAAGTTTCACGTAGCTCTGAAGATTGGAAAATGCTCAAAATTATGTATTGTATTATTGTACTGGTGATTATCCATAAACATGGGATTGCCTTTCTTACATCACAGTTTGTTCTATTTGTGATGAAATTTAGACCAAAACGACATTGGGGAAATTTCCAATTGGGCTCTTTAATTTTGAAAAAAAAAATATCGGTTTTGATACATCATCTGAAACAGTTTTGTTTTCTGAACACAACGGTATTTTTTTTCGAACCCATAGACTCTCATCTCGGGTTTTAAATCAAGATTTAAAGCAAAATAATAGCTTCATTGTTTGACACTAAACTAATAGATTGACAATTCGCTCCCATAATAAGTCCCACCGAGTGGCGCTAGGATGGTGATTTTTGCTAATGTAATAACACTTATTTAAAATAGTTCCAGTGTACCAAAACTGATGATATTTTGATGGCTTCTGTTGTATTTTTTTAATCCAGATTACGAATATGCATTTACCTAAAAGAACCCTATTAAAGAAAAGTTCCACGGAGTGCGAATGAAACCCTTGTGGAACTCACAAGCTGTTTAACGCACTGCACTTACATAATTGATGAGAAAACAGAATTTTATATTCTTGGGAGATTTATCCTTCTTATGAACATGTTATAAGTTCTGATTGTGCGAATGGAGTTGGACAATTTGAGAATAAGTATTCCAAAGTATGGTGACAATTCAATGCTTTTGGGAGATGTTTCCTTCTTTTAAAATGAGCAGTTCTTTGGAATTTTACTGTCGTCGTTTTTTTGGAACTTCAAATTAAGGTTACATTGAGTTTTGAAAACTTTTGATCCAGTTTGGAAAATTTGATAAGGAGTTAGAATTAAATCATCGCAAGATTTTTATTTCTTGCCCTCATTAGAAGTTTTATCGAAATAAATCAGTAATCAGGCAAATGGCGTTCAACCAAATGGAATTTGGTGAAATGACTCCTTCGGCCAAATGGCGTTTGGTCAAATGGCATTTGGCCAAAAAAAAAAACCCGGAACCATGTTTACGAAATTTGAAAGAGTAGGACTAATAATATGATCATTTGTCATGCTGGGTGCTCTGGACATTTTTTGTCCCCTGGAAGTTCTCTGGAACATTGATAAAAGTGATCGGTACCGATTAAAAGATGACTGATATTTGTGATGAAATGCTCAATCCTGATCGGAAATCATGGTTGAGCCTTCCAAAGGGGTCATTCTATTATTTACTGTTCTTTCTGAATTTTCATTTTGCATGACAGACGTCGTCGTCGTCGTCCCCAAATTCAAATGGTGAAACCAAATCAATTTTAGTTATTTTTTAGTAAAATTAAGGGCTCGGTGGCCTAGTGGCAACCGTGTTTGCTTACTGAGTAGAACAGTGTGAGTTCGATTAAAGGATCTTTTACATTTAAGAGGTGCTCTCTCTTCTACATGTCATCAGAGACTTCTTCGGAATGAAAGTTCTGTCTGATGGTTTGTTGTAGCAGGGTGAATCAATCTCATTGAAGACCTTCAAAAGACATACGACCGCTAAACAGTTTGACATCGACAATTCGACCGTGTCTCGTGTGGTAAAATCGTTCTAGGAGACCCAGAAGACTCAGCGGTGAGCTGGCAGTCAGTGGTAGAAAAACGAAGACGACCGATCCCGTGAACGCAAAGAAGGCGAGGGATTACTTCAAGTGCAATCCGAACCTGCCGATTCAGGACGTGGCCAAGAAGGTCAATTCTTCTGTCTGGTTCCGAACCGGTAAACAGAATACGGTGGCCAAATCCCGCGTCAAGAAGCTGTACCGCGAGTGGTTGATGCAGCCGAAATGCATCGTAATGGATGACGAGACGTACTTTAAAACGGACGCCCAGCAGATCCCCGACCTGGATTTTTTCGTCGGCAAGTCCCGCATGGATGTTCCGGAGAAGTTCCGGAAGAAGAAGGTCGACAAATTTGCTAAGAAGTTCGTAGTGTGGCAGGCGATCTGTGATTGCGGAAAATTCAGTAAGCCGTACATAACGACCGGCACCATCAACGGCCAAATATATAAAGAAAAATGCCTCCAGAAGCGCCTGCTGTTCTTCCTCTGGTCCCACGAAGGCGAAACTCTGTTTTGGCCGGATCTGACATCGTGCCATTACGCGAAACCGGAGTGGTACGAAGCCAACAATGTTGTTTTTGTGTCGAAGGAGGCAAATCCATCAAACTGGCCAGAACTTCACCCAATAGAAAAATTCTGGGCGATTATGAAGGGCAAGCTCTAGAAAACAGGGAAGGTCTTCAAAAACGACAAGGATTTGAAGAAAGGGTGGATGAAAGTGTGTTAGAAAGATGGCGCAAGTGTTGCGCAGAATTTGATGGGTAGCGTTCAGTCCAAGGTGCGGCATTTAGCCTAGGAGAGGAGGTGGAATAAACCAACTTTTGTGTTTATTTATTCCCTGAGAGTTTCAAAAATATCCGACTTAAAATAAATTTTTGGTGATCATGTTTGTCTATTGCATTTTTTTCGATTACAGTCTTTATAATAAATTCATATACTCATCGACTCAGCTCGATAAGTTCGGACAATGTATATGTGTGTATGTATGTGAATATAACGGAATCCTTTCTAAGACATGTTTCTCGGCAACCACCGAGTGGATTTGAACAACTCCTCTTTGAACGAACGGACAAGCCAAAGGTGGAGATAGAAAATCCAAATATCAACCCGTATTTGCAATAATATTTCGATGCGAAATCTGCTGCTTTCTCAAAAGAATACTCTGTATATGTATGTAAACCAGAAATTGTCACAACGTCTACTATTGTTTAAAATGAGACGGACTGACGGACAATAGTATGAGCACTGTGGAGCAGGTGTAGAATCCATACAGCATAAGTTTTTAGACTGTCCTAGAGTGCGTGAAGCTTACGGACTACTATAACGCAGGCTGCTTGTACAATTATGTAAATAATTCTGAATAAGCAAAATTAGTATAAGACACTGCACATTGTAGACGAAATCTGTCAAGGCTAAGCAAATAAGGTAGTGGAATTAAATGGAAATTACTTATCCTTCTCTCTCTCTCTTTATACAGGTATTCCACTAAGACGCCCACATTCAGCAGGATTCAAGCAGAACACAACAAATAATCATACTTTTACAAAAAAAAAACAACAACCACCAAATGAAGCAATCTTTCTAATAGTCTAATAGATCGTTTTTGAATATTTTTGGAATCGGTCAACTGGTTCCGGAGATATGGATAGAACAAGAGCCGAAAAACACGACATAAGACGTGTTTCCCATCAACCACTGATTCGAACTGAACTCAACAACCACCAAATGAAACCTTTATGGTCCCATGAGACGCGTTAGAATATTTTTAGAATCGGTTAAGTGGTTCCGGAGTTATGGACGGAACAACATCCAAAAAAACACAGATTTAGGGACCTAAGTCGTGTTTCTCGAAAACCGCTGAACCGTGTATGACACAATAACTATAAAATGAAAGGTACTAAGATCCTATAGAACGATTTTGAATGTTTCTGAGACAGGTCAACTGGTTCCGGAGATATTATCAGAATGCGGATTGCATGGGCCATGAGACTAAAGCCGTCCTAAAACGAATATTGTGATACTTCAAATGAGAATTAAAAATCCAGTTCAATGGTCCGTATTTACAGTGCCCAGAACCACACTGGCAACATCTGGCCATGTAAATCACATCAGAATTCATCTATTAAATCACAGCACTGTTGGTGGAATTTTTATCAGTAGGAAGGGTCAGATTTCACCATAGGTGGATTATTTCAGGTTTATTTATTGGAATATGTATTGCGATTCAGCGCAATTTTGTTGGTTCTGCTTTTTATTGATTGTTGTGGTTATGTTGGCAGGTTTAAACTACTTTAACCTTTTTGAGGTAATTTTATGAATTCCGTGAAATTATTTTGTGGAGCCTAGGGCTTCAAACCGACCATATGTTGACTTTTAATTTTAGAATTTTAGTAATTTTGGCCTAACAATATTTGTCTTCAATACCAGATCGAAGTGTGCTGTGCACGTGGCTGGATGTATGTTGAGGTTTGAAAGAAGGAAACATTTCTACAAATGTAAAACATTTATTAAAAATTTCCGAAATCAGTACAACTCGAAAGAACTGATCTTGAACATGAAGGAAGCATTCCTATAAATCAAACATATTGATTATTGAAATATTTCTGAAATCAGTACAACTCGAAAGAACAGCTCATTAGCAAAAGAAGGGAGCATTACATAACATTGAATAGCTTGCCAGGTTGAAAAAATCGAACTTTTCGATTTCAAAATTTACTGAGGTTTGAGAAAAGTTCAAAACCATAGAAAATGGCTTGCTCTTTGGCAAAATGACCCATTCGGCGAATTGACCTTCGGCGAAATGACCCATTCGGCGTAATGACCTTCGGCGAAACTTCCTTCGTCGGAATGTCCCACTTCCATTATAAATACCTATGATGGGGATTGGCAGGGACCATCAGGACAACTAATGGAAGCGATTTGAATGGAGAGAGTAAAATTATCAACTCCCTGTTGTTAACATTTCGTGGATAAAGGGTGGGCTCTTCTCCACATTCATTGGGGCATCCTTCTGTTTGACTGCATGCTTTTTGACAAATTGTATGATCATGCTATTGGAGGAGAAGATTCTCGTTTTTTTTTTCAATGGAGGCGTATAGGTGAGTTTACCTATCAATCCACCCAACCCGTTTTTGGCCCTTCATACAATGACATGTTGAGGACAATCAGAGGTTATTAAGCTTGATAATAAGTAAAGGTATTTCCAAAGCCGTCATTTATTCTAGTTGGAATATTCTGGAACGTGAAAAACTCTAAAACTTTTTTGGAACGCAATTGTTTATCTATGAAAATTATTTCAGAATAGGATGGCTTGCGCCCTTATATCTTCCCAACAGCTACATTGATAATCCTTTCATAGCCTCCTCATTTATGCATACCTTCACAGTGAAAATAGCTCATTTACCTACAACTTATTTATAATTCCTATAGATCTGACCGCACGCAGCGATCCCGAACGGTTTCATAATCGTGCTGCTCTGTAGTGGTACCTTTCTGACTTGGAGGCGAACCAGCCTAAGGCTGAAAGCCTCCTAAATAAAGCTAAATAATAATAATAATACCTTTCTGACAGATGAGAGACCAATTTTGCGATGAATTTAAATTATGCACAAACGCACTGATACGCATGCAAATAGACAAACACGCATAACATCTAATCTTCTTTGCTGGAGCATCTCGCGGCGTCGTAAACGTGAGTGAATCTAGGAAATATGCTAATTGTTGTTTTCCAGTCAAATGATGCTCATAAAACGCAATGCAATAAATCAATCGCCAGCTGTTTGACGATTGTGGTTATTAAATTTATAACAATTACCATATCTGTAAGCGGTGGCGGCATTCGAACGTGAAAGGATATTGGCGAAAAGTATAGGATCATACAGAGATGTTGTAGCACCGAACGGATTAGTGCAACATTTAACGGTTTTTGAATTGCTGAATCGGCGGGGAGACGGGCTCATTTGAATTCCAGTCGTCGGTCTACTCAGTGTGTGTGTGGGTTGTTAGGGAAAGGCTACAAAGTAAAAGAAGCAACTGTGGTACTTGAAATTCCAACCCAAAGCAGCATCTCAAACGAATGGATTCACATATTGCATATTGTGTAATTATCCTGCCATGGTAATTAATTTGTTCCAAACAGAAAACGAATGCCCCCCGGAGGGGACGGGCGTACAGTGCGAATGTTTATTGTGGAGTACATACTTGTGGGTATCTTCCTTGAAGAGCTCAGTGTGGGAGAATCCACCGAATGTTAAATACATCGAATTATTATGGTTTAATAAATTACCCGTACAGCCCACCAAAAACAGAAGATTCCGATGGATGTGGTTTGATATTAACGAACATGTCTTTATTGTTGTCGAGGAAATGTCGGCTTTGGCAATACCTTAACCTATTATCGTCAGGGGGTAAATAAAGTCATAGAGCACTCAAATTTGGCCAATAGATGCTCTGAAACACAATGTATCCACTTTGAGCTCTCAAAAACGTTGCCTCTTATAAAAATACCATACCCGACAGATAACCCAAATGATAGAACTATTCCACAAATGGTTTGGATGATACCCTGAACACGTCGTTAAGCAAAATAACCATACAAATTTTATTAGGCTTGTTTATACCCCCCTGACGATAATAGAATAAGGTATTGCCGAAGCCGTCATTTACCCTACTACAAGAAATCAAAAGTGTTATTCGAAAGCAATTCCACACACGCACAGCCGATTAAACCAACTCTAACTAGAGTTTCGTTCACTCCAACTAGCGAAAACGTAGGTTACTCATAGATTGAGTTTGAGGAAAATCGATAGTGGTTTCACTCAGTGTATAAGTAGCAATTCTCCTCATATTCGAGCAGATTTATGAGGAAAGCGAGGAAAATTTTACTCAGTTTATGAGTGCCGTACGTTTGAGCGATTTTCAGTGAAAAACCACTTGATATTGAGTCGATCTCATCGGCCGTGTCATATACGCTGTTCCCCTTCAAGTTCAGTCGTCATTCCGGGCTGTCAACTGAGCCTCGGTCAACGAACGACGCCACGCCCAAACAGTTTTGTCCACGATCCACGTAAAATCCATTACAACAAATAACAAAAACTAGTAGCAACACCACACAAAAATAGCACCCAGAAGCCCACTAGCGTCCATTACAAGACATCAGGGACACACTGCTTATGCTCCGATACTGTTGCTGCTCGCCTGCTTATCTGACATCAACCACAACTTGGCGCGACTCCTAGCCTAGGTGTGCGACTGCCTGGCGTGCATTATCGCCCCCTTGTTTCAACATTTTTCTTTCTTTTCAAGGGAGATTTTGTTTTTGTTTGGAACGCCACGGGGACCACTTTTCAATCCGCCCATGGGATGTTTGTTCTGAGTTGCCATAAATTGATAATTAGAAGCAGCACCAACTGCAAACAGATGACTGCCGGAGCGAGAATTCGTTGGCACCTTTCTGCTGGGTTGGCGACTCGCTTCTTGGACGCTCTATGCTACAACCTTGCAGCAGGTTGGCGAGCTTGCGCGCGCGACCGGGCTCTCGTCATGTGGGCGGGGCGAAAAATAGTGGCCACCACGCGTTCGCGCCCGAGTCGACGCGCTTTTTGTTGATATGCTGCAGGTAGAAATAGTGGATTGAATCAAAACGAATCGAGTCGAACGGTGCCAGCCAGCAATGGCTGGATTCATGCGGATTTCAGCATAAATTATCTCGCTTCGAAAAGGTGGGCTTCTCTCTCTATCTTGTTCTGACGCCCAAATATGCCTCGGGGCTGCATTAGTCCGAGGTGATGTGGGATTTTGTGGTCTTGGAAAAAAGCAGCTAGTTGATATTAAAGTAAAGAGTAACGATGGCCGTTATGGTATTTGAGTATGGATAATGGTTGATTGGTCGTTTTAGTTTTTGTGTTCAGAAATTTGAATTTTTCCACCTATGGTGTGTCTTCATTTTCGTGCGATACATTCTGGAAACGCATACGGATGTGGCCAATGTGGTCTTGGACATTTGATATGGCTACTATTGAACAAGTTTATTAATTGTCATGTTATTGAGGATGATGGATGATGGATTTTCGTCCATGTCAAAATTGGCTGTTTCCCCAGGGTACCCGAAACATGTCCAGATCTTACCAACGTGGTCCTAGACACTGGATTTGAATACCATTGAAATAATGTTCAAATTTGCGTATGATTTGAAGCGTCGCATGATTGTTTGGCCCAAGTCACTTCCCCCCGGGTTACCCGGAACATGTTCGAATGCGGCCAATATGGTCATGGGCACTTGATATGACTAACATTGACCAATTATATGAATTCCGTGAGTTTTGAGGTGTCGCATGAAGGCTTTTGGTGCATGAGCATGAGCATGAGCATTGAGCATTGACGACCATACATTTCAGTAGTTGCTACTCCGTGATTGACTAGCAATCCATTCTCAGTGTACAAAATCCGGAGAATCCATATTTATTAGGTCAATAACGGCGCCGGCCACGTCCTTACGGTCATCGGGGAGGGAAAGGATTGTTATTTCAACAACCGTTGCTACTAGAGACCGAGTATACCTCTGCATCTCCACGGTTGTCACAAAAAGGATGTTTTTGTTGGTGGGAAGGGTAAATTAGATCTAGATTTACATTGGAAAGTGATGTGATCTTTAAAATCTGTTTAGCGAATAACGCGACCCTATCAATTCAGTAATGTAAAGAGGCTTGGGTTTTAACCAACGATCTTCTGCTCAGTAAGCAAAAACGGTCGCTCTAAGGCCACCGTGCTCCTTACATCACAACAAGCTACGACCGACGATCGTTCATTACACTAGTTTACAAAACAACATAAAAAGTGTGAACTTCAGTGGTTGACCAACGTTTCTAATGCAAAATCCTACGCTGAATTCAATGCCGTGGGTCAGAAAAAATTAAAGTAGAGCCATTTTTGAGATATACAAAAATTTTGATTTTTTGAATTTTGGACAAAAGTACGATTGCTAAAATGTCAATATCTTTGCAATTAGTGCACAAATTTTAAATCTTTTTTTATGAAAATGAAGCTGAATAAATTTGCTATCGTTCACTAGAATATTATGTCTTGATTAAAAATTCAATTTCGAAGTCATTTAAAAATTTACAGCATTTTTTTTTATTTTTCCTGCGAATTTTCCATAAAAATCTTGTTTTAATCAACATTTTTAATGGGACAAAAAGATTCAAAAAATCATTCCATAACTTATTCTTAAAGTCCATTAAAAACTGGAGAAAATGAGCCTTTAATGGATGAAATCGGTTGGAAATTGTCGAAGTCATGAAATTTTTTGTAATATCATGGAAATTGAATGTTCCAAGATTGGCCGTTGTCCCGCTCCTAGGTTCATGCACCACTTCCAGTAAGCCTTTCTGCGGACGTGTACGCATACGGTGCATTTCACTAACACTACCAGCTGTCACGCAAAATTAAATGGGATATTTTCAACAATATAATTTACGCTAGTGTTTGTGAGACCGCTCGGCGAGAACCTAACGCAACCAACTCAATTTGACAGCTTTCTTTAACATTGCTTAACGATGTATACGACAAAACGTGAATTCAAGTGTAAAAATGATCCTCAAAAGTTTTGTTACGCGTGTGGCAACTATATATTTACAAAATCGGTCAATTTCACTGCTTCGTTGCAAACTGCATACAGGCTTTATTTTAAAATTGATCCTGGAGACTTTGACAAACCGTGGATTCCAAAAGTATTATGTAGTTCGTGCAAAACGTGCTTGGCTAGGCGCAAGGTAAATTGATTTTTTGAATAACTTTCATATAAACAATTTATGTACAGCATGGTAGCATAGAGGTAACTCTAAGACTAGAAGGTCCCGAAATAACGTGCTCAACTTTTTGGCTCAGCTCTGGTACTCTCTTCGGTCCCAAGCTAATCGATTCACCCCTCGAAACATAGGAAAAACCAATAACCCCTCATTTTATCTGTCAAACTTTCATAGCGAATCAAAACAAACATTGCGTAGTACTAGAATTTCGACTAGAATAGGGTACGTTAATCGTTTGTTTGGGACCAATAGGCTACTAAAGTGGTGAGCCAATTTAAAATCGTTAGTTTCGTATTGATTGTTGATGGTAGTGCTTTGTTCTTTCCTGATCGACATTATCTTACTTCATCTATTTTTGATAAGTGTTAATGTCTTACTTACTAACTCACTTATTTGTTATCTGTCAGTCGCTATTTGTCCTTTGACATGCCCACCATATGGCGTCGACCGTTTTGTCATGCAACGGATTGTTATTTCTGCTTGACAAAAGTTAAGCAACAAGGACGTCACAAAACAGTTGAGTATCGACAAGTGGCTTCTATGACAAAACCTGTTCCACATTCAAGTTCGGTCCCGTATCCTGTTTATCCAAAGCGGAAACGAGCGCCCTCTGTTGAATCGACCGTTACAAAAAGTGAGGAGGAATTCAAGGAGGAATGCGAGGAAGACTTCGAGGTGGAATTGGAAAGAAACCCAAAACTGTTTACACAATCCGAATTTAATGATTTGGTGCGAGATCTCGACTTATCGAAGGAGAAATCCGAATTGCTGGCATCACGCTTGAAAGAACACAACATGCTGAGCAAGGAGGTCAAAATTTCTTGTCACAGGAATCGTCACAAGAAATTTGACAAATATTATTCTACAAAGGACAAGGCATGTTTTTGCCATGACGTAAACGGCTTGTTTTGAAGAGTTTGGTGAGCCATATGATCCAGCTGAATGGCGTTTATTCATCGATAGCAGCAAGTTGAGCTTGAAAGCCGTTTTACTGCATCAAGGGAATGAGAAACCTTCTATTCCATTAGCTCATGCCGTTAATATGAAGGAAACGTATGAATCAATGGCTCTATTACTCAATTTGATAAATTACAATCAACACAATTGGAAAATTTGTTCCGATCTTAAAGTGGTTGCCATGTTGACTGGATTGCAACAGGGATACACAAAATATATGTGTTTTTTGTGTAAATGGGACAGTCGAGCTCGTAAGGAACACTACGTCCGAAAAGATTGGCCAAAACGGGATAATTTCACATTTGGTAAAGACAACGTTAAAAATGATCCTCTTGTGGTAAAAGAACGCATAATACTTTCACCACTACATATAAAACTTGGGCAATTTCAAAATTTCGTCAAAACGTTGCAAAAAAAAGGGCCGGCATTCCAGTACTTGAAATCAGTATTTCCAAATTCATCTGACGCAAAGATAAAGGAAGGTGTATTTGTTGGCCCACAGATCAAAAAACTGCTCAATGATTCCGCATTCAATACAGTTTTGACACCAGATGAGGAAGAAGCGTGGAAATCGTTCCAGCGTGTTGTCACAACCTTTTTAGGAAATTTCAGAAGCCCAGATTATGAGGAAGCCGTCGATGAATTGCTCAAAAATTATGAGAAAATAGGTATAAATCAATAAATATTGTGTTTGTTGCATATAATTAATTTCAAATCCTTTTATTTCATTGAACACAGGTGTGAATATGTCTTTGAAGATACATTTCCTACATTCTCACATGGATTTTTTCCCGGAAAATCTTGGTGACGAGAGTGATGAGCACGGCGAACGTTTTCACCAACAAATGAAGATGATGGAACGTCGTTACCAAGGGTTTTGGGATGAAGCAATGATGGGTGACTATTGTTGGTTTCTGATTCGAGAAACAAGTTCAAAACATCGAAGACAAAGTCATTCGATTCTCAATCATTTTTAATAAAACCTAAATAAATTTCTTTTGTATCAACTCGGTTTTAAATCCTGATTTGCCTTAATCAAATTGATATGTAGAGAAAAGAATCTCCCATGAAAACTTTACATGCGATTTGGATGCTTACAACGACACCTAGAAAAGGAACTCTAAAGCTGTTGTATTTCAGCAACATTTTTAAGTGTTTTACAAAAATGCTCATAACTTCGACAATTTCCAACCGATTTCATCCATTAAAGGCTCATTTTCTCCGGTTTTGAATGGACTTTAAGAATAAATTATGGAATGATTTTTTTGAATCTTTTTATACCATTAAAAATGTTGATTAAAACAAGATTTTTATGGAAAATTCGCAGGAAAAATTAAAAAAAATGCTGGAAATTTTTAAATGACTTCAAAATTAAATTTTTAATTAAGACATAATATTCTAGTGAACAATAACAAATTTATTAGCTTCATTTTCATAAAAAAGATTTAAAATTGGTGCACTAGTTCCAAAGATATTGACATTTTAGTAATCGTACTTTTTTCCAAAATTCAAAAAATCAAAAATTTTGTACATCTCAAAAATGGCTCTACTTTAATTTTTTTCTGACCACGGCATTGAATTCAGCGTAGGATTTTGCATTGGAAATGATCATCACCTTACCGAGTTCAAAAATGCTGTAAACTAGTGTTATCGGTTACAAGAAGCTATTACAATAAAATGAAATCATCCAAAGTAGTTAACAATGTCTTCCGAACCGATTCAGGCGTACGTAACAATTGTCTAAATATACTATTACTTTTCTGAATCGTTCCTCCAATTTCTGTTATTAACGATTTTCTACAATAGAGGCCTGGATAAATAAACTTAGTAATGTAATGAGGCTTGGGTTTTAACCCATGATCTTCTACTCATTAAGCAAAAACAGTTACTGTATAGCCACCGTGCCCCTTACATTATCACAATCTACGACCGACTCAACAAAAAGTTATTCAAATGAAGCTACGTCTCTGAAAGCAGCCAACAATGTCTTCCACCCTTTCCGAAATTCATGGTTTAAACTATTCAACTTTTGGTTATGCGCCTTATGCTCTTGGAACCCAACGATGGTGGTTTATTCTGTTGTGGGAGAGCTTGGGATTAAACCCATGATATTCTGCTCATTAAGCAAAACCGATCCCTCCAGGGTTATCGAGCATCTCAAAACCACAACACTCCACGACAAAATATGCTTAAGTTTACACTTGGTATGCAATATATAATATTTTTTTTTTATGGTTACTTTAACACTCTTGGGTCATTCGTGACTTGTCGGGGGGTGAGATTTGAACTCGTGACTTTGGCGTGAGAGGTATGGATGTTAACCCCTACGCCGGGGTCGCCCCCCTATATAATAATAATATAGACGCATTTCGCGACAAATCGAATCAAAGCTGGCAACACCCTCTCAGATTTCAATGAAATTTTCTGGATTTGTAGACCAGGCTTGATGGAGCCTCACTCGCGAGTTTGAAATGAGCCGAGTATAGCATTTTTCTGAGGAGTAGAATGCCTACTGCCAAATCATTCCACTGAGTTTCAGAGCTTGTGAGCGAAGGGGGATAAAATGAGAGTGAAATTTGCTGCCATCCAACAAACGCCCTGCCCACAAAAGCAGACACGTCCCCTTGAAAATGCAATCGAGAAATGTATAAGAACAATCTTCAACTGGAACGTACTCACCAAATCAATATATCCGGGAGCGCATTCCCGATGCTTATTTTTCTCTAGTCATTTTTAAACAATTCCTCCTCCAGTGATTCCAGCCACACAATCACTCTGTGCCCAAAAGCAATGCACATCGCAAAAACCTAATAATAGATCAGTGCGGTCGAGTCACACCGACAACAAAGCGAGAGCACACCTATGCAACAGGGGGGGGGGGGGTAAACATCAGCACAAACAATTCTAAATCAAATTATCGCGCCCGGGACACAAAACTATTCAAATGCGAGCACCGAAAAACTACACGCCAGCACAAAGATAGCCCGAGCTCTAAAAAAAATAAAAGCACGCAGCGCAGCAAAACACACAACCGTTCTCCAACGCTTCTCAAAGTGGACTGCCGTCTAGACTAACATTTGAGAAGAGCCAAAAATATTATGGAAAAATTACCATTTCTACAAAAATGTGCTGTATGGATGGTTTTTGGGAAATTGTCCAAGTTTTCGAAAAAAAAAAATACTGAAAAAAAATTCATTTGAGACCTACGCTGAAAAAAATCGATTTTAAAAATTTAAAGTCGATTAAAAAAAATGGCCATGTTTGATTTGGATGAAACTTTGCCTCAAGATAGGTAATTATGTTTACTATCATCCGTCCATACATCGCGAGATGGGCACTTTTAAGGAATAAAAGTTTTCTTACAAAAACTGTTTTTTTTTAATTCCCATGTTCAAACAAAACTAAACCAGTGAAGCTCAAAATCATCTCAGAACCCAATAAAGCTCAATTTGTGATTCAATTTTGTCTAATCAGCACGTAAGTTCACTTTGATTAATCGAAAATTTTATATGAAAAGGGCTTATATCATTAGAAAATAATAAATTAATTATATTGTCTATTACTGAGGCAAAATCCGATACTTCTATAGCAACTTAGAATTCTTAGCTAAAATTATCCATAAATAATAAGCTATGAATAAAATTTAAATTGAGATCTTCTTTCGGGTCAACAACGATTTGGGAAGTCAACATATCGGATCATAATTCTATATGCCCTTCTGTTATTTATACCTAAACCATTAAAATTATTTACCTACCACTTCATTCTACCTATGAGCAGTATAAAACTAAGGTTGATTTCATACAAGCAGCAGTCAATCTGATAACGAAAGTTGTGAAGACAAGTTTTAGTAAAATTATCATCATGGACAAAAGTAGTAAATTAAGGCTCAAAGGATTGAAATGTTGTGCAAATATAAATAATCCAAGATGCAACCGAAATAAGTTACGGACCATATCATCAACGATGGTAGAAAAAATACATTCTATGGAATATAACCACAAAATTGATGAAACGATGAGCATTTGTGATAAAAATATCACAAAACTACGTTTCGAGTACATATCCACTGAACAGTACATCGAAATGTCAGAAGAGCTCGAAGAACTATATAATAACACAAAGACAATATCTGGCACACAGAAACTCCACAGTTTTGTGCATATAACTGGTGAAAAGATAGCGGCAAAAAGGTATTCTAATTTAGAACCAAAAATATTTAACTTGATTGGAAAAAGGAAAAAATAGCATGTATGGAAATAGGTTCAAAAACATTTAAAATATATAAATAAATGTTACATGAAAAATCTTGTCTTTTTTCTCTCACACATTATAAGATTTTGCCTGAGTAGTAGACAACATAATAAGAGAATGATATTTTTTTTGACAAGGTCTACATGTCCAGAAAGTTTTATTGAACTCTGAGAGGGTGCTGCTAGCTTAGAATACGATTTGGCGCGAAATACGTCTATAATAGGACCTCAAACTCAAACTCTACGGTGGTGCCATTTACACAAGGATAAGCCTCTACTACCGATGATCTTTTAAACCTAGAGACAAAAAAGCTACAAAAAAGCGCTTATGTCTTCATTAAATTCTTACTTAGTTCGTTGTTTCGATTTGGTCGTTACGTAAGACGGGATCAAAATCCATAAAACTTTGACATTTTTGGGCTACCGTGCTCCTTTCTTCACGCTTGCCGATTTTACTAGCATATTGCACATCTTTTAAGCTATATCGAAAAAAAAAGATCATAATGGATTAGTCGTAGACACCTAACCATAAAAACTCAAAGAACATGCTTCATGCGATCGAGGTCAACCCTCTGACAAATGGGAACGATGAAAATAAATCTCGATTACTCCCCCGAAGGCACGCATCCGCTCCCGCAAACAATGCATCCGATCCCCGATCCGGCACAACCGGAATTCCGCCCACGCATGTCAACACCACCATAATATAGGGGAAATTTTCCCCTACCTGATAGCGGCACAGCACGCGCGGGCGAGCCACCAGCAACACCAAACCGACCATCGAACTCATTGCCCACAAAAGCAGACACGTGTTCTCGAAAATGCTATCGAGAAATGTATAAGAACAATCTTCAACTGGAACGTATTCACCAAATCAATATATCAGGGAGCGCATTCCCACTGCTTCCACGCATATTTTTCTCAAGTCATATTTAAACAATTCCTACTCCAGCGATTCCAACCGCACAATAACTAAATATCACTTTTCTTTTTCAGTAGAGATGAACCAGCCTAAGGCTGAAAGTCTCGTTAATAAAGGAAAAAAAAAAATTTCTTTTTCAAGTCACTCTGTGCACAAAAGCAATGCACATCGCAAAAACCTAACAATAGATCAGCGCGGTCGAGTCACACCGGCAACAAAGGGAAGCGAGAGCACATCAGGCACCTAAGCAACAGGGGGGAAAACATCAGCACAAACCATTCTCAAATTATCGCGCCCGGGACATAAAACTATTCAAATGCGAGCACCGAAAAACTACACGCCAGCTAAACTAGCCCAAGCTCTAAAAAAAAACTACGCAGCGGAGCAAAAACACACAACCGTTCTCCATGAATTTCTCAAAGCGGACTCGTCGCATGAAGGCTTTTGGTGCAAGTCATAAACTGGCCACTTCTCCGGGGAACTTGAAGCATGTCCAGATGTGGCACTTGATTGACTACTATTGAACTAGTTTTTTTTTTTCAATTTTCATGATCCATTATGACGTTACAATGGTTTTTGCCTGTTTGTTTACAGTTTTTATACTGTACCTGAAAATAACAAAAAGCAACCCCTAAATATTATTGCAGGTATGGCAAGTTCATTAAAAATTACTATAATTATTGATCACAAAATTCTGATTTGAGTTGCTCAAAACGTTTTGGTGATTAGTTGTTGAGTTAGTGTGGTTAAAGTTTGTAAGTGTAGTTGAGAAGTGCAAAACGTTGTAACGTCACTCAACATAGTCGCCCAACAAATAATTTTAAGCTACTTCAATCATAAACTCTTGGGCAATTATTATTGATAATTTATCACACTTTCCATATCTGCAATAATATTTGATGGTTAATTTTGTATTTTTGCAGTACAGTACAGAAACTGGCAAAAATGTGGATACATCCTGGTAGAATGTGTCTCATATGATTTGAAGTGTCGCATGATGAGTTTTGGTCCAAGTCAGAAACTAATCACTTCCCGGTTAACCGGAACATGTCCAGGTGAGGCTCATATGGTACTGGGCACTTGATTGTTGGTTGGTTGTTGAGAAACACGGCTTACACGCTATTTCAAAACTACCCAAATTTGGGTACAATCCACCCAGATCGGTTGAAACTGAACCTACCCAAAAATGGGTAAACTGTGCTTGGAGTGACAAGTTGACTAATGAAAAACGTCGATCGGATTCATGTCGATGTTGTTCATTTGTCAACTTGTCACTCCCAACACAGTTTACCCATTTTTGGGTAGGTTCAGTTTTGACCGATCTGGGTGGATTCTACCCAAATTTGAGTAGTTTTGAAATAGCGTGTACTATATTTCGTCACAGAAACACATAGGGCTACAAATGGTGAGTTGACAACTGGGCAATGTTGTCCTTCCGACAATAAATAGCAAAGTGAGGGTTTAGCGACGCGAACACTGGCGCGGTAACCATAGCTCGGCGTTATAGGAAATGCTTCGTCAACTCGCAGGAGTGCCAAGCGGCACATTGGAATCGACGCTAGTAAGATCCTAATTACGGCATTAAATAATGGACACGACACGGCACAATGGATCGGATACCACGCTACAGGGTTGACATTCGTGCTATTCAGCTCCCTGAGTAAAGAACGATGACACCTTCTTGAATTGGCGAGTGGGCTTATAGTTCGACTGCCCTCGTCCCAGTCAAACCTTGGCAGCCCTCAGGATACGTTCAAAACTCGTCACCAAGGGATGGTCCATTAATTATGTCACGCAAATTTGGCCCATTTTCAACCCCCCCTTCCCCCTTTGTCACATTTTCTATATGAACCTTAATTGTTTTTTGTAAGGCTCGTCACAGTTTTCAAAACCCTCTCTCCCCCTAAAAGTGTGACATACTTAATGGACGATCCCCAATTGATGGTTGGTGAGTAGTAGGTTCAGTTGTAACATTCCTGACTTACACCAATCTGACTCTGAACACGGCCCCCATGAAGGACCGTGTCAACCCTAGCATGGCCTGCTCGCGTAGATAGCCATTGGATCACGATAGGCGACTACATATAACAAGTGGAGATAGCGGCCAACAGAATGGAGAAACAAACAAACAAGGAGAAAATTGGTCATAGTTTTTTTTTTAAGGACTTCCTGAGGTTATTTTTCATCTTTTTGCTATGCCTGAACTTTGAATAATCAAAACTCAAACTTTACAATTTTTTGCCAGCAAATGTTTAGGGGGGTGCAATACATTTGGGAACATGCATTACTAGGTATGATTATCGAATTTATTAATATCGCTTTTGGCGTGGATTCTATCACATACTCCAGACCTGCACCCATCCAGTTTAAATTCGTCGCTGCGCTCAATATCTAACATATTTAATTCATCACAGTCCATGTCATCTGAAATTATCAGGATAGATAAGACTTCTGCGCTAATCAAATCAACCTATGCTTCACCAAGCATCCAACATCTAAGCCAGCATGACCCGGTTTCCTTGTGCTGCCCTAGCCAATAAACCCAACGACGACCAGTTTCAGTTAGACACCGACCACCACGACCGGCTATCCCACTCGATCATTATGTAACAAATACCCAGCCTATTATTAGCGGTAATGGTTTTCGGAGCGCTTATCTCGGCTCCGGTGAAGTAACTACAAAACTCAAGATGTTTACCCTTACGGGTCTCAAGAGTGCTCGGCTCTCGTTTGCGTTCGTGTGCTTTTTGCGTGGATGGCTACCTTCTTCGGGCTTTCCACACAACACACATGCACCACTCTTTGCTACTCCACATGAATGGAAGACATGGTACTCTCTAAGTGCACCTTAATAGGCCCCAATAGATGGATACCTCTCATTGCACCAACCAACCGTTGCACATAGATTGAACGATCGAACCGGGTCGATCAACCTGTTTTTCGTTGCATGCATTTTTTTTATTGCTGGCTCTAAGACTGGGCGGTACATTCAGAAGTCAGTCGCGCGTCGTCGTCGCTGAGCTTACGATCGATTGGCGCCATTCAATGTCCGTCCGTCCCGATCAATGCTGCTCTTGAGCAAACTATAAACTATACCACGTTTTCTGATGATGACGGGAGGGTGATGAGTTCCGCAAAGTTGTTCCCGTTCCGGACGGACGTTCGAAATTGCACCTAAGTGGATTATGAAATTATCGGTTGGATGTCCTAGATTCAATGCAAATAAGCGTCCATCTGCTGGTGCTGCTGCGGCAAGGGACTTGTTTAATTATTGAATTCCTTTGATGCGCAAGTACGCTTTTCTGCACATGGTGATTGTTTTTCGTATGCATCGTTAAAATCATTGACTGACGTGTCTCTGTCGGCAAGTGGCATCATGCTGGACGTTGCAATGGAAGAGGCAAGATTGCTTTAAGGATGCCGCCGATGTCCGCCGTACCGCTTCCAGCTATGTAGTTGGATATGCAAAAGATGAAACGCGCGCGCGTGTCCACGAGAGCACGTGCTTTATGCGAAATGATTGCCAGATGACATTGGCACAGCAGCCACCACCATGTGTCTTCGAGACAGAGAGAGAGAGGGAGAAAGAAATGCCACTGTTGACTTGTTTATTGAATGCATTTGCAGCAGGGCTTTCGCGTTGTGCAAATAAATCTCATTCGGTTAAGATGAATTAAGCTTAACACTGGCCATCTGGAAGCAACGTTTCGGATTTTTCGGAGTGCCTGGCAGGTTTATCCGAAGAAAAAGTTTTACCGCAAGGCACCAAATTCCGGATTCTTGGTCCGAAATTCCCGGCACAAAAAAATAATTATTATGGCCAAATATGCTCATAAGCCTTCCCATTGTCACAAATTGTAACATAATCTATGACAAAAGGACAAAAGGACAAAAGGTCGAAATGCAAATTGTTTTGATATATTATACATGAAAGCATTTACGCACAATCTTAAACTGGATGGGTACACTGTAAGAGGAGGAAAAGCCTTTGAAAAATATGAGATTCGAATGGCTCATCTAAGTTTTCGTAATGCTTCCAAACTAACAAAAATCTGAATATAGTTCTAGAAATCTTGGTTTGATGCGATCCTCTTCTTAAAATTTTAGAAACTAACGACTCACCGAAATTGGCTTTATATAATTTACGGCCAAGATCTTAAAAATACCACATTAATTACCAAATATGTTTTTTTTTTTATAATTACTATAAAATTCTTGGGTTACTCGTGACTTGTCCGGGGATGGGATTTGAACTCGTGACCTTGGTTTGAGAACTCTGGATGTTAACCACTATGCCAAGGACGTCTTATACCTAGAATGTCGTTTTTTAAACCGCCAAAACAGGTTTATTTACAACGCAGTCCTGTTAATCTGCGTTAATTTTTAACTATTCCGTACATCGTTCGGAACACTTTCTCACCTGAACAACTTTGCCGAAGACAACAGCTGGACAGAGCATCTAAATATGACGCTTACAGTAGCTTCAAGTACACTAGCACGAAGTAGTGAGAACATTTTGAAGTTAACAAACCTGGAGGAACCTCAAAATGTATAAAGAAGAAAATCTTTCAGAGTAAGCATGAAGTTCGTTTGGAATAAGATTAAATTCAGAGCAAGTCAAAGAACACTTGGGCAGCGTTCAGTAAGAATTTAAAGACCTTCAGTTCACAAGACTTCGAATAAAACATCAAATGAATATGCAGAATATGCAGGTTGAGGATCAGAGGCCGTTTCTTCAGTCTCAGCATAACCAAATACGGGTTGCTACCCAATACATGCCATAAAAATCGCTATCGGAGATCTCATGCTCAATATTGAAAAAAAAAAATAGTTCAATAGTTCCGTGGAATTCAAACCAGCTTCTGTCACAATAAGTTGCCGCAACTTGTTTATGACTGATATAAGTTTTATAGAAGTTGCCTCAACCGATTTGTGGCAAGCGTGCTACTAGGGCAAGCTTCTGCCGACGAACAACAATGGCATCAGATTCAATGATTTAAACATCTCCAAGAACATGATCAGGGAAAGTGGAAGTTCACGTCAAAAAAAGTCTAAAAACTTGTTTAAATATTAGAAGATTATCAGGCATGGCTTGGATTTTCTGTTTAAAAAGGATACAAACATTTATATTATTTTTTACATTTGGCTTGAATGCCCTCAATGTGATTTTTAAAAGTTAATTTTTGGTCAGGCTTTAACCCAAGATATGTCACTTTGATTGACCAGGAAATTGGAACTCCGTTCATAGCGACTATGTGACTACTACTAGGTTTCAAAAAGGAAGCTCTAGGCTCATGTGGGAACATTATAAGTTGAGTTTTGGATGCTTTGGAAGAAATCTTCCATTTTTGTAAATAAGAAGAGGAAACATCTAAACTTTTCGGCATCTGCTGCTAATAAAACGAAGAGGGGGGGGTAGCTCATCGATTCTTCCGGTTCGCCTCCTAGCATCGTGCTATAAGGTACCAGGCGATAACCAGGGTAGTTGATCGATAGCTCGATGACGTCATTTCGTTGGCGTTTGCAATGGGAAATTCTCATAGCAGGCGTTGACGATGGGACGTTGTCGAGTTGTTGAATAGCAACTATCGTGGTAACTCACCGATTACCTGTCGATCTGCCAAATTTGGAAAGACGTCTGCATTGAATTGTCTCATATAATAATATTCCGCCCACTATATCACAAGAAATTGCGAGTAGCTGAGTGGAAAGGAGATAAGTTAAGCATTGGGTACAGGACCAAGTCTCCCCTGGGTGGTGCAAGAAGATGAGCGCAATAGAATCATCAAGTTGCCATAAGGCACGGAATGAGACTATTGCATGGCTGGGTAGTCAAAGTCTTCCATACGTTAGTCATTTCAGGTGGATTAGAACAGGTTTAGGTTTAGGGTGGGCGTTGGCCAGATTTGGATTTTTCAGATATAATCCTAAATAGGACCTAGATTATTTAATACACTAGTAACCTCAACTTCTGTCACAATGTTTCATTGTGACTAATCAACACTCAATGGGTAAAATATCAAATTTGCGGTAAATTTGAAAAAAAGGTAACTTGGAGTGTAGAGCGCACTGCCCACTGGACGATTCTGAAGCCTGACCAATATATATAGATACATTCATACCATTGGCATTTTGTATTTGAGATAAGACAGAGACAGGATGCTGAGGGCCCGCTTAGGGGGAGCGTAACCCATGTTAAGGCTTCCATTTATTAAATAGTTCAGATAGGCTGGAAATGATAGGTTCATGTTGAGAAAATGTACCATATGGTGCCCGTTCACTGATCAAAATTAAATTAGATTCAAATCGTCAGGCCCTGCCCTGTAATAAGGGGATTGACGATGATGTGTCAAGTTTCATTTTGCATTTGCATATAATTGTAAGTTTCGGTTTGCTTTTGTAATTGTAAGATAGATAGTTTGGCTCAATTGAAACATTGAGTTGTATAAACTTGACGAATCATACCTCTAAAATAGTAGTAGTTACAGTGCCGCATTATCTAACAACCACTGCCTGCAACTAATGTTGGAGGGGTCAGCAGGGCTGATTACGGATCAAAACTAACATAACTCTAACACTGAAATGATCCCGAAACTAACGCTCATTCATTGCACTTTGAGTCATAAAGTAGTTTTATTGATTTTCCTACTAATCTATCTACACACTTAGTTTTTTCTACCGAGCTCGGCTGTGTGGGTCTCGGCGGAAGGGGGTTTCGCTGAGATCTCGGCGGGAGTGACATTTGATTGCCGAGTCTCGGATAATGCCTTTTCTAATAATCTGCCTACGTTTCTTTTATTTGTTATCTACTTCATCCCTTTTTTATTTGTCTGCTTCTCTTCTTTTGTTTTGTTTGTTTACATATAACTAATACTAATACCTCCTTGTTTTCTCTCTAATTTGTCTACTATGTCCCACCATCACGATGAGAGATGAGCTACCGTACATGGTACACGCTCATATACACTCCCAAAATAGTATGCCGCAAGTAAGTATATCACAGAGGCAACTAAAGATCCAGAAACGAAAACCGATAACGCTGAAGATCATGAGCTGTGGTGATTTATATGACTAAATAGTATTATTTATTTATACTAACCTAAACACAACGTGGGGTGACCCAAATCCAAACGATCACTAACCAAAATAATAGACTTATCTTTTTTCAGCAGCACTACACCAGCCAGCAAAGTTCAACCATCCATCGTTGCTTATGCCTTTGTTGTCGTTTGGAACCAGTTTTGCGAGGTAGGCGACGATTGTGCGTATTTCTCGCGTAACTTTTGAAAAGAGCCTATTTATAGCCTGAACAATACGTAAAGAGCAAATTGAAACATTGAACGTCGCGTGAAAGTGGAACTTAATGAAGGCCTAAGTACTTTTTCGTAGTTTTTAGTTTTCGGATTTGAAAGATCGTCGGTTACAGTGTCCTGCTTACTGAGCAGAAAAACGCGGTCCCAGGTCCTTACATATCAAAGAGATTTATGGTAAAATCGCTTGTGTATCGTGTATTTTGCGAAACTCGTTGTTGTCGTTGGTTCCGGGTTTGAATGGATACAAAAATTTGAGCAACGGTATTATGTGATATGAGGGGCTCGGTGGTCTTAGAGCAACCGTTTTTGCTTACTGAGCAGAACATCATGAGTCTAATCTCAGGCCCATCCACATTCAAGATTCGTCAATCGTTTTATTTGTTAATACGACTACATGGTAATAACAGCAACTCGGTGATTAAAAAGGTGCTCGTCTGCCTAGTGGCAAACGTTTTTGCTTACTGAGCAGAAGACCGTGGGTTTAGTCCTAAGCTCCTTCGCGTTATATGATCGTTAGGACATCAATTCAGCTTATCGTTTACCAAAACGAACCCTGCTGCAAACCCAACCCTCTTATCCAACATCCCAGTGATTCCTCGTGGAAGTGCAGAGGTGTTCTCGGCTTCCATCAAAGCGAGTGTCATGTCAACACAATCCTTCCCATTCCTTTCTTGACCTGTGTTCGGGCGCGGCCGGCGCTGGTATTGCCTAATTTAAGATCACCAGTTTTTACACATTGAGGATGATTGCTAGTCCCAAGCATCGTCTATTGGTTCTCTGTGTAATTACAGCTGATCTGGCAATAACAGAGTAGCAACCGTGGGTGGTAAATCAAGCTCAAGCTCAAGCTCAAGCTCTGCTGCTAATAAAACGAAGACTTCTTCCTTGAAAAAAAATTGTGGCAACCCTGAGGAAGTGAAAATATTATACAATATAGGTCCAAGAATGCTACCCTGAGAAACTCCTGCTCTCACAGGCAGTCGTTAAAATTTGGAATATAAAAAAAATACCTGCAGAGTTCTGTCAGTTAAAATTTTTTGAAATAATTGCATACTATACAGAGAAAAATTAAACTTTTTGAAATTAGCACTCAAACCTTCATGCCAAACACTATCGAATACTTTTTATATGTCCAGAAGAGCAACTCCAGTTTTGTTTTGTTTTGTTTGAACGAATTAAATTGGTAATGTTTAAGAGTTGAATGTAGAAAATTTGCAGGTAATATTTAGCACTGAGAAGTGCTGTTTAAATTTGCTGTAGCTTTACTTGCAACCCATGTTGCTTACCAAACTGGTATACACTATATGTAATATGTCATTATAAAGGGTGATACGGTCAAAATTTGGTCAATATCAACTTGACGTATTTCTTTCAATTTTGCATTTAAAAAACCTGAACACCCCTCATTTTGAAGGTGTGTGTGTGTAGAATGTTGCTCCTATTTTGATTTTGGAATTCACTCTTCAGTTGTCAAAATGCCGTCCAAGCAAGAAGAGCAGCGTATCAAAATTTTGCTTGCGCATCGCGAAAATCCGAGCTACTCGCACGCAAAGTTGGCAAAATCGCTAAAAGTTGCCAAATCAACCGTTACAAATGTAATTAAAGTGTTTGGGGAACGTTTGTCGACAGCCAGGAAGTCTGGATCGGGGGGAAATCGAAAACCGGAAGCCGCTGAGACGACAAAGAGAGTTGCCGGTAGTTTCAAGCGAAACCCTAACCTCTCTCTCCGAGATGCCGCAAATAAGCTGGATGCCGCAAATAAGCTGGGTGTATCGTCTACAACCGTGCATCGAGCCAAAAAACGAGCCGGACTATCGACTTACAAGAAGGTAGTGACTCCAAATCGCGATGATAAACAAAATACGACGGCCAAAGCGCGATCCCGGAGGCTGTACACGACGATGCTGACGAAGTTTGACTGCGTGGTAATGGACGACGAAACCTACGTCAAAGCCGACTACAAGCAGCTTCCGGGACAGGAGTTTTATACGGCAAAAGGAACCTAAAGAAGACCAAAAAAACTGCTAAGGGCGAGCAGCAGTTCAAGGCAAACTGGCTTTCTGCGGCGAAGAAGGTGGACAAGGTGGCTGTACAAAATCTGATGGCAGGGGTCAAGCGTAAGGCCCGGCAATTCGGATTTGGAAAAGCGGAAGCCTAACTGAATATTTTTCCTGAATTTTATACTAATTGAACTTGAAAAAGAAATTTAATTTGATTTTTTAAATAAACGATTTCACCGATTTACACGCGTTTTCCCTTGACCAAATTTTGACCGTATCACCCTTTAGGGGAAATGTATGTATTGTCGGCCTAATTGCCCCTTGTTTGGGCCCATACATAAATTCAGTAATCGACTAAATTTTCAATAGCGATCAAAAATATCCATTAGTAGTCCCAATGACGCGTTCATCAAGATAAAATTGATAAATAGCAGATTTTTAGCTATGGGGCCAACCTTAGATCCATAGGCCAACATTGAAGAATGTTGTGAAACAACGAAGAGGAAGAAAACTGCAAAGGTTCGGAGTAGCTTCCAGCTTAATGAGTTGCATTTGCGACACAGATGAAGTTGAGATAATCAGGTAAGAAAGAGCCGGCGAATATCCTGAAAAACGTTTCTTACGTAAGTCCTTCAAACGATGTACACAGATCTACAAGCTTTGGCTTTGTTAATCGACACCAACCTGTTGAAGCCGCAATATCAAAAAATACAATCCGGTGCCAGGAAAAGGAATGCAAGCATTTATCCGCCGTATCATCGCGTCCTTGCTGCGAAACAAAAAAGGGGCTATCCAAGCAATGACTTCATCACTGTCAGTGATACGGAAGTGGAAATAACGCTTCAGTCTCTTCTGGACTAGTATTCGTGGATGTTGTGTGTGACGTGTGTCGTGTAATCTCACTTCAGAATTTGGCCTGTTTTCCTTGATTTGTTTTCCGTCGTTCTTGTTTTCCGTGCACCAATGCTACCGACGCCAGCGAAGCAACTCCCACACCTGGACCCTACCGCCGCTAAATTTGGCCTGTCGAAATCAAGTGAACCAATATTGGGTTCCTGGCCTGTGGAATTGAAGGATCATCTCAACAATTCATAGGACCAGAAGGAGGAGTTTCTGTTCACTTAAAATGGTGATCAAGAAATTGAAAAAAAAAAACGAATCAACTGGAGCAACATTTTCTTTGCTAGGCAGTCGAAACGTTTCATAATTCCAAAAATTTTAATGACTAGCAAAATTCTTGAATTATCAAAGAAAGATCTCAGTGTCACTACTGGTTTGATAACAGGACATTTTCAATGTAAATGTCACTTGGAGCTAATTTTCAATTTTCAAGAGTCCATGGATTTAAATACTCCTAAACCTTGCATTTTCCATGAGTATTATTTAAAAAATAAATTATAAATATTGAATTCAGACTATTTGAGATATTTCAGTTCTAACACTCATTTGAATTTTTACTCAAAATTACAAAAAATACAAAACATTACGGTGTATGTTTTTCCCAGAATTAATGTACTTTTCTTAGCAAATTTGTCTTAGACATCATTTCGATCAGAAGTGACGTTTTAGTGTTACAATTTATTGAAAAATTTCAAAACCACCAAAAAAATGCACGGTCAAAAATTTTTGAAAAAAATTTGAATTATTACCAATACCACATTATGCAAAGATTCATGCAAATCGCAGAAGGTCCAGCCTTAAATTTTTATTTTTTATCCTATATATGTTGAGCCATTTGCTGAAGATAAGATACTTCTATCTGGTCTCGATTTTGAGTTATCACTAGAAGAACTTGTTTTCTACTCTGGTGCCACCTACTGAGTAAATTTTCAACTAAACTTTTCACTACTGAACAGGTATTGTCCATTTGAACAACTTTGCTAAAGACAGGAATCATTTATCTGGTCTCGAACGAGTTAACACTGGAAGAACTTTATGTGTACTCTGGTGCCACCTAATGCACCAATTCTGAACCAAACTGTTCACTGACAGACGGGTATTGTCCAGTTGAAAACAATTGCGAAAGACTGAATCGTTCTATCTGGTGTAGTTTAAGAACTATAAATGCGATTGTTCGTCATGTACTCAGTACACGACGTGACTGCCCGTGTATCTTGTTTGTTCCAGAGCTCACTTGTGTAAATCTTTGTAAAAAAATGCCGAGATTCGGTAAACAAAACTTATTACGTGAAACATATAAACAGGCTTTATACGAAACGTCGGTTTTGTGACTGAAGGTAAAATCATGCTATTTCCGTAAATAAATCAACGTTTGAGTGCACGGATCAATAATTTTGAGTTGAAAATGTTCAATAATTACGAATAATCGAATCCAACTATAAAGGTGAATTATAGCAGAATGCAAGAGGTTAGTTCAGCATACCTACTCTAACATCAACAGTGATTATACTCATTGTTAATTCAGCATGTTGAAAGCGCTCTTCAACAATGTTGCAAACCCTTTCGAAATACATCAACCCAAGCACCCAACATTCTCCATCGTGGATCGAATCGAATCGTATCGAAAAGCACATTTGCTTAATTTTTGCGTAGGCCACTATTGATTGCCCTGGCTGGCACCATACGTAGCAGCGTCGTCATGTCAAGCAACACTTGCAACAAACAACCACGGTACCACAACCTCTATAAGTTTTCAACCGACGAGGAACTAATTTCTCACGCAATTTCAACTTGCTGGTCACTTGCTGGCGACTGTGGCGTCTAAAAACCTCCAGACAGATTTCATAACCTTTTTCTTCCATCTCACTCTCCGGATCAACAAGTGAGCAGAACTCGGCAGAATCAGAGCCCGATCGCCAAAACTGGCACAAAACAAAGGAACGCGTGCAATCCCTCGCTTGGCCGTAGCAGTAGTTCATATATGTTTGCGAGGGTTGAAGAAAAATTAGCATTTGCTGCCTGATGCCGCTGCCCACAACTCTGACGTTCTCCTCGGTTCTGAGAATATGCCCTGAAGGTGTTGGAAATTGAGTGGAAATCAACCAATATTCTAGAGGCTATAATAAATTTGTCATTGGACTTGTTCACGCTGTGATTTATCAAGATCAGAAACGAGGTTCACTCGGGCTTAGAAAGAGATATCGATCGGCCAGAGCACGAGCGCCATCAGAATTTCTGACTTTGGGGTCCAAGTTGAGCGAGATTTATGCGACGAGGCTCTTCCCACGTGCGCCAACCTGGAATGCAGTGCAGGTTGAACTGCGTAGGACACTCGAGAGGTTGGACGTTCGTCTTCGAAATATGTTTATTTTCGTTTGATAGTTACTTAACCGAATAAACGAAGCTTCATTACTGCGCAATTCATAGACGGTGACTCACCTGAAAAGAAATGGAAGAAAAATAATCATTAATAAAACCCTTTCAGCGATGTAACAAATTGAAATTAACAGCCTAAATAGCAATTAATCTGCCTTTTTATGCGCTAACAAATCACTGCCCCACCCATCGAAACGATTTTCATAACTTCCGTCCCCTCCCGGTGCGGGAAGTTGTGATGATCGGCTGAGATCCGTATTTTTATTTTTCATGATAATAGTCCAAGGTCTGAAGCCGCCCCGTGGAAGGAGGACAGGAAGATTATCATTTCAACTTTGGACAGGCAAATGTTGGAGTACCTGCATGCACACTCACGTGGAATGGTGGCGTGGGGAGGGGAAACAGGAAAATTATATGTATCAGAGGAAGAAAGCATAGGAAATACGATCGAATGGGTCATAAATCATTTTGGATCGGTGGAGGGAGCGAGCCTTGGCGACGACGATGACGGCGGTGACAGCGACGATGGTGGTACGAGCCAATGAAATTCTCTTCACACTTTGGGAATAAATTACCTAAGGGGTTTTCGAATTGGGTGATCTGATTTGTTTGCTGTTTGTTAGCGAGGGATTAAAATAAGAGTAACACATTTTGGTTTCGTTTGAAATGCATAGAGAAAGGTGGGGCAAAAGATCGTCCATAGTGAAAAAATACATATATCATAGAGGAAATGGATGTAATGTCGGCCTAAATGTCCCTTATTTGGGCCCATGCATAAATTCAGCAATCGACTAAATTTTCAATAGCGACCAAAAATAGCCATTAGTTCCGTCTCAATGACGCGTTCAGTTAGATAAAATTGATAAATATCAGATTTTTAGCGATTGGCCCAATCTTAGATCGATAGGCCAACATTAGAGCCATTTCCCCTAACTCCAAGCATTTAGAAACAAACTAATTTTATGCACAGGATTCCTAATTCCTAAAGGTTTATAATTTTCTCTTACATAGCTGTGATGAATTTTCAGTTACTTCGTAGCCAGGGATAGAAAATAGTTTACATTCATTTCGTGCATTCATTTACATTCATTTGCCTCTAACTTTTTTCATCAACAGAATTCCATAAATATCTTATGCATGATGCATCAGAGCGATAAGAACCCACCATTGTTTTTCAGTGAATGTAAATTGCATTCACTGAAAAACAATAACATGTTCTGCCAGCTCTATTTCTTCATGCATAAGAGATACAGATTTTAGCTATTTTTTTTCCTTTGGTTTGTTTTTTCCGTCGATCTTGTTTTCCGTGCTGAGCACCAATGCTACCGACGTGCCAGGAAGGCAGCTCCCACACCTGGACCCTACACCTATCGACCCATCAACTCATGAACCGGGGACCAACGGCTTTACTTCCCATCCGAAGGAAGGCGTGATCAGAGATGTTATGCCTCAGAACATCCCGGCGGCGCCGACTGGGATTGAACCCAGGCCTTCGGGGTGAGAGGTAATCACGCTTACCACTACACCACCTGCGCCGTTAGATTTTAGCTATTAACAAAAGTTGTAGTTTATATCAAAAGCTACAAAAGCTTTATACATAATTTTACGGTATTCTGTTGATGAAAAAAGTTAGAGGCAAATGAATGTTAATGAATGCACGAAATGAATGTAAATGATTTTCCATCCCTGTTCGTAGCTAGAACATTTTTTTTCGGAAGAGTGTTCTGAACGAACTTTTATCCCAAATTCTGACGTAAAAGCCCATTTATTTCGTACCGCTGGCAGTTTTCGGAAAATCAATCTCAAATCTCACTCATTGAGCCGCTCTGCGAGAATAAATTTGCGTGCGAATATGGCAAGCAATGCACATGCTCATGCTTGAGAATCTCGCATATTCACGCACTCACACACTGAAAATAAAATTTCGTTTATACAACGAAATCGCTCGTTTGTTCTACGAATTTATTCGTTGTTTCTTTGGAGGCGAACCAGCCCAAGGCTGAAAGCCTCCTTAATAAAGTTAAATAATAATAATTATTCGTTGTTTTCTGCAACGAAATGGATTTGTACATTGTATGAAGCTAGTTTCGTTAAAACTGCCACACTCGCTATCGCTACACCCAACCAGCGGGCCACAAGTGTTGGTTGTGGAAACCGAAAAAGGTGGAGTGTGTTAGTGAGGATGGTGTCGGATTTCCCAGATTTCTCCATCTTTTAAATCTGTAAATTGATGCACACAACTGAACTGAACTGTTCTTGTTCACGTCTGTCTCAAAAACTGATCAAGTTATCCTCTCTCAGCTCTCAATTTCCATGGAAGCTTTCCCGTTTGCGATGCTTTAGCTACGTGTTTCTCTCAGAGACGTACTAGAATTACAGCTCTCGATTTCTATGGAAGCTTTCCTGTTTGCGATGCTTTAGCTACATGTTTCTCTCAGAGACGTACTAGAATTACAGCTCTCGATTTCTATGGAAGCTTTCCTGTTTGCGATGCTTTAGCTACATGTTTCTCTCAGAGACGTACTAGAATTACTCTTGCGCTTTTGAGAGCTAAGTGCTTTCGTTTTATTTATTTTATTCACATTCTGTTTAAGGTAGCTGGCTACTAGGCTATTTGTAGTGTATTTTTGAATACACTAGAACTATTATTACTTTTAATTTATTATCAACATATATTATCTACAGATGGGTAAAACTAACTTCTTCATTGGAAGGAATAAACATGACAAAAAACTAAAAATAGGCTTCAGACCGGACTCGAATCATTAACCTTGCGATCGTCACATCTGGGCTTTATCCATTGCTCTACCTTTGCTACGAGAAATGATAAAGCTAAAGGCAAATAAGAAGCACTCATGGAACGGTAATTCGATTTCGTTTGCTAATTCTGCTGCTTGCATGTATTTTTTTCTCTGACATAAAACCACCGCGACCAGTAATTTGATTTATTGTGGTAGCTTGCATGTATTGGTCAAACCGAAAATATTTCAAAAAAAAAAGTATCCCATCTCCAACACACAATCAGCACTTTAGGAGACAATAAGCGCAGTTGTTGGTTTGATTGTACTAAGATGAATTTGTATATTATACGAATAAGGCGTAATATTGACATTGCGCCAGATGACAGGAAAAACGAATGTTTCGTACCATTTATGAAAGATGTGTTTTATGTACGATATTCATTTTAACGAAACGGTTTTCAGAGAAATAACGAAAATACATTTTCAGTGCACTCACAACGCCGAAAAATCATTCCAGTTCAAAGCTCAGACAAACCGCTGGTGGGAAATAGAACTAGTCGATGGTGATAAATTTATGAAAGCCGGTTTAAATATCAGAGTTTAAATGATAAATTATTGAAAAAGAGTACAAAATAATGAGATACTAGCATTACTATGGATGATACATATAGGAAATTTGTCGAATAATGTAATGTTATGTTAATTTTCATTGCAATGTAATTGAAAGATAATGAAAATGCGTTTTTGATGCACAGATATTATTTAGGTTATGTTTTGTATGATTGCAGATTCCCATCCCATATACATCCCATAGCTTTGGGACTTATATTCTTCTGATCCGAAAACAGTGGCAACCTTTCTTCACTGCACGAATTTGTTGCTCCCCAAATTCGGAACCCGAAAAAGTTGAAATATGTTCTCCTGCAACAACAATGAGAATGTTAAGCGGTGGAACTTGTGTTTACGCAGTCTAAAAAATCAACTTTTTTCCTGATTGCAAGCAGTGATATCATAATAGTCATTTTTCATTTTGAAGAAGTCCACTTTTCCTACAATTCTACAAGCTTTTTGATCACCAATTTAAAAAGTGAAAATTCTGATGTGAGTCACGTTTGACAGATGTTAACATTTTTATCACCACTACGACAACAGCGCCACGGGTGGCCGGTAATAGGTTGGATTTCACTATTAGGACGACAGAGTGTTATTTTCGAGCTTGCAAGAAATGTGCCACCAAAAGAAGTTGCAGACGAACTGGCTGCACTATTAGAAGAAAGTGGTAAAGAAGATGTAATTTTTCAACAGTGGCTAACTACGGATCGTTGTAACTTGGAGAACATTATGAAACCTACAGATGAGTTTGCCACGTACTTTGTAGATTAAATTGATAAGTTAATCACTCATGGCATTATTTGTAAAGAACAGCCTTTATTTCTAAGGAACAAAAAAGATTCTCTAAAAGAAGATGAATTAATTGTAATTTGCGATTTCTCTGAGAACTATTCATTTATTGAAGTAATGGAATTGGGTTGTTAGCGGAATGCTTAAATAAAACAGCAAAAAAAGGTTATCTTCCATTTAATTCCACTTAATTAATTTGTGTATCCATGACAGATACGTATTTCGACTACAATGTGCAGTCTTTATCAGTGTCATTCCCACTAAAGAACTTATCAAAATCTAACCCCCTCAAGTACTCATCCCTAGGTAAAAAAGTCAATATTTATATATCTTTATTAAGGAGACTTTCAGCCGTTGGCTGGCTCGTCTCCGTAAAAAAGTCAAGATCAAAGGTATAAAAATGAAACTATAATATGTTGAATCGGAACCTACCTAACTAATAAAAACCAAAGACTCAAGTAAACTAAAGGAGAAAAATCTATACAACTCTCTAATAAGGAAAATTTAATCTAAAAATCTAATAAGGAAAATAGCAATCACGATTATCGGGATTTTGAGAAACACCATAATCAGGAAGTTTATATGTACCGTGATGTATCCTATTTAATACCCATCAGCACCTAACTCCGTTCACGTGGGTCGAGGCGTTGACTATCAAACCGATTCGTCGCGAAACATCAGTAAAACTATGTAGCTTAGCGTTCACACTACCGCTGCTTTGTGAGAAAATTCCGAAATTATATGAACTGAGCATCCGGAAGGTCTCAGTTTTTTACGACGAATTTTAAAATACCGAGGTTTGTCGTACATGGTTTTTTGAAATAACGCGTACGTATCCCCCGTGTAAAAATACTTGATTATATTCTACTAAACAAGCATCCTACATTTGTAGGACATTTGAAAAGGTCATTTTTTTATTTGTGACACTGTGCTATTATTTGGTATGGCAGGATTGGTCAAAGTATTTTGGGGAGATTAATAAATTATGGCACGAGGGCATTATGAATGCATGGTCCCTTTACTTCTCAGATATCGATACACAGATTTACAGAAAAAATCATGTAAATTTAGGGGCTCTGAGACTGACATATACGAGCGTCAATTTTGACATAGAATTGAGTCATGGCAGACGCGAAATTCAACTCAATTAAAACGTATTTTTCGTTGAGTAACGAACTTTTCAGTCCTGGAGCACCTAATTTAACATGAAATATTTGTTAACGTCTGATCCATTATGTCAAAGATGGATTCCGTCACGTGTAAAGTTAGTTATGGCACTTTAAAAAATGGCGCTCTTTAAAGTTATATAGCTGATTGCAGACAAGTTCTATCTATTTGCCAGTGTCAATTAGAGGGAATTGAATTGCGTGTTCATGCAGTTTGCATTACCATTTATATCACATTTATGGCTTTTGAAAGGGGATGCATATATTTGAGGTGGGTAGTGTGCATACATCTAAAAAATTAGTGTGTCACCAGGACTCTTTTTTTAGTGGTACTCCACCATGAAAATTGATCTGAATTAATTGACAGTAAATGAGCTTCGGTTAACGGAGATAAAAGAGTATGGTGATCATAAACGATTGATCCGTAATGTCGGTTCGTATTTAGTTTATCGATTTCTGATTAAAAAATTACCAGCACTGATAAAAGTTATGTTTCCTGTTGCAATCAAATGCTCTAGTTTTCAATTTGAATAAATGAAATCGTAATGATGTTAAATAGCTTTCTGATTTTAATCTCGATTTAATGGAAAACTATCAAAATCATTTTCATTAACATATTTATAACACTGATTCATAGCTGATAGACACAAAACCACAATTATTAATGATCATTCAATCATAATGCTTCCTCTCTCGGAGCTGCTCCATTACAGCAATATCAATTTCCGACGAAAAACAAATCACACCCATAAATATCCCCCTGAATTGGGTGATAAAAATTACTTTGCCTAAACGGAAATCGCTGCCGCTGCCACATTTAGGTATAGATACTGCTCCAATAAATAAATGTATCGAATACCGCTCGTTCAAAGGAGACCTGCAAATTAGAGCTAATGAAATAATAGTGCACCAGCGAATGGCCGAGCCGTCGCTGGAACAGACCTTCTACCGATGTTGAACCACCACTACCGTTGCAGGAGTTGCCAATAATTTATGGTTCGTTGGTATTCTCTTGGGGACCCAACTCAGCCATCAGGCCAGCCAGTCGGTGCATTGCTGCAGCTCTAGTGGTGGTCAACTTGGCGGCAAATAAAACAGCCTACGCGTGCAGGTTATCAATTTACCTGTGAGCAAGCATGACTTTATGACAGTTCGGTACGGATTCGGTGCAAAAATCGTGCAACATCCGCAAAATCGTGTCCACCGAGTGGTTGTTTTTACGGTTTCTGTATGACATGCAATCGGTAGCCATTCTGCACCTGGGTCCCACGATCTCGGTTGCTCAGGTCGGAGTGTGTTACAAGTTTTACAGCAAGGAGTCGCGGATAGCACAAATCTCAGCTGGGATCGGTGAGGAATTTGCGATTGCAAACAGGACAGGTGTGCAATCGATCGGCATCTTTGGTATGTTGCTTTTTTTCTCGAATGAAACAAATATGAGTTGCACTCAATTACATTTGCACAATGTGTAGTCGCAAATTTTGGGCCTCCATTGCAAATCACCCAGCGCGAGCCCATTTTAACGAGATATTTTTTAGCGTCCTTAGCAATGATCGGGTCCGATTTGTATCCTTCGTCGCCGCCGCCTGCCACCGACTGCCAGGGCGCATATGAAGAGCTCCGCGTACGCACAAATTACCGAAAATAATTGCACCATTACGGTTTAAGCTCAACCCCATTAATAACACCCCATCAAAACGTTAATACACCGGCCAAGAGGGCTCGAAATGCGAAGCGAAAAAAAAAGTACATATTTATGGAACAAGGAGACATAACGGCAATTCGTTTTCATTTTCTTTTAAACAGCAACCAATTTTTGCTTGCAACAAATTTTAACCAATTTCGAGCCACCACCCCCAGGGATGGCCTGACCACTGACTGGAGTGCGGTTGGCGGCTGCCTGACTTCTTGATGGGGCGCACACTGGACGAAGATTTAAATCCCATCGAGCGATGGTCAGGGTAAGCAGCCACAAGAAGCCACATACTGTTTTGCACTAATCATAAACCATTAATATTACGAAGGCAGCAACGTGAGCAATTTTTCGCCAACTTTTGGCACGACGACGACGACGACATGGTGTGGGGGCACACCACTCGGTGTATTTGAACTTTTTGGTTGCACTTTTTCGAGCTCCGAAAATCACCTGGGGAGCAGCGCTACTTTGTTTCAGGCGACTGGTTCTTTTTCGTTGGAAAGTTATAACACTCTGTATTTATATGGGAATGCATTTCTAAGTTGCATCTTCTAACGGTATGGATTCGTTTGAGTGAACCGAAGTGGCAGAACAAAACACTGTATAGTTTTTTTTTTAAATGACCCGTGTGGTTGTTATGATTGGAGATGAAGATATGTCGTGAAACATGTTCTGAAAATATTTGTTTGTTTGTTTTTCTATCGGAAACTTTTACAGAATTTTGGTCACCTAAACTGCCGGTAATCGCAAGTCAGGCCAATCTGCATTTTTTTTTATCAATTTTGAGTTAGCATCATTATTCAGTTTATCTTTCTATGTTTGGCTATTGGAGGGCCGACTGGGATTGAACATGTGCTGTTGAAAAAAGGTGGTTTGTTCAAGAAAAATTAAAAACAATACCTACTCAACTTGTCCCACAGCGAAAAGTAACCGCAAATCGGACCAATTACAAAAAAGGCTTACATTAAATAAACTATAAAACAACGTCACAGATATGTTTTAGGATTGCTTCAATAGAATTAAAAATGTTAGAAAACACATCGCATCATGAGATTTGTCTCAAGACAGATTTTTTCCACTTCCCCTAGGGTATCTGGAACATGTCCGGATGTGACCAATATACTGCCCATACCCGCATGTCAGTCCCATTTGAAAAATCGCCATGTTGAGAAAAAGACAACTTTGTATATTTATATAATTTGTTGTTTTCTCGTTGATTCTAATTATCAAGTACAGCACCACTGCTGAAATTAGTTGCATTACAACATAACAATATCGTGTGTAACTAAAATATAATTAACACTTTTGTTTATCACGAGAAAAATGAGCCGAAATCATATGGGACTGGTATGCGAGTACTTTCGTTGACAAGCGCAAAAGTACTCGCATACCAGTCCCATTGCGCACTATCGCTTGAGTTGTTTACCTCAGACGGAAGAAGTGCATTTCGAAATTAGCATTGGATTAGTACTTTTCGCGTTGCTCGATAAGTTACAGTTTGGTTAAAATGTCAGCTCTTGAAGCAATTAAAATATACGGTGGTGACAGTGAGAGTTCAGAAGACGAATTCTACGGATTTGACTCAAACAACAAATCGGAGCAGTACCCGGAAGTTTCCCGCACAGCTACTTTGTTTTTAACTCATCCAAATATTGAAGATGGGCAAGCTGTTGATCAGATTGATGTAGGGTTACCATATGGCATCCTAAAGGAGGACATGTCCTCCTTTTTCAATATTTTTTCTACATCCTCCTTTTGCCCGAAAATGTCCTCCTTTTTAATCCTTGCATTTATTCCAGTTACATATTCATAAAATTGTTTTCAAAGAGCGTTGTTTGCAGAGCTTATTGGTTTAACCTCATCTTATCTATCAAATACCATTCGATGATGAGACTAGGAGTATACTACAGCTGTCAACCCCCGCACATTTAGGCTGCGATCCATTTGGTAAACTTTCACTTAAATTTGACAGATGGAACATTTTCAAATAAACTTGCTTAATTCAGATATACGAGGGGCCTACCTTAGCTCAGTCCGTACAGGCGCAGCTACAAAGCAAGACCATACTGGAGGTGGCTGGGCTCGATTCCCGTTACGGTCTAGGAATTTTTCGTGTTGGAAATTTTCTCGACTTCCTTGGGCATAGAAGTATGATTGGACTTGCCACACAATTATAACAATGCAAAAATGGTACAGGCATCGAAAGCTCTCAATTGATAACTGTGGAAGTGCATCTAGAACACGAAGTTGAGAGCACGCAATAAGCTAATATGCGATATGCAATAAGCTTGAAATGCGAAGAAGAAGGAACAGAAGAAGAAGAAGAAGAAGAAATCAATTTTGACAAATAATTTCTCGAAAGTTGGACGATGAACAACAGAGGGATCTCAAACATTATAATTTATTTTCGAAGTATCAGTGGAAATTCATCAAATGTAACACTGCGTTCCATTTTTTTCTGAATTTTTACTTAAATTTGACATTTCTAAAAATAAATTACAATGTTCGAAAATCCCTCTGTTGTTGATTGTGTGATTTCCGAAAAGGTGTTTGTCAAAATTAATTCCTGGTCTGCCACAAAATAAGTCTGGTACAATAGCATGTTTATTTGAAAATTTTCTATCTGTCAAATTTAAGTTAAAATTCACCAAATGGATCACAACTACACAGATTGAGTTGCTTCAGTACCGCGGGCGTCCATGTACGGGCGAAAGCCTTCAACCGTACGGACGCCCACGGTACTAAAGCAACTCGTCAGCTGGGGCTTTAGCGGCCATATCATCCATTTCGTCCAAAATTTCCTGACTAGCCTCGGTAGGTAATATCAAATCCCGCACTTTCTGCGAGGAAACTGGCGTTCCCCAAGGTTCAGTGATCGCTTTTTAACTTTGTTCCTGGTAGCCATGAACAGTGTCTTCGAGCGGTTACCAGCGAACATCTGCATTTTCGTGTACGCAGACGACGTTCTAATCGTAGCCACAGGTCAAACTCCGGGACGAACGAGGATTAGAGCCCAAGCAGGGGTTTCCGCCGTAGCCAGATGGGCCGCTTCGAAAGGTTTTCAGCTGTCTGCTGAAAAGAGCGCTAGGTGCCACGTTTGCCAGTATGGTCTGCGGGCCTTCCATAAAGATCGGTAATCAAGCTATCCCATTGAAGAAAACTGTGAAACTGCTGGGGGTTGTCATTGATCGGTCGCTCAGTTTTGACCACCACCTTCAAGGGGTCAAGGCCAGCTGTCGCAGCAGGATTATCTTCATCCGCACAATCTCCCGTACCCACCGGTCCAACAACAGAGAAGTACGTTTTCGTGTTGCCCGGGCCATCGTAGACAGCCGGCTGATGTATGGACTCGAGCTGACCTACATCGCCACCGACAAGGCAATACAAATACTCGCACGAGCATCATCTCCGGTCTCCTATCCTCGGCGCCAGCCGATGCCAGCTGTGTCGAAGCCGGCTTTCTCCCTTTCCGGTACCGCATCTATGCAGCCATTGCCAACAAAGCCGCTGCATTTTCAGCAAATACCGCTGGCAACGACAGAATCTGCCTCCTTAGCGAGGGGGACAGAGTTACCGTACAATCACCAACGCAGAGCACCCCTCAGTGGCCAAGATTCACTGGTACGGAGATAAGAGTTGGCAATCTCCCGCACCAAACATCGACAGCCGGATAAAGGAGAAGTTCAGAGCCGGGGACAATTCCGTAGCCCTTAGGAGATCGGTAGCAGAGCTGACCGGATTGTACCCAAACTACATGCATCGTTACACGGATGGGTCAAGATCGAGAGCTGGAGTCGGAATGGGAATCGCTGGTGACATTTCCTCAACGAGTAAAAGTCACGGTTCCTGCGGATCGCCCAATCCGGATCCTGTCGGAGGTCCCGGTTCACCCCTGGATCCAGGGCATCCTGAAGGTTGCGCCACCAAACACTACCTACACATGGATTCCCGGACACTGTGGGATCCCAGGGAATATCGAGGCGAACAACCTACCCTGGTCAGGCCCATCTGGTCCTCGGTACTCGCACAAGGTACCGATACAGGACGTGAAGAGATGGATCACTTGCACAGCGAGAAGATGAATTGAATTAATAACCACTACAAGTTATAAACACTCTCAATTGAACCTTTAAAAATCATGAATTTATCATGAAATATTATTAAACCGTTTGATAAAAACTCATTGTCCTCCTTTAATGTTAAGAAAAGGAATAATTGTCCTCCTTAATCTCCAAACCTCAAATGAAATGTCCTCCTTTTTAAGTTTTTGATATGGTAACCCTAGATTGATGATGATAAAGCTATCGGTGATAACAGCAACTCTGCAAAGGATTCTGTGACCAGTGAAAGCATCGATTCGGAAGGAAGCTATTTTGTCGAACAGCGCAGAAAAAATCGTAAAAGAACGAAAAAAGAAAAACGTAAAGCTGTTGTGGAAAAAAAAGGTACAAGTTTCGGTGGATGAGAATCCACCGAAACTTGTACCTTGTGTTTGCCGAAAGCATGTTTATTTGAACAATGTTTCCAAGGACGATCAAACCCACATTCACCGTGCGTTTTGGAAATTAAATATCGCTAGACAGACTGCATTTTTTCGCGAAAGGGTGGATCGCGTTGCTGTTAAAAGGAGAAGTACACACCGTCACGATTTCAAGGAACCCCGTAAACTGCATTCGTATACTTTCTCGCTGTTTGCCGGAAATTTTTTCTCAACACCATTGGCTACGGAGAACATTGCGGGTAAGAAATATAAGCTATTTATTAAAAGATCATTTAAACATTTATATTGTATTTAATCCAGAAATATAATCTATCGGTACCTTCCTTCTGATGAGGACAACATATCTGCTAACCAGAAAATGCAAGGAAAATACCCAAGAAGCACTGATCGCAAGAATGCTGTAAAAGCTCATGTATTCTTGTACAATCCGACGATTTCACACTATCGTCGTGAACATGCACCAAACAGGCTTTATCTACCAACGGATATAACGGAGAAACAAATGTACCAAGAGTACCAAGAAGCGCACCCTGAAATGAAAGTGAGCTACACATTCTTTTGCAGAGTCGTGAAAGAGCTGAACACTTCTATTGTTAAACTCGGGCACGAGGAATGTGAAGCATGCGTTGCTGCTAGGCAACATCAGAATTTGTTGGGACACAAAACTGAAGATGGAAGACGTGGCTGCTCTATTTGTGCGAAGCATGAAGAGCACATGAGGCTCGTCAAGGAATCGCGTGATCAGTATCGCGCAGATGGCGACCAAAAATATTCGTTTTAGGTCAATCAGTTACCCCGACTTGAAGGTTTCAAGACGATCGTTTTTTCCAAACGTCTTCTGGCGTTCAACGAAACGTTCGCTCCAGTTGGGAACTATGCCAAGTCCAACTCAGTATTAGCGTGCCTGTGGCATGAAGCTGTAGCAGGCAGGTCAGCAAACGACATTATCAGCTGTTTTCATCGAGTCATCAACCATTTGGCTAATCTTCGGAAAATAACATTTTGGCTTGATAACTGCGCCGCTCAAAACAAAAATTGGGGACTATTTCTTCATTTGATATTGTTCGTCAACTCGCCATCAATTTAGACGAACGAAATAGTCCTCAATTTTTTTGAGTCTGGCCATACTTTCATGGCGGCAGATTCTTTTCACGCTGCTGTGGAGAAAGTTATGCGCCAAACTCCGCCAGTTACGTATCCAGAGTTTGTCAATGTCGTTGGAAAAGCGAAGAAAAGTGTCGAAGCATTTGATATGCAAGTAACTGATTTTTTTCAATCTACGTTCATCGTCAGTCAATACACCCTGAACCAATGTAAGAAGGGGCCATACATTGACAAAATCAGGCGAATCGTAATGCAAAAGGGCAGCTTGGAATTGCAATACAGCGGCTCTGTTACAGGCGACAGAGAACTCCAAAGCTGTTCTTTGTTTTCCAAGAAACTGCTTAAGCTGGCCACCGCTGAAGAATTTATTTTGGAAAACTCTTTAAAAATCTAAGAAAATCATCGGAGAGGAGCAAAAGTTGTTCTGTTACCTTTTCGTTTACCTGTTAAGGCAAATTAAGCATAGTTAAGTGAAATTTGATCAAATACACGCACTTTATACTAACTCGGAATATTTTTTATAGTTCATTAACAATAAAAAAAAAATATTAAAATCACGATACGTGACTGTGCAATCCTTAACAAATGAAAATTTACTTCAATCTATTTTTATGTGTCAAATGGGACTGTTATGCGGGTACTTTCAATATGGGACTGACCTAGTTTGGTATTTTTTTTATGTTTTACCCATATAAAGATGTAATTTTTAGTGTGATTTCTTAAAGTTCAATGAAAATAAACACCATTCTCAAGGTTAACTCAAAAATGATGAAAATTCATATGGGACAGTTATGCGAGTATCGGCAGTATAGTTCTTACGATACTCAGTTTGACCGCCAAAGGATATGGCTTCGAATTCTCATGTGATTCGATGTATCGCTAGATGGATTTTGATTTATAAAGGATTTACCATTTCCCCCGGGATATCCGGAACATGTCGCCGCAGTAAAATCTTTCACGCCGCCGAGTAAATTTATGTCACGCCTATGAAAAATCCGCAGCACCTTTTCAGTAACATTCATCTTGAACGCGTTGAAATTAGAGCTTGTGTGTGATGCAGCGATTGTCATTTAATTTTTTGACGTTTGTTCGCACATTCTCGATCTAGCATTCAGGAATGAATAATTTAGATCGGATTTAAATAATGAATAATTGACTATTTTTAACAACGCATTGATATTTGACCTCTTACAGGTCCAAGTTGTGCGGGATTCTACGTATATCTGAACTACATCATCTTCAAATACATAAACAAAAAGTTATATGTCTACAATGCATGTACATTCAAATATCTATCAGAGTAATGCAAGCATATCATTTATCGCTATTAACATACTAATAACGTTATTGAGCATTACAATTAATGGAAGAATTCTTAGGGCCTATTAAAATGTTACGTAATTCATCAGATTGCTTTTAAATATTATGCACCCCTACATAACGTACTTTTATTATACTTAATAAAATGGTTGTAACACTTTGCCATACGACTCCACCAACAAGCACTTGCTATACTTTTCTTAACAAATTCCGCATGCACGGCCAATGAGAACGACTCAAAATTGAGTAAAAATAACTAGTTCAGGTTACTCAAATTCGCGAAAACGTAGGTTGTTCATAGAATGAGTTATTTTCTCGAATATGACGATAACTGATTGTGGTTTTAGTCTGTCTACTAGAACACTTCTAACCTGTGTACATTTTTTTTAAATTTCCCCGGGAAAGTACCGAAGAAGTTACTCAAACTATGAGTGACCTACGTTTTAGTGATTTTGAGCAATCTGAACTCAAATGTGGGTAACATTTTTTGTCCATGTGCGGTTGGTTTGGAAAGTATTTTTTTCTAAATCATTAAAAATAAACCCACGCTGACCCACACCGCCACGCCAGCGCCGCCGAAATCAAACGGCGTAACGCCACCACGCCACTGCCGCCGGCAGAAAATAACATATCACATAACAATTCCATAATCTCCGGTTAAATTATTGGGCACTCGCAAGAGTATCGGCCCGTCTGCTGCTGGACAGGGGTTGAACGGGTGTTCCTTGATTTTGTTTTCCGTCGATCTTGTTTTCCGTGCTGAGCACCAATGCTACCGACGCAGCTCCCACACCTTAACGGCATTGCTTCCCTTCCGAAGGAAGGCGTGATCAGAGATGTTATGCCTCAGAACATCCCGGCGCACCGACTGGGATTGAACCCAGGCCACCTGGAGTGAGAGGCAATCACGCTTACCACTACACCACCGGTGCCACTTGGTGTAATTCTCAATTATACACTGTTAGAAAGTAAAAATCCGGCTAATTTTCAGTTCGTCCAAACGGATTAAATAGAATATGCTCAGGTCGCGGCGATTAACATGTCTATTAATGTCAACTTGATAGGAGGTGGCATGCATTAAGAAACGTAAACGTGCATTACGTCACACAAAATTGCAGGAAAATCAAGCACCACATTTTGCCTTATTGTTCTTTTATCAAATTTATTACTTATCACAGATATCAAAACTCCGCCCCTTCCGAGACAGAGACATATATTCACATAACCTTTTGATGATCCCTATAGGATGAACGCCTCTTTCTCACCAATGCACAATGGTCCCATAGCCGTTTTTAGGAAGACAAATTCAGTAGCCAACTATCGGCGTTTGTCGAGTGTTCTCGTGTCCAGGAGCGTGTTTTGTGCCCGGATTTTAGTATCGCGCTAAAATGACGATGCCTCAAGTATTCCATGAGAAGGCCAGAAGGTCACCCCCCGTGCCACGTCACAAAGCACGGCACTATACAAAAATGAGCCAAACTGGACTAACTGCAACTCAATTACAAAAGCCACATATTACACAATAGAAGTTTAGCTAATCACACGTCAAACGTCTTTCGGCAACAAATTGGGGGTGCAATTAAAAAAAAAACAAAATCGGCCGCGTTACGCAAAGTGGTCAGGTTTTGACCACTTATAACCCTGTCAATAGTGGATGGGTTTTAATTCTAAACAGGTCAAGGATTTTTCTACAAATCTGCTAAAATGAACATTTTATCAATTTCAAATGGGTCACTATTGAAAATTACACAAATGTCCAACTGTTGCAATGGAGATCAAAATTATCACCGACTTCCAGCAAAAAGCGCTTTCCCTAACACAGATTTCAAAATCAAATCCCATCGGGTCTCGCTGAACAGTACGTATTCAATCACGTGGCGTTGACCATTGTTCTCCAGTACACAACGAAAGGCTACCCGCAAGCAGTTAGCTATTTAAGGCTGCCCTCAAGAGCCTTCGATCGCACCGCTATTGATCGGATATAGTTGCTCGTCGTGAGCCGCTGTGGGTGATTTGTGCACGAAATTGCGTAATTTTGTCATAAAAAGTTGGAAGGGTTGTATACTAGATACGACCGCAGGGTTGCCGTTGGATAACGTATGTTATGTGTTGTACTTAATTGTGTATATTATATTTTTTGGAATATTCCTTAATAACTCTTTTGTGAAGTTTGGTGGCCTTGAAAAGGGCCGTTTTGTTGGGCTGATGTTGTTGGGTTTGCTCTACTCTGTCGCCCTGGAGGAGCTTTGGAATGATGTTGGTAGTTCGAAGACAGACAGCATCTCCCCTTCCAGCGTTCCCACACCCCAGTATAGTCCCCACATTTAAGTGTAACTGTGATATTCTGGAAAGAAATTGTCTTCAAAACTAACTCTTTGTCGAATTATTGGTGGCCCTAAAAAGGGCCGTTTTGGTTGTGGTTTTGGAATGATGGACTGAATAAATGATTATGTTTGAAAAAATTCAGTTTTTGCTCCGATCAACAACCATAACCATACGGGGCAATATGAGCACCCCAGTAAAAGTTAAGGTTTTGACAGGTTTTCACTAGAAAATAACATGCAGGAATCAAGTGAAATAGAAACAAAAGTTCTTTTAGCAACAGTTACGTGTATTGCTCGCTGTAAAACCAGCGGATCAGTAAAATGTAATATAGTGAATGCGATGCTTGTTTTCTTGACTGCATATCTTATAATATTCTAGAGATTTTGAGCTAATGTTACATTTCCATTATTATCTTAGACATGTAATTGAATTTTGATACGGTTTTCATGGAGATGCATATTAGAAACATTTTCAACAAGTTTGTAAAAAAAAAATAGATTGAGTTAATAGGTATTATGCCCAAACGAACGGTGGCCCATCTCGCCCCGTATGGTCTTCTTGCCCCCATCGCCTCTATTGGACTGAATTCGGAAACGCTCATGTCCAACCGGTTTTCATTTTGGGCTGGAAATTCTCCAAAGCAACATATTTAAAAAATCTGGGGAAATCCGGAACATAATTAAAAATTCTTGAAATAAACGTAATAACATATAAGTGAATTATATCTGGGTAAGTATCTGGCAAGACGATTGAAAATCTGGAAAATCAAATAAATCAGGAATACTGGCAACGCTGTCTCGTTTCATGCCCGTAGAGACAACCGACACTCATCCCATTTTCAGTATTTTGCTACCCACAGTATTTATTGTACCGTCCCTGTATTCATAATATGCTACTCGACGCAGGTATAAGAGCACCTTCGACGGTCGAAATGTCATCATTACAGTTTCAGCGTTCATCTGCTCGTGTCATTCGTATATCAGATCACCTTATTTACATTTAAATATGTCTGGACGTGGAAAAGGAGGTAAAGTCAAGGGAAAGGCAAAGTCCCGTTCGAGCCGTGCTGGATTGCAGTTTCCAGTCGGTCGTATTCACCGTCTACTCCAAAAGGGCAACTATGCCGAGCGTGTTGGAGCCGGTGCTCCCGTCTACCTGGCTGCCATGATGGAGTATCTGGCCGCTGAAGTTCTCGAGTTGGCAGGAAATGCCGCCCGTGACAACAAAAAAACCCGAATTATCCCACGTCACCTGCAGTTGGCCATCCGCAACGACGAAGAGCTGAACAAACTTCTTTCCGGAGTGACCATCGCTCAGGGTGGTATCCTGCCAAACATCCAGGCCGAGTTTCGTTTTCAAAACAGTTTCCTTCGTGGTGCGCAAGGAGTGATAAAACGAATCCATTAAAAACATGGTTGAATCTTTCTTTCATGCTCTCCCTAGTTAATTGATATCCTCATCGAGTAGGTTCGATGATGGTTGGTTAGTGTAGAGAAATTAACCAGTGCAGTGTTATCATTCCATCCATATCTAAAATTAAACTATCGACTAAATTTTCAATAGCGCCCTAAAATATCCATCAGTACCGTCCCAACGACGCGTTCATATAGATAAGATTGGTAAATAGCAGATTTTTAGCGATGGGCCCAATCTTAGATCCATTTCTCCTACCTTGAAGAGCTGCGGTGGCCCTGGACTTATGGCCTACATTGATGCAGCGGAATGAAATTCAATATTTTGATTGCCGAAGCATACACTCAAAAAATTTACCACATGATGAAAACCATGTGAACTTCACATAGCTAAAAATCCCACCACAAAATCACATGAATATCATGAGGCCGATGAAAGTCATATGAAAAAAAGTGTCGGAAAGGCATTAGAAAATTAATCGTTAAACTCTTTCTTGATAATGTTGTGGCCCTGAAAAGGGCCATTTTTCCAACGCGCTCGGCGTAGTTGCCCTTGCGGAGCATACGGTGAATACGACCGACTGAGAACTGCAGCAGCTGGGCATTCCATGACGGCGGCCTAGTATACCGAAGCACTGGCACCAACGCACTCGGCGTAGTTGCCCTTTCGCCCCCAGGCTCTGCTGCCGCTGCTCTGCTGCCGCTGCTCTGCTGCCGCTGCTCTGCTGCCGCTGCTCTGCTGCCGCTGCTCTGCTGCCGCTGCTCTGCTGCCGTTGCTCTGCTTCCGCTGCTCTGGTACTGCTGCTCTGCTGCTCTGCTGCTGGGTCGACGATCGGATAGACAATGATGGAACAGGTGTCAGATACTCGCATCTGATGTCTCGGTTGGAGAAAGTATAAGAATATAAAAAAATCAATCGATCTTCACCATTTTTAGACAATGGTTTACTTTTAACCATTTTTCAATAGTTTACAGAATGAAATCAATAGTTTTGAAACATTCAGCAAATTGCTAGAAATATTTCCAATCGATTGATGCCATTATCTCGTAAATCTATCGAGAGACGGTTGAGTTATTATGGTTCAAAATCTTTTAATTTTTCGTAACGCATCCAAAATGACTGTTTTCAATTTTGTACACCCGTATGTTGTCGAAAGACGTTATCCAACGTCAAAAAACGAGGCGTTTCCGTGATGGAAAAAAGTGGTTTCTCTAACACAGTCGCCGAATATTGATACCAAACACATAATCCTACGCCAAGTCTGGTGGTGTCTTGGATACAACCACTTATTTTTTTTCCTGCTACACACTTAAGTTTTTTTTGCCGAGATTGGCACCACCAAGCAGGCTCGGCATTTATTTTTACTGAGATCTCAGAAAAAAATATGTTTGTTAGCCGAGATCTCGGCAAAATTCGCGTTTGTTAACTGAATCTCGGCAAATTTTTCACTGAAATCCAGCAAAATAGATTGCCGAGCTGCCCTGTGGTGCCCATCTCGGCAAAAAATCTACGTGTGTAGATTTAATTCCTGGCCCATTGTGCACTGTGCAGCGCAATGGGAGCACCATGAAGCGATTCAGAAGTCTTTATCCTTCAAGAAAAGAAACAACATGTTGGTTGAAACCATTGCCCAGCCGGGATATTTAGTTTAGTCGCCGTTTAGCTCTTTTTTGCCCAGAATTTGACCTCCAGCCAATGCGACACAACAAATTACATGAGAGTTCAAAACCAAGATCATTAGCAATCAATTGAGTAGCTGGAACCAAATTGATCTCTCATGCATGTGCTCAGAGCCCTTGTATCCAAAATTCTACATGATGTAAATATAAATATTGTATATCATTACACGAAAAGGGCACTTATCACCGATAGGTGGATTAATCAGGGTTGTATGTCATGTATTTACAGATGTATAAAAATATAAAAATTGTACATTTTTAATATCTAGTTCAATAGTGAAAAGTCAATTAGAGTTCGTTTAGGTTATCCAGAATTTCACATTTTCAACCTAAAACACTATATGTTCATTGTACATATGCATAAATTGAATTTCTACATATGGTTTTGTCAACTTATCTCTTTGTATTCAACTTTCAACAGAGCAGCTCACCTTCATTCATTCATTGAATCAAATCCCACTACAATCACACAGAGCCAGCAATACATGTATCTGTTCGTAATCACAATCTTGCACACCCAGACAAAGTATTGGGTTGACTTGGGTCTAATTACAGCCGTCCGGTCGATGCGATGTTGGCGCTCGCCAATATAATTGCGCGGGAGGGCGCCACCATTACATATCGGACTTGTTCTGATTGAGAGATTGTGATCATTCGACGAATCGAAACCTTATTCCCCTGCTCTGTCCCACCTCATTCGTGATCCAACCACAAGCAATGTAGCAACTTTTGCAAATTTCGTAATTAATCGTACGTTGTGATGCAGGGGGGAAATCCTGCTTTTTCTGCGTTCTAATTATCACCTAGTTCAGATCTCTGCCGCGCGTTCGGTGAATAGGCATTAGCAAAATTGGACATAGTTATACTCTCAGCATAACAATCAACAGATGGGGCGCCCGGGGTTCCTTATGGGGAATTGACGTCAGCAGGCATGGTTGCTGCAATTTCACATGGGATTGAAGAAAAAGAAATCTCCGTGGTGAAATATTTGCGAGCGTATCTGTGTATGTGTGTGTAAGTGAAAATAGAGAAAATCTTTTCTTTACTGTTTTCAATGGGCTCCGAGGTCCATGTTTCACCTCCCTCGCACGTGCAATAGTCATTCAGGCTCTAGCATATGTATACAGGGATGCCAGATGTACAGACATTTCTGTATTTATACAGACATTTGATCATGCATACATACTTCATGCAGAGAACAGACATTGGTAAAAAGTGACATAAATATTAAAACAGATATTGATAACTATCCATTATCATTCAAAAAAAGTTTCAATAAAGAATTGACAGCAGCTACTTGTCAAAATGCTGTGTTGAGATTACACTATACGTTCACTAACTGAAAGACTTTAAATTATATGCCTTTAAACTAAAAGAAGTTTAAGTTTGTCGAACACTTATCTGTCAAATTGCAATTACAAACCGTTATACTAAAAGTGCATTTCATGACGTCAAGATTAACCAAATGAAGACAAAGATGAAAACTGATGCATTTTAGTTGCTTTTGACAACTAGTTTGACAAATGAAATGCATTTTAGTTAGCGAATGCCGTTCACTAGGTGACACGTTAACATGTTTCAGTGACTATGACTAGACGCTGAAGAAGTTTGCAAGTACTAAACGAAATCTGTTAAAGTTTTTTTTAAGTGATAGCGAAAGTGAATAGTGAAAGTGAATTAGTGAAAGTGAATTAGTGAAAGTGAATTAGTGCCAGTGAAAGTGAATAAGTGAAAATGAAAGTGAATTAGTGAAAGTGAAATCGAGTAAATGATTTTTTTTTCCTTGATTTGTTTTCCGTCGATCTTGTTTTCAGCGCTGAGCACCAATGCTACCGACGCCAGGGAAGCAGCTTCCACACATGAACCCTACCTATCGACCCATCAACTCAAGAACCGGGGACCAACGGCTTTACTTCTCTTCCGAAGGAAGGCGTGATCAGGGATGTTATGCCTCAGAACATCCCGGCGGCACCGACTGGGATTGAACTCAGGCCTGCTAGGGAGAGAGGTAATCACGCTTAGCACTACACCACCGGCACCGCTGATTATTGAAAATGAAAGTGATACAATAGTAGTACAATTTAAATGAAAATCAACGTAATAAGGTATACAATTATTCTACTAAAACGCTCATCAATCAATTTAGATGTTTCAGTTAGCGAACGTTCTACTGTAATACTCTGGTGACACGACTTAAGCGACAGAATCCGCTCAAATTCGCATTTCCGTTTTTGGATCTGGCGTGAACTCCACAAGGATTAGTTCCACTAAGTTTGAATTCAAAAAAGTTTCAGTTTTAATTTTCAGATGACTCCATTCCAATAATTATGTTTCCAAAAAACATAATTGCTTTTGCTAAAAATGGCTTCAATTATAATTTTCTTGTGGGCGCTTTCGATAACTTCGTGGGAACAGGTTAATGAGTTTTTTTAATGGAATCAGTGAAAGAATGATCTGGGTTTATAAAGTCTCAGTGCTTGATGGAATTTTCAAAATGTACTCAAATTTTTCAGAACGTTTCTGGAGTTCCCGGTACGTATCTGAACTTTTCTGGGGTCACTAAAAAACTTTGAAATTGGCAGATCCTCTCTTAAGCACTTATAAGATCTTCGAAGTTTACTGATCCTTTCAGTAATTCGTCAAACCTATCATGAGTCCTTCAAAATAGCTGCTCCTTCTCTTCATTAACTTCCTTATTATCTTAGACTTTAAATGAGAAGTAAGTTTAGCAAATTCCAGACAAGTTCAAATAGCTTCATAGAAGTTTGGTGCACTCCAGGGATTTCTTGCACATATCGATTAAATATACTGAATTTTTAAGAAGATCTGTGGTCTTCAGAGAAATTTTTTGAAGCACAATTCATAGCAGTTTAGAAAATTTCAGAAAGGCTCAGGAAACACGTAAATGATAAACCTTTTTACGTTGATTTTCCATTCTTCTTTAAAGATGGCAGTGTCTAGTCATAGACTGAAGAATTTTGCAAGTAGTAAACGAAATACGTATCTGTTATAGTTTAAAGTGCTAGTGAAAGTAAATAGTGAAGCTGAATTAGTAAAAGTGAAATGGAATTAGTGGAAGTGAATATGATACAATAGTAGTAAAATTAAAAGGGAAATCAACGTAAAAGGTATATCCTGAGTCTTTTCTTCACATACAATTATGCTAGTAAATCGCTCATCAATCAATTTAGAACCTAAATGATGTTTGGATGAATTTCAAAAGAGTTTAGCAAACTGTAGTGAAGTCTAGCTTATTTTAGAGAAACTTCTTGAATTTTAAATAAGATCAATGGAATTCAAAGAAATTCAGTCAATTTTATTCTGAGCAGTTTGGGCGAACTTCAGAAAAAGTTAGGAAAATCGGATCGATTCTTCGAAGACGCTCGAGAGATCCTCAGGGAAGCTTAGAGTAATTTTAGAGAAGTTAAGATCCGTGTAGCTCTAGCTCTAGCTAGCCTCCCCCTCACTCTCACTATTTAAAATTCCTGATACATACAAATACAGACATTTCAGTAGCTTCCATACAAATATTTTGCAAAAGTATCTGGAACCCCTGTTCATGGGTGTAGTTTCAGTTTGATTCGATCGCTCCAGGGGCCAGCAACGGGAAATGGGATGTGTAAGCGTAATTGGTTGTGAAATGGTGGATTCGGGGTGAAATTGTGAGATGTGCATGGCATTGTTGCAACTATGTAACGTTGAAATCTTTCGAAAGGAATGGACTTTGGAATGACCTCCTCGCGCATACACCAACCATTTATCTGAGCATTTGTTCGCCGATGGATAAGTTCCATATCTCTGCCATATTTAACCGAACCTGACATTCAATTACACGTTGATAATCTTCACCACTTGCATACGCCGGATAAGCTTCTGTCCTGTGCGGCACCCGGTCGATTTCGGCTCGGCTGCTGTCGCACGCACTTTCAAAAGTGACTGGCACAGAACAAACACCCGCTTAATTGCGAATCCGATAACTTATCACAACCGTGCTAACAATGATCGGGCCACAGTGTGGTGGATTATGATAATGCCGAAATTTACGGCCATTGAAGGTGCCGACGGAGCTGAGGAGTCCCTACCGTGTCGGGTGCGTTTCGGAACAATTTCGGTCTTTTTGGGAAAGATGGCCGTCATGTGTTTTGATTTTTTCCTTGTGTATTTTAAACAAGTGAATGGATGCACAATATTGCAGTGTGATGCAAAAACCGCAGTTAAAACAGGCGCCAATGTGATGTGTGATAAATGGCTTTTGGGTATGGGAATGTCCCCCAAAATTGGTGGCATGCGATTGACTTTTATAATTTACTCGAATGTGAGTTTTCAATCACAAAGCGCTGAAATCTGAACTTTCCGTCCATTGGATCCGCCCATCCACCAGCAGTAACAACATCAACGACGTGCAAAGGTCATCGTGGTCATTCAAATCACCATTTACACGTCACACCACGTAAACCCACCCATCCAGGGCTGGAAGACAGGGGCAATCTTTCCTCCGCGAGAAAAAGCGATCCATTGGTCGTCGGCGGAAAATGTCAGGTCAGCTTAACGATTGTTTAACCGTTTTCAACACGTTAATTACACGTTTCCACAAACTGTCAGGTCCGGTCCGGGTACGGCAGCCTAGAGCCGAGCAAACCCCCAGCAAGAGTCCACAGCTTGCGAAGTAGAAGAAAAAGAAGTGAGAGTTGACCAAAAGACCCCCGTAACTACTACTGCAACTACTCGGAGACGCCTTTTGTTTGACTGACAGACCCCTCGGTGGCCACGACGACGCCGACGAGGACGGACAAGCAGCCTGCCATCAGCGCAGTGCGCGCAACTCAAGAATAATTAAATCAATTTCGATTGGAGAGCAATCTGCGGGACTCGTTGGCAGCAGCAAGCAATTCAATGATCGACGTCCGGTCCCAGGTTGCGGTTGAGGGTGGCTTGGTTTGGGTGAGAAATACTACACAATTGAGAAATTGAACAACTGGACAGGCGCCCAACAAAGCACAACGAAACGCACTGCTGGCTCTGGTTGGAGGCGACGTCAAGCGTGGCCCAAATTGAGATGCTTATCGAAAACGTTAATTTCTTCGAACACTGATTTTTGCGGAGGTTGGCGTGAACTTTTAAAGCGGATGTTGGCTTGAGAATAAGGCGCACAATTGCATGTGGACGTGAGGGACATTCGAGTGAGTTGATGAGTGCACTAAGGACAGGAAGTATTGATTTTAACTGAGATGGAAACAATTAATATTTCTGCGCGTTGTTCGTATTCTACGTAGATCGTTTTGGAGAGTTTTTGGACCCTCCCCCCTCATATAACCTCGTCGCAATGGCGCAGAGAGGGTGGTAAATATAGAAAATGTCATATTATACAAAATATGGGTCAACTTTTACATTATTTCATATACCAGAATGGGAATGGATTTTAGCGATTTTTGCTATGGCCACTTAAATATTAATAGAGATGACATGTTGTTATGTTCAAGATCCACAGTGGAAATGTTGTGCAGAAGTATCAAAATGTTGGGAAAAGTGTTTTCTTTTAAATCGAGGAGATTTTGGAACTCACATTTTAAGTATTTAATTCATTATAACCAGTGTTGGCAAAATTATCAATCAATTAATATTTTTCCGCTCTAATACCCTCTCAATATCACACGTGATATTGCAACAAAATATCACGCTTGATATTGATTTTACAAGCTCCTTTGATACTGCGAGATTATTCACAACGTGCAAATATCAAACTGAGAGCTGACTCGACACAAAACTGATTCCGTTGCACATCGTTTTCTTAGCAGTGATGGAAAAGTTCGCGAAAACTCACTATGACTCGCGAACTTTTCTCTTGGTGAACTTCGTGTAATATCGCGAACTTTTCCAACACTGTTTCTTAGAAAGAGAAAGTATATTTTGCTATCTCTTTTTACTCTTCACCGATGACAGACACGAAAGGACTGCTGCTAGCCGTTATGGAAGCTTCGGTTGCGTTCGGGCAAAAATCATTAAACTCAATCTTTCATTTACCATACAGCTGATTGGGAGCAATGTCGAACATTTATGGAATATAACTTCGATTCAAACATTCCTTTGCAAACCAAAGATGAAATTAATTATGCTCTTGAATCTCTGACTACTTCTATAATTGAAGCAAGAGCTGCCTCAGTACCAAAATGGGAGATTAAATTCGATTCAATTATAATAGACGACGATCTTCCGCTCTTGATCCGTCTTAAAAATGTCCGTAGGAGACAATATCAAAGAACACGCGATCCTGCCATGAAAGTTATCTGGCGAGATTTGCAAAAACAAATTAAAAAGCGATTCTCTGCCCTGAGGAACAAAACTTTTGAAAATAATGTTTCTAAATTAGACCCGAGTTCCAAACCCTTTTGGAAACTCACAAAATTTTTGAAAAAACCTCAAAAGCCAATCCAGCGCTTAAAGAAGGTGGTAAAATTTTGATCACAAATTTGGAAAAAGCTCAGAAACTTGCTAAGCAATTGGAGAGTTCCCATAATTTCAGTTTGGGTCTTACTAGTCCTATTGAGAATCAGGTTGCTCGGGATTTTCTGAATATTTTCTCTCGGGAAAATATTTTTGATGATTCCTGGGGGACTGATTTGGACGAAGTAAGGTCTATAACTAAAAATTTTCGAAATATGAAAGCTCCAGGTGATGATGGAATTTTCTATATCCTCATCAAAAAACTCCAGAGAGTACCTTGTCTTTCTTGGTAAAATTATTTAACAGATGTTTAAATTTGTCATACTTTTCTGATAAATGGAAAAATGCAAAAGTTGTTCCAATTTTGAAGCCGGATAAAAATCCAGCTGAAGCTTCTAGCTACCGTCCAATAAGTTTGCTTTCTTCAATAAGTAAACTTTTTGAAAAGATAATTTTGAATAGAATGATGCTTCACATCAATACGAACTCAATTTTTGCAGATGAGCAGTTTGGATTTCACCATGGGCATTCAACTACTCATCAACTCTTGAGAGTTACCAATTTAATTCGTTCAAACAAATCTGAAGGCCACTCAACTGGAGTTGCTCTTCTAGACATAGAAAAAGCATTCGACAGTGTTTGGCATGAAGGTTTGATTGCTAAATTGAAAAAGTTTAATTTTCCACTTTATATTATGAAATTAGTTCAAAATATTTAACTGACAGAACTCTGCAGATAAATTATCAAAATTCCAAATCTAATCAACTACCTGTTAGAGCAGGAGTTCCTCAGGGTAGCATTCTTGGGCCTATTTTGTATAACATTTTCACTTCGGACCTCCCTGATTTGCCTCAGGGTTGCCACAAATCTTTGTTCGCTGATGACACAGGCATTTCCGCTAAAAGAAGAAGTCTTCGTGTTATTTGCAGCAGACTGCAGAAAAGTTTAGATATTTTCTCTTCTTATTTACAAAAATGGAAGATTTCTCCCAACGCTTTCAAAACACAACTTATAATATTTCCACATAAGCCTAGAGCTTCGTTTTTGAAACATAGTAGTAGTCACATAGTCACTGTGAACGGAGTTCCAATTTCCTGGTCAAACCAAGTGAAATATCTTGGATTAATACTTGACCAAAAATTAACTTTTAAAGATCACATTGAGGGCATTCAAGCCAAATGTAGCAAATAAATAAAATGTTTGTATCCTCTTATAAACAGGAAATCCAAACTTTGCCTCACGAATAAACTTCTAATATTTAAACAAGTTTTTAGACCGGCCATGCTTTACGCTGTGCCAATATGGTCTAGTTGTTGCACTACCAGGAAAAAAGCACTTCAAAGGATTCAGAACAAAGTTCTGAAAATGTTTTTGAAGTTGCCTCCCTGGTACAGTACAACCGAAGTACATAGAATTTCGAATGTTAAGACTTTAGAACAAATGTCCAACAAAATAATTAATAATTTCAGGCAAAAATCGTTGCAATCCTCAATTGCAACAATTAATTCCCTTTATACTTAGATAAGATTTAGTTTTAGTTTTTAGTTTTAAGATATCAATTGTAATACTGACATGTAGGTTTAAAAAAACCTGTTTAAAATACTGAATTGCCAAGACAGGAACAATGTAAAAACACTTAGCTATATATCATAACAATTAAGGCTGGTAAATTACTGTAGTAACTGGAGCACCTAGGATAAAATAAAATGTAATTTATTTTGAATTTGGAACAAATAAAGAGTAAAAAAAAAATAAACTCCATCTCTCCAAAGTTTGGTGAGATTTGCAGCTGGTGAGTTTTGTTAGCATGATATTCGGAGCTGCGATATCACAGCTTGCAAATTCAAGCGCAGTTGTTTGCTAGTTGATTTTTGTCTACGAAAATCAAGCGTGATCTTGGGCATTGGCGCGATTTGATTTTTTGATATTTTTCCAACACTGATTATAACAACTAAATACAAATTCAAACCAATTCCATTTTAATATTTTGATTTTACCTGAAAGACCCATTTAATTTGCCCCCCTCAAAGTTTTGCCTGACTTTTACAGATTTGTTTTTCAAATTTTCCCAATTTCATCTGACTTTCTTCGGAAGTTTCCTCTGATTTCTTCAGACATCCCTAGGAGGTCTTTTTAACTTTCTCCGGATATTTTATTCTCTATATTCCCTTAAAATAATCTTAAGGCTTCTCCTGAAAATTTATTCTAGTTTTCTTAGACTGTTCACCTAAACTTTCTTCCATCTTTCCACGTAAGCTTGTTTCAGTTTTATTAGGATTTTTTACGACTTCCACCGAAAGAGTCCTGCAACTTAAGAACTTAATTTCGGTTTTTCTAGACTTGATCTGGAAGTTTCTTCTGACTGACGTTGGTCAATCAAAACAAATTATTTTGAAAGCTTCTTCCTAGCTCCCCCAGAGGACCTGCTGACATGCCCCAACAATATCTGCCGATTTCTTCTGTAAGTTTCTGTAAACTTTTTCTGAAAGTTTCTTCCGACTTGACAGAAATACTGGCTCGTCAGTTAACTGAAAGAACCCCAATCTTCCTAAAAGTACCAAGGCTGCAAACAGAGTATGGTTGACATGACTGGTCCTCGACAATACGACAATCAATCGTTATGATTCATCCACCATTCGAAAGGTATGGCTATCTCCTTTCGTTTGGAACTGGTAGAAATCCGATTGGAACTTGTGGTTGGTAAGCCAGAACAGTAAAACCCGGAAGAGTCCAGAGCAAAATGCGAGTCGATTCATGTTGAAATGACTGGTTCTCGGCAATTTTGTTACCATTATGGTGCTGTGGTTGTGGGTAGTCGTGGGTAGTCGACGACTACTAAGCTCCAAGCCGAAAAAAAGTTTACAAAATAGGTAAAATATAGCAATCAAATTCAATAACAAGCGTTTCTGATGCACATGTTCAGGTGGAAATTGAAAATCGATAAATTTGAAACGGTAAGTTCAGGGACAAATTATCAAATCGTAAAATTTTAAATGGCTTGTGGCCCTGACATACACCTTTAGGGAAAAATTGAAAACAACGTTCAATGGCTGCGCCCCTTATAAACACGTTCTGAATTTTATTTAATAAAGTTATATTTGAAAAGGCTTGCGCCCCTGGTAAGCATGTTTAAAATGATTAAAATCGTTCAATTTGAAGTGTCCCTGGTAGATAAATTTACGGAAAAATTTGAATTTAAAATGTCTTGCGCTCCTGATCAACATGATCTAGGAAATATTGAAAAATATTGTTAAATTTAAATGGCTGGCGCCTCTAAATATAATCAGGGAAAAATGAAAAAAAAAAAATAGTTATGCGCCCCTGGTAGACATGTTCAGGGAAAAATAAATAAACTTGAAATAAATTGCGCCCCTGGTAAACCTTTTCATGTTAAAATTGATAAAAATATTTAAATTTGTAATGGCTAGCGCCCCTGATATACACCTTCAGGGAAAAATTAATAACAAATATTTTTAGTTTAAATGGCCACCGCTCCTGTTAAACAAGTTAATTTTGATGGTGCTTTCAAAATTCTTTCACGGTGAGGTATGGGGAGTAGTTTGGAATCATATAAAAAAAGATCGACATCACTTCGGAAAGTACTGAATCACTTGAGAATAGTTCAGAATCACTTCGAAAAGTACTGAATCACTTAAGAAAATAATTGAATCACTTCATAAACATTCGGAATCACTTCGGAAAGTATTGAATCATTTCAGAGAACACTGAATAGCTAATGAAAAGATCGAAATCACTTCAGAAAGTACAGAATCACTTCAGAAAAGTTTGGACAGAAATGTAGCATTGTAACATGGAACTGCAAGTCTCTCAATTTCTTGGGAAGTACCCGCATTCTTTCCGATTTATTGAGAGTCCGCAAGTTCGACATCGTAGCGTTGCAGGAGGTTTTCTGGAAAGGATCGTCGGAACATACGTATAGGGATGGTTATACCATCTACTAGAGCTGCGGCAATACACATGAGCTGGGTACAGCTTTCATCGTGATGGGCGAAATGCAAAAGCGCGTGATTGGGTGGTGGCCAATCGATAGAAGAATGTGCAAGTTGAGGATCAAAGGCCGTTTCTTCAATGTCAGCATAATCAACGTGCACAGCCCTCACTTAGCAAGTGACGATGACGATATAGACGCTTTTTACGCGCAGCTGGAACGGGAATACGTCAAAATTGTCATCGGTGATCTTAACGCTCAGGTCGGCCAAGAGGAGGCTTTCAGACTGGTTATAGGAAAGTTCAGCGCTCACCAGCTAACGAACGCCAACGGCCTTAGACTTATCGATTTAGCCGCCTCTAAGAACATGGCCATACGTAATGCCTACTTCCAGCATAGCCTCCCATATCGGTACACCTGGAGATCAACGCAGCAGACAGAATCGCCAATCGACCACGTTTTGATCGACGGAAGGCACTTCTCGGACATTATCGACATCAGGACCTATCGCGGCGCAAATATCGATTCGGACCACTACCTTCTAATGGTCAAGGTGCGCCAAAAACTTTCCGTTGCTAACAACATTCGGTACCAACGCCCTCCACGGTACAATCTGGAGCGACTGAAGCTGCCTGAAGTCGCAACTGAGTACGTGCAATGCCTCGACGCAGTGTTGCCGGATGAGGGAGAGCTCACCGAAGCCCCTCTTGAGGACTGCTGGAGCAACGTGAAAGCAGCCATTAACAGCGCTGCTGAAGGCGCCGTTGGGTTCGTGGAGCGAAATCGACGGAACGATTGGTTCAACGAAGAGTGTCAGACGGTTTTGGACGAGAAGAACGCAGCGCGGGTGGCGATGCTGCAGCAAGGAACCCGTCATAATGTGGAGCGATATGATATAAACAGAAGCGAAGACAGCAAACCCATCTTTTCCGGGATAAGAAGCGCCGCCTGGAAGAGCTGGAGTGCGAAGAAATGGAGCAGCTGTATCGTTCTCAAGAAACACGCAAGTTCTACAAGAAACTCAACGCATCCCGCCAAGGCTTTGTGCCGCGAGCCGAAATGTGTCGGCTAAGGAAGGGGGTATCTTAACGGACGAACGTGTGGTTAAGATTGAAAGGTGGAAGCAGCACTACGATGAACATCTGAACGGCGCAGAGGCGGAGGACCAAGGCGGCAGGAGGAATGGCTTCGTCGGTACAGCGGATGAGGGGGACATACCAGCTCCCACGATAGGTGAAGTTAACGATGCTATCCGACAGCTTAAGAACAACAAAGCAGCTGGGAAAGATGGTATCGGAGCGGAACTTATCAAAATGGACCCGGATAAGTTGGCCACTTATCTGCACCGACTGATAGTCAGGATCTGGGATACAGAACAGCTACCGGAGGACTGAAAAGAGAGAGTAATATGCCCAGTATATAAAAAAGGCGAAAAACTAGAATGTGAGAACTATCGAGCGATCACTATTCTTAACGCGGCATACAAAGTGCTTTCCCAGATCATCTTTCGCCGTTTATCGCCGCTAGCAAGCAGATTTGTGGGAAGTTATGAAGCCGGTTTTGTGGACGGGCGATCGAAAACGGACCAAATCTTTACGTTGCGGCAGATCCTCCAAAAGTGTCGTGCATATCAAGTCCCTAAGCACCACCTATTCATCGGTTTCAAGACCGCTTATGATACTATTGACCGTGCAGAGCTATGGAAGATTATGGACGAGAACGGGTTTCCCGGGAAGCTGACCAGACTGATCAGGGCTACGGTGGATGGTGTACAGTGCTACGTGAAGATATCGGGTGCCTTATCGGACTCGTTTGAAACTCGCAAAGGACTTCGACAAGGCGATTGTCTTTCCTGCCTTCTGTTCAACAATGCGCTAGAAGGTGTTATGAAACGTGCGGGCTTTAACAGCCACACCAAACCGACCATCAAACGCGCTGCCCACAAAAGCAAGACACTTCTTCTCGAAAATGCAATATTAGCCAACCTGTTGTCTAACAAACATCAAGCATCAATAATGATTCTCACCAACTTAGTTCATGAAAATATCATCCCAGATTGATCATATGGGAGTCCAACTGATTCGGATTATACGGCTGAAGCTTCTTATAATGCCAGTTTGTCAGTTCACCTAGATTCAAAAAACTAAAGCACCCCATTCACGCACCTACGCATCCTTACGTGGTAATGCCAAAGTGAATAACGTGAAAAGATTATAAAAAGGCATGCCTTTGGTTTTGATGTGAATTCAATCTAAAAGCGAAACTAAAATGCAAAGCCACAACAATAATCCTTCTCCACATCGGCAAATGTAAGATTATCGCGTAGGTCTTTTGAGTCGTATGCCTGGATTTGTGATACGTTCTGCATGCACAACGTGCATGGTAATGTAATTCTGTTCGACTGCTATGTCGGCCTGTATCATCACATTCCAGGAATGATCATGTTGACTTAGGGTGGTCCCACTAAGATAATATTGCACTCAATACAAAAGAAGCCTAATTTCCGCAATGCATCACAGTTGGCTGTACAAATTGGACAACTGAAATCAATGTTCAATGTAAAGCAAGTAGTGACTCTCTTGCAAATTGTTTGTTTACACACCAATCACGTTGGATCTGCTCTACATCTGCGATTCAAATAATACTAATCCAAAGATCTAGATTAAGCAAACCATCCACTGCTGCTTGCGGGCTGCAAATTATATGCATCATCTGGGATTGGACTTTGCATGGCCCCACTATACCTAGGCTCTAGGAGAAATCTAACTAAACATACGAGAAGAAAGTGACCACTCCCCTTCAGGACGATTGACAGTCTCCGCAGTAGCATTCAAACAAAAAGCCTCATTCAAATCTGGAGCACGGATCGACCACGCCCCACCTCCGGATGCCATTCTGCTACCACACCAATAATGCAGTGCACATTTTGTGCACCTATTGAAATCGGGATACGAATATTGCAATTACTCATTTTTCCGGATGCATTCCGAAATCCACCGCCGAGACCGATGCCGACCGCGTGCTATCATGTGGAACAAATCTTGACAGCTTGCATTTGCCAAACGACTACCGGACTGGAGAGAGAGACACTACGACTTGAACCGTACTTTTTGCTCCGTACATTTGTTTTCACACAAACGTGAAATGCATATCCAATCTTGATTTAAATATGCCTCCCTCCCCCCTTTCCCACTGCCACAGCGATCTTCATATTTGCCATTGTCGAGAGTCTCAAACAGAGGAGGCATGATGTGATAAACCATCACTCAATGCGACGACGGGGTCCACAGATTAATCGCTAGCAGTTGGACCCGAACAAGGCCGCCGTGATATTTAAATTCGGAGCAGAATTACGTTGACCATAACGACGACCGAGGATAGCTGATCGGTGGAACCAGTCAGTGGTCAGTTCGCAGCAGTTTAATGAAGCGTATTGCACGACCTGCTGAGCCGCGATGATGCCTCATTCAATTTTGTGACCAATTTATCTACTCGGGCTTCTGCTCAAGAAGGTACACGATTTCTTCTTTGCAATTTTTCGGCGGCCCAACAGCCGACGTGTGATGCGGGACGCGAGATAAGCTCATTATGATAATGATAGCCACTTGGTCTAAATACTCTCATGGTGACTTAAGTTTGCTCACGCTGCAGACACACAGCCACACGAGACGAACTCGTGTGCGATTGCGGGTCATGTGTTGTGAGTTTGTTAAAAGGGGTGCTTCTGTAAGAGATTTTTTTTCTCTGTAATCACGAGACACGAATTGTTGCATCATCTGTTTAATCCGAACTGACTTGTTTGGTGTCGGGATACTGGTAAAACGTGTGATAGCTCTGCATGTACAGTAAGGTGGCCCAAAACCTGAGGGCTCACCTTCCAAATGATAGCCAAGGATGCTACAAAACCACTTTTGTATGGCAGCAACTATGAAAAACGTGATTGAGAGGTAGCTCCGATGACGTTTTTAGATAAAAAGCGATACTTCACAGTCATAGATAAACTCATATTTCTAATGCATCGACATTTAGTGCAACCCAACCCTTTTATAGTTTTACGCATAGCTTGGGGTTCCTACAATATGAGATTTTTTTTTAAGGCCAGCTAGGTGCTCCAATTATTCTTGATTTTTTTTTCAATTATCAAAATCACGATTTTTTAGGTGCATAATGTTATCAAATATATCATATTAACAATATGATCCATTCTTGCCTCTTGCATAGATTGTAAAAGCAACCGGAAAAATATCGCTTCTCGCACCATCTAGCGTTGAAACAGTTCAGCAACATTCATCCAATAACAATCAAAGGGCACGAATATAGTACTTATTACACAAATTTTCATTTGGTTTTCCCCTCGTGTAGATAAACAAATACATTGGTAGCCTTTTTGGTCACAGAAGCGCCCTCATAGCTAAGAATTTAATTCGCCAGCTAAGCGAAATAGTGGATCATATTGTTAATATGACATATTTGATGTTATTCAATGATCAAATGTGTGTAACAAAATAAAACCTACAGTTAATTAAATACAGCCAACAGATAGGAAATTTTATGACTAACAACTTTTGCAAAGCGAGTGTACGCCTATTGTGGATTAAGTTTTTCATGATTTTTTTGAGAAAAGGCTATAAGTTATGGTATATTTTCTTAAAATCTTTATAAAAACGATTAATGAATTAGACTTATTTGAAGGGATAAGTACTTAAGGGCCAGTGTTCACTCGGCTGTGGACAAAAGCAGGCTACTCTCGATGTGTGCTACGCGATCGTCTGTTTTCTCGGCAGCAACCATTGTGTGGTCCTCCTCATTGTTCTTCATCAGCAGTTCTTTTGGTCGATGCGTCGTCGACTTTGGAAAGCAACCGTTTCGTGATGAGTGTGTGAGTGCTGACCACGTTTTGCGTCCATTGCTGCAATGGACGCGCTCTGACCCTCGTTGGCGTACAGCAATTTGCCATACAATGAAACTACTGGAAGCGGCTCCAGTTCTGATGGAGGAGGCTTTTTGGATAGCGGAAGATAAAGTGTTTATTGTGTTGTACCTTTTGACTATATTTTTAAGATGTATTGTATAGTGACCAAGAATCCTCGGCTCTGTAAAGTTAATTCGGTTGAGCCTTATCAAATAAATTAATAAACAACAAGTACTTAAGGGGATAGATTTTGATAGCAATTCAGATTTGTATCAGTTTATAGATTAAGCCCGCTCAAGAGTCCATTTATTACAAAGAACATTGGGATGCCTAACCGCGAAAAAATTAATTAATATCCATTTACGTCACCCATTTGTTTTATTCAGATCTTAAAAGTATTAAAATTTGCATACAGAAATGTATATATATTTTTAACAATTGATTTGTTTTATTACTCCCACCCTCCTAGTAGAGTATCGTAGACTTTTCTAACCCTCCCCCCTAAAGTCTATGCAGACTTTCATTTAGGAAAAAAATCATCTTTTTGAATAGACTTTTGCAGCTGAATTCAAAATGAATAAGTGGGGGGCGAGCCCGGCATAGTGGTTAGCATCCACACCTCTCACACCAAAGTCACGAGTTTATTTTTTTACCCCCGGACAAGTCACGAATGACCCAAGAGTGTTAAAGTGACTATAATAAAAAAAATGAATAACCATTTAGATTATTGAAACAATCAACTCTTGAAAAAAAATATGCAGAGCTCTGTGCTATAGTATAGTTTGTGTTGTTAACATATTCTAGCTTGATAAGAAGTGAAACGTCAAAATGAACAACAAAACTAACAGGATTTCCCACCGTTTTTATGAATATGGCGGGGCTTAGAAAGTATGATTTGTTCCGATTATGCAAAAAAGAAGAGACTTACAATACTAATCTAAAAGCATAAATAAAGGTACCGTCCGATTTTTCAGTGCTACGTACTGAAATCTGTAATCTGTTGCATGGGTTTTCAGTATGACGGTTGATTCAGTCTTTGGACTGCAGTGCTGAAATCTTTTTGATCTAAAACTTAAACTAGCCTTGTAGATTCTAACTGCTAGATTGAATCATTGGCGATGATAAAACTGTAATAACCATAGTTGAAGATGCTAATTTCAAATAATAGACTAAAGTGGTAATTTTTATACGACAGATTAGGAGGAGATGAAACTATAGAATTGATAGTTCCGTTTAGAGTACGGCAGTGTGAAAATTGCATGTAGAGAGTAGACAGCGAGCTAGAACAACTTTTAGGAAGGTACAAATCGGTTTTATCATCCCAAACTCCCCCTTTGGAGTGGGATGGTGAGGGGTGTTCCCCCCTTATTTTAAAAAATCAATTTTTTCGATGATACATTAGAGAAAACCTGATCAAATGATTAGATATGTTTCAGACATTATTTCTGAATATCCATGGAACACTTTCTGATCGGTCATGACCAACGTACCTAACGGGAATTCACTTTCTGATAGAACTCACCAGTGATTTAAATAAAAAATAATATTGAGCTCTCAAGGACGTTGTTTACCCCCTGACGACAATAGGTAAAGGTATTGCCGAAGCCAACATTTCCCCTATACAAATTTGTCTACTTCGGCTGAACACATACTGTTCAACTCACATGTGAGCAGTGCTGCGTGCTGTCAACAATGTCAAATAGACGTAAGATATTGGTCTAGCACTGAATTTCATTTCCGACACTGATATTCTTGGCAAGCATAATATCAGGCGGTACGGATTTGATATTAAGATCCATATGATTATCACTAGGCGAAAGATGAAAATCTTACTTTTATCTCAATAAATCAACTTTTTTGTTTAACTGTTGCATTGTTTTAATATTACTGATGAGTTTACAAAAAGATCGGTACTCGATTAGTTGGCGTATACAAGAAATATTTGAGGTAGAACTTTGAATATCAGTGGTCCTTTTACGATATCAATGTCATTTGTGCACTAACATTGAGGCAAATGATATTAATATTCTAACTGTGTGAACTGATACTGAAATCAGGTGACTAGTGAAATTCAGCATTTTGTAGGTATATTGATATTTTGCAGTACTGCCTGTGAGAAGAAACAGTTGTGCTACAGAAGCCGGAAAGCAACAAATTTCAAAGCGATGCACCTAAACATGTTCAATCGGCAACTCCAAATGTTCAATCTGTAGCCTCAGATTTCAATTCGAGCCAGTGAAGAGCGAATGTAGTATCAAATATTTGATCCGATACCGTTCGGCTTACCTGTGCAAACGACAGGCGAATTCAAATTGCCTCAAAATCACAATGACTGCTGACGCCACTCTACATGGTGCCTTCAAATGATGTCGGAAACCGTTCCGACCGCTTGATGGTGACCTCCACTGTCTATCGAACGTATCTTTTCCTTCCTTTTGCTACCCGTATTATCCTTGTTTGCAATTCTTTTGGTATCCGTCATCCGTAAACCTTCGTTCCCACATACCAAGTAACAATTTTGTTTTGATGAGTGTGTAGACCATGATTTAGACTTGTAGCATACTTTAAAACCTCGATAAAACTTGCAATGTAACTTGGTAGAGCACAACACCAAATTGTACACAGAAATACAAATTCCAGAGGGATGAAAATTGTTCCAAGTTTATTATTTTACTTTTCAAAATTCGGCCATTCAGAATACCCAGCCCTAGTAACACCCTCACAACAAACGCATCACATGTCATCTGCCACCTGTCAATGTGCAGCAATCAACCCAACGATCACTTCCATCTTTCCAAGCTTTGGTCCAACTGCGATAAGCCTCACATTTTCAGAAAATTTTCACCGAGACGCAGGTCCGTCAACAATAAATCACCCGGTGCCGTCCAAAAACATGACGTTTGGCGAAAAATAAAACGGCCACAATCAGCGCCATCCAATGGATCATAAATCTCCGATAAATTTCACTTTTTTCTCCCACTCGCCCTGACATACTGGCTGGCATATCGAACATGACCAAACCCGACGCATAAGGTCAGTCAGTTGGTGGTGAATTGGTCGGTTGGTTGGTTAGTTGGTATTCACCGCCAGTTTGGGTTCTCCCTTTTGGCGGCGGGACGGAGTTCGCGATCTGGTGGCGTGTGTACCTTAATTTGGCGTATGGACGTTGTTGGTACCTACTCAACTCACTCGCAGTGTCCGCCAGGAGGACCTAACGAGAAGCGGGGACCCTCCGATCCCCCTGCTGGAGCATTAATATTTCCCTCGGCTTCTAACGTTTATGATCGCACGGGTGAGATTATGTGTACCGCTTTCTAAAGAGCATGGGCGCGCATTTTGCACAGCACCAGTCTGCCCCGATGATGATGATGCTGATGGTTTATGATGCTGTGGCTCCAGCTGTCATTATATTGGCGATCACGAACGGACACTCTACTCACGGCTTACAACACATTGTTTCAGCAAAAGATGGAATTTCGCAAGTGCATATAAAAACCCTTCAGCCAATCACCCAAACATTATGACGAGCTATTAATTCTAATACCGCGTTGTCGTCGTCTTTCGGTTGCCGTCGTGGTGTCCAGGACGGCAACAAAATGTAGACATCCAAGCCAGAGCCAAAGCCAAAACTGTATGTGGCGGCATATGGCTGAAACGAAGCGACCGCGCTGAATGGTGACATTAAAGTGCATAAAATTGCAATTAATTTAATTACCACGCGGTCCCACCATATTCGGGCAATGCTCGTAAATTTGAACCTCTTTCTGGATGCAGACGCGCCGCCATCGCCGCCATATTGTCATTTGGTTATTGGTGAATGTTTGGCGATTTGCTCAGGTCGACGTTCGCTGCAGCGCTTGGAACTGCATTATTATCGATATGGAGACAGTTCCCCGTTATCTCGATAGATGTTGGGCCAGTTGGCCAAATACTGTTTCTGGAGATGGAGAGAAGGTTATATCTGATATCTTATATCCGATACAAAAATGATGACTAGGGTGGTTCGAAATATTAATTTTTCTCTACCCCACTCAATCGATCCTGATCATTCTTCCAAAATTTGAGCTCATTTGGATGCGAACTCGTACTGTACTGTCCCTTTAATATGGGAATTACATTCGCTGCTGATTTTATTCCGTATTGGGAAAAATATGCGTGCATTGTACGAAACGAAAATAATAAATTTGGTGAACAAAATGTCAATTATCTTTCTGGTTATCGCTTCATGCACGAAGTCATTTTAATTTGCTTTGCAACTTTAAAAATTAATTAAATTAATACTTTAGCCCTCCGCATTATCGAAGAGTACACATTCTTCTTCATTCTTCATTCCTTTATTTAACGTCGGTCTCTGTTCTGCAATCTAGTGCCAATCACCTATGGACATCGATTGCCATCCATTGACGGCAATAGCTTACACACCTGCTTAGGATATCGCACTCATTCAAACACACATGGGCCGGGACCAACGGCTTTACTTCCCTAAAAGTTACTTTCCTCAATATGGTCTTTAAATGAAAAACTTTTGAAAGTTGAAAGTGAAAAGTAGCAAAACACAAATAAAAAAATACAACCGGGATTCGAACCAAGGACTGTGGAATCTAAATAGAGATGAACTAGCCTTCGGCTAAAAATATCTAAAATAAAGATAAAAAAAAATGTGGAATCTAAAGACACCTACCTAACCTGTTAGTCCAGCGACGATTGCTATGAAGCATGCATTCCTTAACTCATCGCATCATCCCATTCAATCAAACCAAAAAGTTTCTCAAAGAGGAACAAAATATGGACTTCCGGATAAACTGACGCGGTTGATCAAGGCGGCAATAGATCGAGTGATGTGCGTTGTTCGAATATCGGGGACACTCTCGGGTCACTTGGAATCTCGAATGGGGTTACGGCAATGTGAAGGACTTTACTGTCTGCTATTTAACTGAGCTGATCTGGGATCTAACTGTTTCTCTATACGGTGATGTAATCTCAAGTACCTAGCAGGGCTACTAGGTCTATTTTTCCCTCCACGACGGCAGCTGCTGCTTAAAATTCTGTCCAGTTCCGTGTCTCAGCTCCGATCGGTGTACTCCCGATATTATACGCTTTATCGCTGTCGGTTTGCAACATTGCAACTAGCAAAATAACGCATTTGATCTGTCAAAATACCGTGTTGCCAAATATACAATTATTCACAAACAAAGTCCGATCCCGATGACCGGCACTTTCGGCATAAAAGTGTGTAGAGTGACCACCCCCTGGGTGACTGCTCCCCCCCCTTTCTTTCATCAAAATAAGAGGCATATTGCCACCGCAGCTGTCAAATGAACAAGGCTTAAAAGAATCACCAGCAAAGATACCTAAAATTTGTCATATGTTTTATCAAATATAGATGTTTTTTTCAGTATTCAGGTCATTTTCATGCACACGGTAACCACAAAATACCCAATAATGACTATAAAAGACTCGATATTGACTACAAGGTAAGCATTTTTCAAGGGAGACTGGGACTATCCATTAAATGAGTAAAAATATTACCCATTTATGAGCATTTGTTACTCAAAAATAAATACTTACTGCTTATTTTTGTAGTTCTAATTACTCATAAATGGGTAAAATTTAACTCATTTAATGGGTAGTCCCAGTTTCCCTCGAATATGCTTACTTTGTAGTCATTATTGGGTATTTTGCGGTTACCGTGCAGCCGGTAGAACTTTGACAGCTGCGGTAGGACAGTGAATAGGAAGTGATAAAACGCGCGATAGCTATCTATGTTTAAAAAAGTGAGTTCATCAATTTTCATTAGTTTTCTAAACCTATTTAAATAATTTAAAGCCAGATAGTCAGATTAAATACTAGCTGTGTAGCTCAGTGCCACTAAGAGCAAATAAAGTGAAGGCCAAAGGGTATTTGGTCCAACAAAAAAAAATAAAATTTAAATTAAACAGTGTCAATTGGCAATTAATTTTAAGGAATGTAGGAAATGTCGAAATGGGTATAGACGTGTTCTACAAAATTTTAACAGAAATAATTTCGGAAGAAATTCCTTTGAAGAAAAAAAGAGCAACAGAAATACACAAAATCCAGTCTGGAATAACAGACAAATAAAAAACTTGAAAAATCGGAAGCAAAAAGCACATAAAATTTATAAAAAACAAAATTGTAGTAATAATTTATTAATTTATTTGGATATATGCGATCAACTGAATTTAGCTATCAGTACTGACAATTTTCCTTCAATAATGCAGCTCGACGAAAATGTCGGTGATAGCTCGGAAAAAAACTACAATCTATTTGCAAATTTTTTAAGAAATCTATACGACATTTTCTGAAGAAGATCGCGACCGCGATTATTTTGCATTTTTTCCAGAATTTTCAAGGGACATTGGCCTCAATCAACTTCAAGTGCAGGATATTTAGCAGGCTTTAAAAAATTTAGACGCCTCAAAAGGTCCTGGACCTGACGGAATTCCTCCAGTAATTATTGTGAGGCATGCTATGCGCAACACTCGTGTTTTCGGCGCCATTGACGCACTTCGTAGTGGAAGCAATCAACCATAGCACTACCGAACCCGAGGAACAATACATTTTATCCAATTTGACGAATTCCGAACAGCTTGAAGGAATGGTAAATAGTTTTTATACTAATAGCTATAACGATACGTTAGTTCAAAGCCAACCAAATTTTACAACTGAGGCAGTTCTTACAGCCTCCTCTCAACTAGAGTCAAGTAAAATTATAGTATATTGCCAAAACTTCAATCGCATGAGAAATGAACGAAATCCATAAAAAAATTGTAGGTTGCTCCTTTGCAATAATTTTGGGTACTGAAACTAGTTGGGACGAATGTGTTAGAAGTGAGGAAGTATTCGGAAACAATTACAATGTTTTTAGGGATGACCGTGAATTCGTCGGAAAAGAAGTCAGGAGGTGGAGTTCTTATAGCTATTTCTACAAAATTTAATGCTGAAATCATCGCAGCTACAAAGTTTAGAGAATTTGAACATGTATGGGTGAAAGTGCATATGGCTGGTGAAACACACATATTTGGCTCGGTGTATTTCCCCCCAAACAATGCCCGTAAAGAAAAATATGAAAAGTTTTTTAATATTGCTGAAGAAATAACAGCTAGTCTTCGGCCTGAAGTAAAAATTCATATTTATGTTGAAGTAATGAAGTAATGAAATTGGGTTGTTAGCGGAATGCTTTAATAAAACAGCAAAAAAAGGTTATCTTCCATTTAATTCCACTTAATTAATTTTGGTATCCATGACAGATACGTATTTCGACTACAATGTGCAGTCTTCATCAGTGTCATTCCCACTAAAGAACTTATCAAAATCTAACCCCCTTAAGTACTCATCCCCTAGGTATAAAAGTCAAGATCAAGACAATTGTAGTCGAAATACGTATCTGTCATGGATACCAAAATTAATTAAGTGGAATTAAATGGAAGATAACCTTTTTTTGCTGTTTTATTAAAGCATTCCGCTAACAACCCAATTTCATTACTTCATTATGATGGCTACCAAGCCTTTGGGATTTTCCTTATTAGAGAGTTGAATAGATTTTTCTCCTTTAGCTTACTTAAATCTTTGGTTTTAATTAGTTAGGTAGGTTCCGATTCAACACATTGTAGTTTCATTTATATACCTGTGATCTTGACTTTTATACCTAGGGGATGAGTACTTAAGGGGGTTAGATTTTGATAAGTTCTTTAGTGGGAATGACACTGATGAAGACTGCACATTGTAGTCGAAATACGTATCTGTCATGGATACCAAAATTAATTAAGTGGAATTAAATGGAAGATAACCTTTTTTTGCTGTTTTATCATATTTATGGAGACTTCAACCAACGTACTATTTACTTCATTCCAGACTCTGAAAATGATACTATTTTACTTCCAATCGTTGAGGAAAATGAAACACTTCAGTTTATTTTTGACAAAACTGCTTGTTTAGGTCTTAACCAGATAAATCATATAAAAAATCAGCAAAATTACTATTTAGATCTGTTATTGACGAATATTCAGGAAGATTTCTGTGTAACCGATTCACTTTATCCATTATGGAAAAACGAAGCGTTTCACACAGCAATCGAATTTTCTTTATTTGTGCATAAATATAAAAGACCCTACGATTGTGAGTATGAAGAGGTTTTTAATTATCATGCTGCAAATTACGAAAATATTAAATTTAGATTAAGTAACATAAATTGGCAAACGATTTTTAGGAATGAAGAAAATGTTGAAACTGCTGTTGACGTCTTCTACAAAATAATATTTGAAATAATATTTGAAGAAGTTCCATTAAAAAGAAGAAAACGTCAAAGTAACTCAAAACATCCTGTTTGGTATAACAGTCGAACTATAAACTTAAAAAATCGAAAGCAAAAGGCACATAAGGCTTATAAAAAGCAAGGCACCAATGAAAATTTGGCAAACTATTTGCGTATTTGCGATGAATTAAATATGACAATTGATATTGCATTTGAGGAGTACAATTCAAGAACCGAACTCGAAATAAAATCTAGTCCAAAAAAATTCTTCAATTACGTTAAAACTAAATTAAAATCAGACAATTTTCCATCAAAAATGCATTTTAATGAAACGGTTGGTGACAACGCAGCCGATATCTGCAATCTATTTGCTACTTCCTTCCAAGAAATTTACACCTCTTTTTCAGAAGATGATCGTGATCGTGATTATTTTGAATTCATCCCAGAATGTATTAGTGATATGCAAGTTAATCAAGTTAATGTGCAGGATATTATGGCAACTTTGAACAATTTGGATGCTTCCAAAGGCTCTGGACCAGACGGAATTCCACCAGTATTTATGAAGAGCCTGGCACTGGAACTTACAGCTCCATTATTCTGGCTTTTCAATATGTCACTAGATTCTAGAATCTTCCCAAAAACATGGAAAAGCTCTTTTCTAGTGCCTATTTTCAAAAGTGGCAAAAAATCTGACATACAAAATTACTGAGGAATTGCTATTATTTCCTGTATCCCAAAGCTTTTCGAAGCGATCGTCAATGAAAAATTATTCAATCAGATCAAAAACAGAATCACTAACATGCAACATGGTTTCTTCAAAGGACGATCAACTAATACAAATTTACTTGAATTCGTCAACTATTCTTTGGTTGAAATGGATAATGAAAACCATGTAGAAAGACTCTATACCGATTTTAGCAAAGCATTTGATCGTATTGATATGCCCATGCTTTTTTTCAAATTACAAAAAAATAGGAATTGAACCTGGACATATTTAACTAATCGCCAACAAATAGTTAGATTCAAAGGTGAAAAATCAAACCCTATTACTGTTACTTCTGGAGTCCCCCAAGGCTCGCATCTAGGCCCTCTTTTGTTTATTTTATTTGTAAAATACATCTCCTTTATTCTTAAAAACATAAAAGTTTTAATCTATGCGGATGACATGATGCTCTTTCTAGAAATAAGAAATAAAGAAGATATACAGACATACCAGATTGAAATAAACTTATTCTATGTTTGGTGTAACAAAAGCCTCCTGCAACTAAACGTTCAAAAATGTAAATCAATAGCTATTAGTAGAAAAAGACACAAACCAGAAAATACAATTGTATTAGGAAATCAGGCAGTAGAAAAGTGTGAACGAGTTAGGGATTTAGGAGTTATAATTGATTCAAAACTAGCATTCACTGATCATTATAATACAATTATCAACAAAGCAAATAATATGCTTGGCTTTATCAAACGATTCAGTTACAATTTTCATGACTCGTATACAATAAAATCACTGTACATTTCATATGTAAGATCAATACTTGAATATTGCAGCATAGTTTGGTTACCTGTTTCATTCACGCATGAGGAACGATTAGAATCAGTGCAAAAGCAATTCTTACTATTTTCTCTTCGTAAATTAGGTTGGACAAGATTTCCTCTTCCATCTTATGAAGCACGCTGCATGCTCATCAAAGCGCGTCGTGAATTTGCAATGGTTTCGTTTGTGAACGATATAGTATCGCATCGAATTGACTCAGTAAAACTGTTATCAAAGCTTAATTTTTTCATACCTTCTCGGCAACTGCGAACTCGAAATATATTTACTACAAATCACTATCGCACAAATTATGCCAAATTTGGTACACTAAATCAAATTATGACTGCTTACAATAAACATAGTGAAGCTATTGATTTTATAATGACAAAAACCAGATTAAAGCAGTACTTTAATTCTATTCGTAATTTCAACACATGACTTGTAACTTGTAAAAAATGGTCTACATCTGATTGACGACAAAATAAATAAATAAATAAATGTGTAGCAATGGAACTCACTGCTCCTTTGTTCTGGATTTTTAAAATGTCTCTGGAATCTGGAACCTTTCCAAAAACTTGGAAAAGCTCATTCCTAGTGCCTATCTTAAAATTTGGCCAAAAATCTGACGTACGTAATTATCGTGGTATAGCCATTATCTCTTGCATTCCTAAACTTTTCGAGGCAATTGTCAACGAAAAATTATTTCTCCAAATCAAAAATAGAACTATTGATATGCAACACGGCTTTTTCAAGGGTCGCTCGACCTGGACAAATTTACTTGAATTCATAGACTATTCATTGAATGCAATGGATAATGGAAACCACGTAGAAGCTCTCTATTCAGACATTAGCAAGGCATTTGACCGCATAGATATATCAATGCTACTTTTTAAATTGAAAAAAAAATTGGAATTGAGTCAGGGCTCCTAAAATGGCTTGAATCATATTTAACTAACCGCCAACAAATATGTAATTAAATTCAACCGAAAGAAATCGAGTCCAATTCAAGTCACTTCAGGCGTCCCCCAAGGCTGTCATTTGGGACCTCTTCTTTTTATTCTATACGTAAACGACATTTCTTTCATTCTCAAAAAACTTAAATTGCTTATTTATGCCGACGACATGAAGTTTTTTTTGGAAATAAGAAATGGAGAAGACATCAATATATTCCGGAATGAAATACACATATTCTACATATGGTGCAAAAAAAGTCTACTAGAATTGAATGTAAAAAAATGTAACTTAATATCATTTAGCAGGAAAAGAACATCTTCAAATATTTCAATTGCACTAGGAAATCAAAATGTAGAAAAATGTGAAAGAGTTAGGGATTTAGGAATTATCTTAGAGTCTAAACTAACTTTCATAGACCATTACAACACAAATATTCACAGGGCAAATAACATGCTAGGCTTTATCAAGCGCTTTTGCTATAACTTTCAGGACCCATACACAATTAAAACACTATATATCGCCTATGTGAGGTCAATACTGGAATATTGCAGCATTGTATGGTCTCCTTTTTCAATCACGCACGAAGAAAGATTAGAATCCGTACAAAAATAATTTCTATTATACGCTCTTCGTAAATTAGGTTAGACATCATTTCCTCTTCGATCATATGAAGCACGCTGCATGCTTATAAACATACAAACATTAAAAGAGCGTCGTGAATATTCAATGGTTTCATTTGTAAACGATATCGTTTCGCAGCGCATTGACTCCACAGAACTTTTATCAAAATTAAATTTCCATGCACCTACTCGGCAACTCCGAAATCGAAATTTATTTGCCATAAAACATCATCGCACAAATTATGCAAAATATGGGCCATTAAGCCGCATGATGGCCTCTTACAATCAATACTGTGAAACCATTGACTTTACAATGTCTCGGCATAAACTAAAACAATATTTTTACTCCATATTTAAGGCATTATAACTCATAAAAAGTAGGAAAGCTGACACTGCTTAATTTTTATTAAAAAAAAATTATACTTTTAACCTTTTGTCCAAAGTTGACGAAATAAATAAATAAATTTAAGAAAACAAAACTGTATTCTAATATGTACTAGTCTACGTTGGTTGACGAAATAAATAAATAAACAACACATTGGTGTTCCTAAAACTACTCGTAGCAAGCATCATTCTCGTGGTCCTTCCAAGCACCAGCGCTTCCCAATATGCGCGTGTCACGTGTGGTTTAGAGTAGTTCCTTGACGGCAACCAAGTCAAACTAGGCTCACGTGTGGATACGGACCACCATCATCTTTGACCGTGTGGGTGACGACGACTGGACACAATGCCGATATTCGACAACGGCATCAGCATCGGTGCATATTTAGTCTAGCACTCTAGCATGGCGTCAACGGCGAGGACCGTCGGTAACAGTAAACTACTGCTGTAAAGTACAGGATATTTTAGATTTGAAAAAGTGCACGTTTAGGACCCTTGCTGTACGTGTTCTAGTCGACCACTAGGTTGTCCAGTGGAAGATTCCAGTTTATATCTTTTACACGTTTTGGGGCTTTTCCATTAATTTTGGTAACTCTTACCTGACCTACCCTGAGAATGGGGCCGGAGCTGGGCCGGAAAATTCAATACGCTCTTTCGCAGTACGATTAATCGTATTGGCGCTTAAGAGAAAATATTTTCGAAAAAGTGATAATCATATTGAGGGGTTTCGCGATTTTGCGGACATATTTAGTTTGAAAACACTCTGCCGTAGATATAACTATAATTTAGTAAATTTATCAGCTGTTTTTCACTACTTTTCGCCAAACATAAGTAGACTGTTACAAATTTTAGTTACATATTAGCTTATACCGTATGCGACTGTATGATGATAATGTTTGCACCATCGTACAAATAAAGTTCCCGTTTCACCTGTGCATACAAATACTTGGTTTTCTTAGCATGCACGTAACCTATAGCTCATACCGTAGTAGCAACAATCAATACAAAACTAACGATTTTAAGTTGGCTCAATACTTGACTAGCCCATTGGTCCCAAGCAAATCGATTAACGTACCCCATTCTAGTATAAATTCCAGTACTACACTATGTTTGTTTTGATTCGCTATGAAAGTTTGACAGATAAAATGAGGGGTTCGTGGATTTTCCTATGTTTCGAAGGGTGCACCGATTAGCTTGGGACCGAAGATAGTACCAGAGCTGAGCCAAAAAGTTGAGCTCGTTTCTTCGGGACTTACTAGTCTTAGAGTTACCTCTATGGCAGTAGGCTGTGTATAAAAGAAAATGATTTACTTAGTTTGACAGTTGCACCATGACGAAGTGGCAGCGTATTCGTGATTTGTCCCACGCGCAAATGTCGCAAAAAGACATTTCAATCGCCGTGGGAGTGTCCCGGTGGACCGTCAAAAGGGTTTTAGACCGAGAAAAGAAAGGACAAGTATCCGCGAAGATGGCCACAGGTCGTTATCGCTGCTATCAAAAGGAAGATTCGGGTGAATCCTGTGCGTTCAATAATGAAAATGGCAAAGGAACACGGGATCAGTGCCTTTATGGCACGGAAGATCGTAAAGGAAGATTGCAGGGCAAAGTCGAGGGCACGGGAAAAAAAACTCACATGATTACCAACCGCATCCGGGAGCTACGAGTCGAACGATGCAAGAAAATCTTGAACTTCCTTAAGTGAAAAAATCGTCGATCCCGTATCAAATTCCAGAACCGACCGGTATATAAGTTCTCTTCCGTTAAAAGACGTGGCCGACGAGCACAAGCACGTGTATCTGACCAAGCATCCTGCTAGCGCTGTGGTGTTTGGAATGGTGGCTTCCGATGGCAAAAAAATGGACCCGGTGTTCATTCCAGAAGGCGACAAGGTCAACACGGAGGTCTACATAGGGATTTTAAGTAAGTATGTTTTTCCGTGGATCAAAGAACAGTACGGTCCGAAGCCAAATGTTGTATTTTAACAAGATGGGGCTCCGTGCTACACCTCGAACCGCACTCAGATGTGGTTGCAGGAACATCTTCCGTTCTGGGCGAAGGATATGTGGTCGTCATCCAGCCCCGATCTTAATCCGCTGGATTACTCCATATGGCGCGTCATGAAGGCCAAGGCCTGTTCTAAACGCCACCCGAGTACAGCAAACATTGACCCGTACCTGGAGAGAATTGGATCCAGATTACATTATTAGAACCTGCCGTGCATTCTGGAAGCGTGTGGAGGCCGTAATTGCAGCAAGTGGAAACTCGATCGATGATTAAGATAGTTTAAGACTATGAGAAACATCCCCCCGTTTGAATTAATAAAAAAAAACTCGAAAACGAATTTTTTTAGATTTTTATTTAATTTTGACATTGCTCAATGGTGCAAACATTATGACGCATAGACAAAAATTGCTTATGCAGCTAGCTTGTATCTGTGTAAGCTAAGCTGCAGCTTGGGAATGTTGGAATCGTTGAACGGCGAAGAACCATAACCTGAAAGAAACCCACGGTCACAAAATCGTCAAGTACCGTTCATTGGCCGTGGAGTTGTAGGGATTGGTGGGGGACCCGACGAAAGATGCAGTTGTACTCTTGGCTTGCTGGATGTCCTGAAAGCTTACTTGATACTTGATGGGCTACGAATCGCCAGGTTGATTCAACGCCGAACGAAGTACTCTTCTCCATTGGACTCGGTCCTGAGCCAATCGCTTCCAGTCGCCATGAACGTTTAGCGACCTGATGTCCTCCTCAACTGCAAATAGCCAACGTGTCCGAGGTCTACCCCGGAGTCGACGACCTCTACCGGGTTCTCTGCTGAATACAATATTTGCTTGTCGTTCTTCCGGCATCCGCACTACATGCCCAGCCCACCGTAGTCTGCCGTGTTTTATAAGCTTCACTATATCCGTACCGTTATACACTTGGTACAACTCGTGATTCATGCGACGCCGCCAGATGCCATTCTCCTGTTTACCGCCGAGTATTGTTCGCAGCACCTTACGCTCGAAGACACCAAATGCTCTCCGGTCAGACTCTTTTAACGTCCACGATTCGTGGCCGTAGAGGACTACCGGAAGTATCAGCGTCTTATACAGAGCGAATTTCGTTTTCGTTTGCAGGCTACGGGACTTCAGCTGGCTACGTAATCCGTAAAAGGCCCTGTTTGCAGCTGCAATACGTCTCTTCACCTCGCGGGTAACATCATTATCGCATGTCACTAGTGTTCCAAGATACACAAATTCTTCCACTACCTCAAATTGTTCACCATCTAACAACACTACACTACCAACACCACTATTGCTCCCACGCTGTCTACCGGCTACCATGTACTTCGTTTTGGTAGAACTTATCGTGAGCCCAATCCTCGCCGTCTCCCTCTTAAAAGGCACAAACGCCTCTTCCACTGCTCTACGGTCAAATCCGATGATATCGATGTCGTCCGCAAAGGCAAGGAGCATGTACGATCGTGTGATGATGGTACCGTTCCTCTGCACACCAGCTCTCCTAATCGCTCCTTCAAGAGCAATGTTGAACAGTAAGTTTGAAAGTGCATCACCCTGCTTCAATCCATCTAAGGTCACGAACGAGGTCGAAATCTCATCTGCAACCCTTACACTTGATTTCGGTCCATCTAGCGTTGCGCGAATCAGTCTAATTAGTTTCGCCGGAAAACCATGTTCTAGCATAATCTGCCAAAGCTCATTTCTCTTCACTGAATCGTATGCTGCTTTGAAATCAATAAACAGATGGTGAGTCTGCAAGTTGTACTCTCGGAATTTATCAAGGATTTGACGCAGGGTAAACATTTGATCCGTCGTTGATCGGCCCTCACGAAAACCAGCCTGGTATTCACCGACGAAGGACTCCTCAAGCGGTCTCAATCTGTTAAACAGAACGCGTGACAGTATTTTGTACGCCGAATTCAGAAGAGTTATTCCTGGATAATTGGCGCACTCGAGTCTGTGCCCTTTTTTGAATAATGGGCAAATGAGGCCATCCAACCAGCTAACAGGCAGTTCTTCGTCCTCCCATATCTTCGTTAGAATACGGTGGATTGCTTGATGCAGCTGCTCACTTCCGTGTTTGAAAAGTTCGGCCGGGAGCTCGTCCTTCCCAGCAGCCTTATTGTTTTTCAGCTCACGTATTGCCTTTTTAACCTCGTCTAGCGTTGGAGGCTCCACAGCTTGATCGTCGTCTGCGATGTTTACTCTGTTCCGCGATACTCCCTCACTCTCTCCATTCAACAATGTCTCAAAATGTTCTTTCCACCTGGCAGCCACCATTGTTTTATCTGTCAGCAAATTCCCCTCAAGGTCATTGCACATGGCGGGAGATGGCGCTGTTTTACTCCGCACACCATTGACAGTCGCGTAGAACCTTCGCATATCGTTCTGTTCCATACTTTCTTGCGCCTCAGCAATCACGCGTTCTTCGTATTGCCTTTTCTTTCTGCGGTGGGTTCGTTTCTCAGCTGCCCTTGCTACCTTGTACCGCTCTCTGTTCAGCCGGGTACCAGACACTAACAAGATAATGATCTGAGTCAATGTTAGGCCCCCTAAAAGTCCTTACATCAATGACATCTGAGAAGTGCCGGCCATCCACCAACATGTGATCGATCTGGGTGCAAGTTTCGCCATTTGGGTGTCTCCAGGTGTGCTTTCGGATATTCTTGCGTGCAAAGTAGGTGCTACTGATGGCCATACCTCTAGCAGCGGCGAAGTTTATCAGTTTCAGGCCGTTATCATTGGTTACTGTATGTAGGCTCTCTGTACCAATGATTGGACGAAAGAAATCTTCCCTCCCGACCTGCGCATTTGCATCTCCGATTACAATCTTCACGTCGTGTTTTAGGCACTCATCATAAGTTTTATCGAGACTGTCATAAAACGCGTCCTTCACGTCATCGGATTTATCGTTGGTTGGCGCATAGATGTTGATCAGGCTGTAGTTGAAGAATTTGCCCCGAATCCTTAATACACAGATGCGGTCGCTTACCGGTCTCCACCGCATAACACGCTTCATCTGCTTCCCGATCACTATGAACCCTACTCCATGTTCTGCCCTATCGCCACCGCTGTAATAGATATGATACTTGAAGGAAGTGTTGGCGATGGGATCCACCGCCCGGAATTCACGTTCTCCGGATCTAGGCCACCGTACTTCCTGAATAGCAGCTACGCTCACATTCACTTTTTGCAGTTCACGAGCCAAAAGGCCCGCTCGTCCAGGTTCATTTAAGGTTCTGACATTCCAAGTACCGAGTTTCCATTCATTGTCCTTATTTCGTTGCCGGGTCGGTTGCCGAAAATTCCGTTCGTTGTTTTCTCTTTCTTCGTTTTTCTGAGTAATGTTGGGGGTTTCAATATGCTACCTTACCGGGGTCGCGATACCTACATCATGTTGGTGGGGCTGCCACCTTAGGTGTAGCTGACGTGATACAGCATTTCTTATTCAGCCGCTCGCTCCGAGACAGACGCTGTTTGAGCCGCACCTCCATGGTGAACAGACGCTCGAGGGTCGCACCTCCTCACTTTGCTATCACCACGATCCGGATCCATGTTTTTATCGTGGTGACATTGCCCAGGCTACGCTACCAGCATCTTTTGCTGGCGGTCTTTGTCATCGGCTGACCCGTGGAAGCGTGAGGTAGGAACTTGTGAGGACCAGAGCTGTTGGGACAACACTCCTTCCAGTTTGTCGACTCACCTTTTTTTTCCTGAAAGCGCTGAAGGTTAATAGCGCTCGGGCCATGACGATGCCAATCTGGTCCCGGAAGAGTGAACAGAAGAGTCTTGTTATGTGTTTTTAGTTTAATGTATTGTTATTGTACTGACATTTTTATGTAACCAAAGTACATCTGTGTTGGTGAAGAAAAAAATAAATCTACAGAACATTTTTGACAGATTTACGACACTTGTTCAACCAAGACTAAAATAAAACCATCCTTGTTCTTTAGCGGCGCCGGTGGTGTAGTGGTAAGCGTGATAACCTCTCACCCCAGCAGGCCTGGGTTCAATCCCAGTTGGCGCCCTGAGATGTTCTGAGGCATAACATCTCTGATCACGCCTTCCTTCGGAAGGGAAGTAAAGCCGTTGGTCCCCGGTTCATGAGTTGATGGGTCGATATGTAGGGTCCAGGTGCGGGAGCTGCCTTCCTGGCGTCGGTAGCATTGGTGCTCAGCACGGAAAACAAGATCGACGGAAAACAAATCAAGGAAAAAAAATCCTTGTTCTTTGGTTTGAATGGCAACACCTATTTCTACATATTTTTCCTATAGTTTCCGTCCGCATATCAACTCACGTGGGGGATATATCTCTTTTGCAAGTGGTTAATAAAGAAACACCGCCTCAAGTCACAGCAGTGCGCAACCACCCAGATCCGAGTCCAGTGATATGCCGATTTTTGTAGCTCCTGCGCTAATTATACGTTGGAAAATGGCTTTAATATGTGATAATCATATTCATTAAACGGAAATTTATTATTCACCTTGTCGAGCGGCAAGAAAAGGACTACATGGGTACTTGCTTGGGTCAGCAGCAGTATCTCCGAGTCCGGTGGTGGCCGGTTGACCCCTTTTAGGTTAATCTGCCCGTCCACTGCGTCGTCGTTATCGGCGTCCCTGGTCCGGTTTTTTCCTCGAAATAGATTTTATCTGCCGTGTAAGTCATGATTTCGGTCGGACATTATCAGCATGATTTAAGATGCTGCTCGTAGTGCGGTCACCACTCATGTTACCTCATTGCGTTCTGCTCTGCATTGCTCGAAAGTGGTTTAATTGAATTAAGTAAAGACTGGTTTCTTCACGGGGAAAAAGTAATACTCCAAATTTTGTGACTGAATTTGTTGGAAATATCAGGTTAAGCACCCACTTGGAACGAGGTGTCGTTGAAATATCTGGACCACCAATTGTAGCTAGGTATGACGAGCTACCTGGACCGCCAACATACCAGCGTTGCCGTCGTCGTCTTCGACATCGCAGTATAAATCTTGATGTTGAAATATCGATTTTAATAACAATAATCAGCCACCAGAGCCGATTGCCGGTGTGTGATATGTGCGATTATAAATTCCAGTAATAATTCCGAGGGACTTTCTCGCTTCGGTTCCAAAGGCAGCGGCGGCAGTCAGCGGGACCCTCCGGGTAGATCTCCCTCCACTCGGTGTTGGTCGTGCTTCGTTTGCATTGGGTCGTTTGTGGTGTGATGTGATATTTTGAACTTTACAGCTCCACGCAGCAGCGGCAATGGTAGCCATCCGGCATAGTATAATGTCGAAAATTGCTACTTTGCTACCGATATGTGAACCGCTTGCCACATTCAGCGAGGAGATGTCTTCGACTGACGACGAGCCCATCCCTGCGATTACGATCGCCCTGTAGGACTGCAGTCAGCGTTGAAATTTCGATTATGCTTTTACTTCACACGCGAACCGACGATCGATCGAGTGGCAGTTTTTATGATTATGAATATGAGTTTTTATTGTTACTGCATGTTAACATGTATGTATATTTTTCTTTCTTGGATTCGGTTTGTGTTTTTTTTTTATATCGAGACGACATGTAGCGGTTGCGAATCAAAAGCGTCACAGCTTTATTCGAATCGAAAACGGGATCGTATTCTACTTTGTACGAAAGTTGTAAAATTTATGCATTTATTCGTAATCAAATAAGAGCATGCATTCGCTTTCCACTTTCCGCTGTTTGGTGCCCAAAATTTGTGTAAAGTGCCAAAGGATTTCGCATGTTGCGTGGTTCTAAATTATGCATGACTGTGTAGAGAGTTGGAATTTATGTTCGCGATGCATCGGTACGCCTACGTCACATTATATTCATGAGGAGGAGTGGAGTGCATTTTCGTGATCCACACATTTGCTAAAGGTATTATCCCTTGAATCCCTTGATAGAATTGTGATGGCAATTGCAGGGAATACTGTGTGGAAGGATCTTACCAATTCATGCGGGAATATGCTTTTATGATTTTTTGAAGGGATAGCTAAATCAATGAGGAACATTTTCCGTACCTGAAAAGAGAAGAAAAATAATAAATCAAGCATTAAACAATTACCAAAATAGAGTATTTGAGCAGGATAGTATAGTATTTAATAGTAAGATGGTTTTTTAACGGCACCTTAACGGAACAGGTATGGGTTTCAAAAAATAGTTTTTTTTTGCATTATCGGCATCCTTATACCATCTAGAATGTTATGTATGTTGTGCATGGAATTTTAGAATGAATGTACGACGCTGTTCGTCTTGTGTTAGACGCACTTAAATGTAACTCAGAGGCATTTTTCTCGAAACCACTTTTTTAACGGTCCATGGCAGGTATCTCGGAGACTATTCGAAAGTCCGCGATGCAAAAAAGGAACAATCTAAAATCTAACCTAGGATTTTCAAAGATTCCAACTTTTCGATTTTTTTTGCGCGCATTTTGGTAATTTTGCGATTATCGAAAAAATCATGTGTCAGATTTTAGATATTTTAATAATTTAAAAAAATAAAATATTAATTATTTCTTTTCTCCGGTGTTTCAGTGCTGACAACAACATCACCTGCATCTGTCTGGTTACAGGGCTGTCAACAGCGAGAAAAATAATATATTGGTCGGACCATTTTCGAAAATAAATCTGAAATATTTCATAATAACACACTGAAAACATGAAGTGACTGTATTTATTCTAATGTTCTAAAAACATATTACAAAAAATACCCTTTATTAACACTCCGAATACAGTGGGTAAAAAACTTTACGCCGACTACGAAGCCTCCGGAAAACGTGTAACGGCAAGTTTGCAATGACATAGCTTAACCATTTCTAAATGAATTTCAAAAATTGTAGTACGTCTAGAATTGCTAGGGTCTATAGATTAGTTTTATGGGAAACAGATTGAAAATAGGGTCGTCTACATTTTTATAAAGAGAAAAGAGTTGTTACACGTTTTTTTTTAAAAAGTGTGTTTATGGTTTTTGCAAGTGGTTTAAGATCAATAATTTAAACACAAATGCTCATTATTAGCCAGAATACAGTCATGGTTCCAATATATGGATCCTGGACACATAGGAACAGTCCTCCGGAAGATCCGGAACTACCGTAAAAGTGGTCAATCCACGAAACTGATCCTAGAGCTCCGTTTTTTTTAAACATTATGAATTGTGATAAATGAAAGAATTTAGGGACGTGACATAAACATGGACCCGGATGGCCATGCAATCGTTCTCCGGAAGATCCGGAATATCCGTAAAAGTGGTAAATTAATGAAACTGTTCCTATATCACCGCGGTTTTTTTTTCGAAAACACTTGGAACTGAGATGATAGAGAAAATTTGGGATCGTGACATAAACATGGATCCGGTTGTCCATGAGACCGGTCCTCCTGAAGACCCGGATCATCCGTTAAAGTGGTCAATTCATGAAACTGATCCTAGAGCTGCGCAGGGTCGTGACATAAACATGGATCCAGATGGCCATCGGACCGTCCTCCGAGAAATTCGGAACATCCGTAAAAGTAATCAATTTATGAAACTGATCGTAGAGCTCTGCGGTTTTTCTAAAATACTTGACACTGTCATATATAAATTAATTGGGGGTTGTAACATAAACATGTACCTAGAAGACCATCGGACCTCCGGAAGATCTGGAACATCCTTAAAAATGGTCAATCCACAAAACTGATCCTAGAGCTCCACGGTTTTTTCGAAAGAATTTGGAGTCGTGACATAATCATGAACCGGGATGTCCATGGGACCGTCGTCTGGAAGATCTGGAACATCCGAAAAATGGTCAATCCATAAAACTGATCCGAGAGTTTCACGGTTTTTTTTTTCAAAAACGCGTGGAACTGTGTTATAAGAAATAATTTGGAATCGTAACATAAACATGGACCTGAATGACAATGGGACCGTTCTCCGAAAGATCCGTAAAAGTGGTTCAGCCATGATACTGATTCTAGAGCTGTCACGACCCTAAATTCTTTCTTATATCACAGTTCCAAGAGTTTTGAAAAAAAAACGCGTTTTTTCACAGTTTCATGGATGAACTACTTTCACGGATCTTCCGGATCTTCCGTCCAATGGCCATCCGGGTCCATGTTTCTGTCACGACTCCAAATTCATTCTTATATCACAGATCGAAATATTTTGAAAAACCGCGGAGCTCTAGGATCAGTTTCATAGATTGACCACTTATACGAATTTTCCGGATCTTCTATATGACGGTCCTTTGATCATCTGGGTTCATGTTTATGTCACTATCCTCAATTCTATCGTATATCACAGTTCCAAGTGTTTTTGAAAAAAAACCGCGGATCTCTAAGATCAGTTTCATCACTACTTTTACGCATGCTCCGAATCTTCCGAATTACGGTCCCATAGCCATCCGGTCCATGTTTATGTCACGATCCAAAATTATTTATTATATCACGCTCCACGTGTTTGCGAAAAAAAAAAACTCCGGAGCTTTAGGATCAGTTTCGTGGATAAACCACTTTTACGGATGTTTCTGATCTTCCGGAGGACCGTTCCGTTGTCTCCTGGATCCATATGTAGGAACCATGACTGTACCTTGGTGAATTATGAACATTTGTGCCCATTAATCTTAATTATAGCCCTTAAGCCACTTGCAAAACCCGTAAACACAACTTTAAAAAAAGTGTAACAACTCTTTTCGCTTTTAAAACAAGTAGACGACCCTATTTCTATTATTTTAACATTTGAAATAATCTACTAACCCTAGGAATTCTAGTGATACCACAATGTTTGAAATTCATTAAGAAATGACTAAGTTATACCATTGCAAACTTGGCGTTACACGCTTTTTGGAGGCATCGTATTCGGAGTGTTAAGAGATCTCAACATGTGTCCTCCTTAACACTCTCGGGTGAGATTTGAACTCGTGTATATGGCGTGAGAGAAATAGATGTTAGCCAATAAGCTGGCTAGGGCCGTCCTATATGCAGATATACCTAGATTCTATGCTACTTCAATTTTTCTCACTCTCGATTTTACGCACATTTTACCTCGATTTTATGCACATTTTATTAATGATGATTCTTCTTTATATGAAAATAAGCAAAGCTATATGAGTATATTTACATGGAAGAAGAAAATTTCAATTTACTTATTCTAAAACTATTGTAAAATTTCGAAAATCTTTTTTGGCACCCAGTTCTGAAAATAGTTTCACAGTTTTAGTGTTACTTTTCGACAGTGTTTTGAATAACGTAATGGCCTTTCCCTAACTAAAATAACAGTGTGTGAATTACAAACAAAGCTGGCAAAATTAAACGGAAACTGTTGGGATCACTCACCAGCACACTCACATGAGCAATTAAAGGAGAAACTGCTTCAAAACGAGCACAGATGAGTGCCGTGATTGTCGGGAATGACCAGATCGGTGATAGATCACCACCGAAGACGACATTGACCAGTTGTTTTTAACTTCTTTTGATGGATGGTCATGGACAGTACTTTGACAAGGACATTGATAGGAATGTACCAACCGCTACTTCCATCAGCTGTTTGAGATAGGTCATACCTCTGTGCACAATATGTTGTTTATATGCAACTCGTTGCCAAATTCGGCTTTTTCAGCACTTGTCGTAAATATCAAACTTGGCAGGCTCCTTCGTAAACTAAATTGAAGCTATCATGTGTAATTTTCAAGTGTTTTCACGTGAGAAATGCTTGAAATATATAGGGAAAATGGCTCTTATGTTGGCCTATGGATCTAAGATTGGGCCTATTGCTAAAAATCTGCTATTTATCAATTTTATCTAGATGAACGCGGCATTGGGACGGTACTAATGGATATTTTTGGCGCTATTGAAAATGTAGTGGATTGCTGAATTTATGTATGGGCCCAAATAAGGGGTATTTAGGCCGACATTACATCCATTTCCCCTATTTCCATTTTCCGTCATATCAGGCATAACATTTGATAACGGCACAAAAGCATTTGTAAACAAACTTTCTAAGGCCCTTTACACGCGAACCAAAGTACGCCCACGCAAACCAACAACATAATCGGATAGCGGCAACTATCACCTTTCCGAAAGTGGTATTGGTTTGCGTGAGCCTACTTTGGTTCGCGTGTAAAGGGCCTTAGAAAGTTTGTTTACAAATGCTTTTGTGCCGTTATCAAATGTTATGCCTGATATACGCCATGAAGGCTGCTGATCTACACGAAGCACAATTCGTTATATATTCCTCTCGCTGTTGTTGAAGTAGTGCTGCAGGAGAGCGGCTCTCTTCTCGTGTACAAAGAAGATATATCTCCTACGAACAGTGATACCACATATACAGATTTATCTGTAACCATACAGTTTTTTTTTTCAAATATACAGATTTTTGAAATAAGGGTAATATATTTTATATTATTTTTTTTTATATTTATTAATTCTGATAAATAACCGTTTCTTACTTTTGAGCAGCTTGAATTCAATCTGTGAGCATCAAACCCAAAACGTATTTTTCACTAAATAAAATATGATTGTATTATCTTCGAATGGGCTTGTAATCTTGGAATGGACTTCTGATGTTCAGATGTTCTGATTAATCGTTGGAAGGGATAGGGGGATGGGGGCAAGAAGACCATACGAGGCAAGATGGGCCACCGTTCGTTTGGGCATAATACCTATTAACTCAATCTAATTTTTTTACAAACTTGTTGAAAAAGCTTCTAATATGCATCTCCATGAAAACCGTATCAAAACTCAATTACATGCCTAAGATAATAATGGAAATGTTACATTAGCTCAAAATCTCTAGAATATTATAATATATGCAGTCAAAAAAACAAGCTCTGCATTCACTATATTACATTTTACTGGTCCGCTGGTTCTACAGCGAGCAATACACGTAACTGTTGAAAAAGCTTATGTTCCTATTTCACATGATTCCTGAATGTTATTTTCTAGTGAAAACCGGTCAAAACGTTAACTTTTACTAGGGTGCTCATATTGCCCCGTATGGTTGTTGATCGGAGCAAAAACTGAAATTTTTCAAACATAATAATTTATTGAGTCTATCAAATTTTATCCATATTGTGAACATTGTATATTATCAAACATATTCCAAAGCATGAGCATGATCACAGCTATCATACATTTATGAATGTTTTCATGTGTTATGATGTGTTTTCTTAGGGGGACCATATTGCCCCTATCTAACCTATTAGTTTCCCTTTCTTTTTGTTTACATAACCATGCAACATGGTGACAGATACAACATTTAATTAACTATATTTGTATGTCAAATCGGTAAACAAGTCATTTTAGTAAACCCACGAAATTTTCCGTTAGAAGCAGATTTGTTCCTCATTACTACTGGAACTCAATGTTTTGTATTTATTTAAATCACTTAAAAGTCATGACTATAGGATTTCGTGATTTAAAAAAAAAAGCAAATTATTTAGAAAGCAAAGTCATACTTCAATATTCTAAGCATTGAACAAATTACTTCTGAACTATGAATGAATTCAATGAAGATTTAGGTAAATCCACACTGAGACCATAATAGATAAATTACAGTACCCGTTCGATTTTGGCAACAAAACCACAAAACCGTTCGTTTTTTGCACGGGGTTCCATTTTAGCACCATGTCAAAATCGAACGGAGTTTGAAAATAATGTCCTTTTGTTCCATGTGATTACAATTTTTAATAAAATAATAATTATTAATAACGTCTTTGTAATAAAGATGACTCACGGTGGTTCATAATCATCGAAATCATAAATTTTGGCAACACTTAATTTTCGGGCTTGTTTCCATAATAAAGATTTTTTAACAGATTTTTGTCAGCCAGATACAGATTAAAATTTTTTTTTTGCGATGAAAAAACAGATTGAAAATCAATAACATGTGGCATCACTGCCTACGAATGATGTTAAATAATTCGGTTTTGCGTTTCTTCTACATTCTCTCGGCGTTCGCTGAGTTACGGTTTTAGGCAAACCACAAATTGTTACTCATCTTCTTGTTCGTTACTGGACGGGCTTAGCTGGGTCCATTCAATTCGATTGCTATTCGTTTCTGGGTAATCTTCACAAAGAATGCAAGATCTCACTCGTCACAAATGTTCACGGAAAATGTACAAACAGGTACAGATAAATTCTATTCCAACGCTTTACTGTAATAAGCTTGTTGGCCCTGAAAAAGGCCGATTTGTTGCCACATTTGGTGATGATTTAACCTCTAAAACCGTATCTGTCGCTTCAAAGCGTAGATGACACCCATGGCCGCTTACGCTTGGCGTGTTCAGTGTAGGTGACAGCAGAACGGATCTCATTTTCCAGGAACACCTTCAGCACACCTCATGTTTTGGAGATACGTTTGACACCGCCACGGCGAGCCAGACGACGGATGGCGGTTATCACGAAGAACATTGCGATGACGCTTGGCGCCTCCTTTACCAAGACCTTCTACTCCTTTGCCACGACCAGTCATTGTTGTTTGTTGGGTAGAAGAGTGGACTACCTAACCTGCCACAACCTTCCTACTGCTGCTTCTGCTGCCTGCTCACCACACCGTCCGAAGCGAAAATGAGTTGAGGCTTTTTACCAGTTTTTTTTTTTTTTTTTTTTACCAGTTAAATGATCTTTATTTCTTGTGTTTGTGTGGTTTACATGTATGGATTTTTCAAGTGACACAGATGCGTCTTTTCAACTTTAGTACAGTGAGATTTTAATTATTAATTACAGTTCCTAGTCCTATCAGGCCTGTTTTAGAGAATGACCACCTTGGTGGGATTGGTATGATTTGAATTGGAAAAAGGAGTCTACTTATAACTACTATTTACAACTACAACTAACCTACAACTACTATATACACCTAACCTACTATATACAAATTGCTTATCAAAGCATGTTCTGATAAATTACATTTTTGTGCAAATTTAGTCTTAATTTCGTTAATTTTGGAATCTATTTTGGCAATGCCTGCCTCTTCATGTAAATTTGTTATTCTAGTGTCGAAAGGACGATCAAGAACCATCCTCAGCACTCTATTCTGAGCGACCTGAATTTTGTTCCTGTGAGTCTGTGCACATGATTCCCACACCGGAGCTGCGTAGAGGATCGCAGGTGCTATGATTTGTTTGTAGACGGCCAGTTTGTTCACCCTTGAGAGGCGGGATCTGCGGCAAATCAGCGGATACAGACTCCTAACCAAGGCGGAACACTTGACTACGGTTTTCTCCACATGCGAGCGGAATAGGAGCTTTTCGTCAAACAACATCCCGAGATAGGTTACTTCGGCGGACCACTCAACCCTTGTGCCATCCATGATTACAGTACAAGAGGGAGCCGGTTTTAGTTTGGGTGATTGCCGATGGAGGAACATGATCGCTTGTGTTTTGGAGGGATTGATTTTAATTTTCCACGTGGTGGCATAATCAGCAAAGGCGTTAAGGCATCGTTGAAGTTTGTTCGTTATTTCGCGAGGCATCCTTCCTTTGACGGCTAGTTGAGTTGAGGCTAGACAGCAGCGCTCTTTTATATCTTTTCAGGTTAAAGCAAAATGATGTGCAACCAAGTGGTACTCGATTATGATGACTGGGTTTGGGAAGAACGTTTATTTCACGAAGACAATGATACAATTATCACTTTTCATTTTACATTGGACAATGCTTGACATTACCACTTTTTCAAAAGTTTCTTTTTAAAAATCATAAGTCGGAAGCATTGCTATTGATGCGCAGAAGTATTTCTGATCGATTGGTGATAAAATTATCGAAATTGGTCCAGGGGCAGCTGAGTTATTAATGATTAAAATCTTTCATAATTTGGTTTTCACAAGGTGTACCCCCATTTAGAAATCACAAGAAAAAACACAAGATCAAAAACGGTCTCTAGAGTTGACATCCTTTATATGATTATTGGTTCATTATTTATGAGTTTATAGAGTATGAAAGTTTTAACAATTTCGGGATGTTGAGCTACATGTGATTCCTTTTAGCGTCTTTTTTGCATACCACTTTGCAATTTTACAATCAAATGTAAACATTACGATTGTAAATTACTTCCCTGGCCATAGAGTATGATTGTACTTGCCACATAATTATACGAATGTAAAAATGGTACAGGCGTCGAAAGCTTTCAATTCATAACTGTGGAAGTGCATCTAGAACACTAAGATGAAAGCACGCAATAAGCTAATATGCGATAAGCAATAAGCTTGAAATGCAAGGAAGAATAAGAGAATATATTTTTTCGAACAATCATCAACTCTAATCGAGGATTAAATTCAATGAAGTTCTATTAATTCTCAATCTTTTTAGTTAAAGTCGTTCATAATAGGACCAAATTGAAATAAAGCATATCAGGACTAGAATCTTTGGGTATGGTAAAAGAATAGCATGCCGAAACAAGGGATAGTTTATCTTCTTTTTCGAATGACTTATTCAATGGGCCACCAGAGAAATTCAAAGACGCATTATGGCAGGGAATCGTGCTTATTTTGGAGTCCGGAGGACGCTCTGTTCCAATCAAGTTAGCCGTACCACCATGTTCTTTCCTTTATTTAACGTCGGTCTCTGTTCCGAAATCTAGTGCCAATCACCGACGGACATCGATTGCCACTTATTGACGGCAATCGAATGTGCAGGAAGGCAGCTTCCACACCTGCGTAGGATATCACACCCATTCAACACACATGGGCCGGGACCAACGGCTTTACTTCCCTTCCGAAGGAAGACGTGACCAGAGATTTTTATGCCTCAGGAAAATCCCACCGACCTCTGCTGGGATTCAACTCATACCCATTGGGGTGAGAAAGCAGTCACGCTTACCACTACACCACCGGCGTCGGCTATACTACCAAGTTGATTATCTTCATTCTATAAGCCGCTGATAACTCGTGCAAAACCAACGCGTGGTGCATCCAAACCAGTCCGATAATCCCAATAATCTTTTCGCACTTTTTATTTCCCCCCCAAAAATCACCTATCTCTATATAGCTTACGAACAGCCCCTAACTGACTTAAAAAATTCAAACGATATTTATAATATTAGCTCGATAGGTTTATTAATTTACTTATAAACTTACCAAGATGCATTATTCGGACAATGCCATCCTCGTTCGTGAACGATAATTTTATGACAAATACCGACTTCGAATGCTAGTATGCCGCATTAACTCATAGACAAAATACTTGCTGGATAAATGTGGCAGACAATTTTCGGCATGATTTCAGCGCCTCTGTGAATTAACGGAGGCAGAGTAATCCTCCCATTCTGGATACCTCATGGGAAGGTTCTGCTCCGTTACCATTTTCAATGTACCCAGGTGTCCACTTGCACTTTCGATGGTTTTGCACGGTCACTAGTCTTCTCTACAATATCTAGCCTCTGTGCCACTTCCGGGTGGCAGGCAATAAAGTGCCGGTTGAAGTTCCCGGATTGAACACCTATTGTATGTAGACGCATTTCCTATCCGCGTTTATATCGGCGAGGTTCGTCTTGCTCATATTGGCAACTGGTAGCACTCACCGCGAGTATTAAAATGACTCACAATTCGTAGAGAAAGATGAGAATGTAACGAGAGTGAATGTTTTTCGCACACAGGCCACTCACGAAGACTCGCGTTAATTAACCAATGCACGGAATGAACTCACGGCGAAAATTGACGTTTGAGCGGTGCCGTGTTTACTTAAAATGAACACATGATGCTCGCGTAACTTTAGAAAAGGGAACCAACAGGTAAACCAACAACACCATTGGGTAGGGTAACATCTTCCCTTTCCGATAGTCCCCTTGATTTGCGTCGGCGTTCTTTGGTTCGCGAAAAAAAAAAGGATTAACAAGTTATTTATAAAAGTTGATAGGCCTTTTTCTAAACACGGCACCACTCAAACGTAAATTTTCTACGTGAGTTCTCTCAAAAAAAAAAGTGACACAACAGCGGGGCCCTGTTTACTAAAAATGGACAATTTGCTAGGTTCTTTTCACGAGAACCGAAGTACGCCCACTAGACTGAAGCAAAATTTGAAATTTTCGCTCCACAGTGCTCAAACGACTTCAAATCAGGTCTTGATTAGCTTCCCAAAATTTAAACTCATTTGGTAAGAAACTGACTTGGCACAAACTATTCGAAATTTATATGGAAATTACTATGGGAAAACCAAACTTTTTGTTCATTGTCTTCTGCTTATTTTTCATATTGCTTTTTCTAAAATTTCTGTAACTATTCTTACGGGAAATTTTCTAAACTACAACTTTGCGCAAAATCGTTTTTCAGCCAAATGTCGAATTAAATTGTTATTAATTGTTTAAGAGATTGATAATCTTATGGCATGATCAAGCAGCTGTTCTGTGGGCAACACTGTATTCTGCAGTGTGACATAGTTGCCATGATATTTGTGATCTATTCTTCGCACCAGAAACACCAATGTTGCCTGCTGAACAGTTGAATGAGCATAATCATAAGACATCAGTGACTTGAATCATTAACAATTTTTGCTCCTTACATTTGATTGAAAAGTGGTTTTCAACAAAGTTGTAGCTTAGAAAATTTGCTACTGTTATCATTTTTAAAAGCATAGTGATGTGGTGAATTGTTAGTTAAATATGAACAAAACATAAGTTTTCCCTTAGTAATTCCCATATAAACTTGAAATGGTTTGTGCCAAGTCAGTTTCTTACTAAAGTAGTTCAAATTTTGGGAGGCTAAGCAGGACCCAATTTGGAACCGTTTAAGCACTGTGGAGCGAAAATTTCAAATTTTGCATCAGTCTAACGCCCACGCAAACCAAGAGCACTATCGGGAAGGAGAGAATTTTCGTTACCTGATAATGTTGTTAGTTTGCATGGGCTTATTCGGTTCGCAAGAAAAGGACTTAACAAGTTTTGTGCAATATAGTTGATAGGCCCGTTTCAAATGTTACGCGAGTATTATTCATGCATCGTTTGCTTCGTTCAGGAATTTATTTGCTTTCATTATTCCAAATGCTTCCGGAGACAGTAAGCGCATTTGAGTCGTACGATGCAATTATCAGTAACCTTGCATGAAACTTCTGTTGATGTGGTTTATCAAAGACGAAACTATCAAAATCAAGCGCTCTTGCACTCGTCTGCTTCACCGAATCTTGAAAGAAAGACCAAAGAAGCAATGGAAGCAAGAGAGACAAGCAATTGAAAAATTTTATTTTAGACGCCGGCTGAGGTTCTAGAATGCTGCGAAGCTGTTCATCTTCAGCGAGATGGGAAATGACAGGTGGGCAGGAACTCACGGTCTCCCAGTGTTGGTGAGTTCTTTGCCGTTAATGTTCACGAAAAGTTCACTATTTTGCCACACACTTAGAAATAACTAATTTTGCACGAGACGTAATCAATATTGGACGTAAATCATGGAACGTAAACAAACATTTCATGTAAAATTATTTGTTCTCAAACCGAAACATAAGCAAATCGACGAAGAGAACGTTTCATTGAATTGATTTTCTTGTTTCTTTCAACTGATTCTTATGTCAAATGGGCCGCTTACATGTGTCGGTCTCAAGGAACCTAAATTTACATGACATTTTCGTAGTGTGCATACATAAATTCAAAACAAAAATTTTTATCTGCGGATTTGGACAGTTTTTGACCTGTTTCATACGACCGAAAGGTGTATGCTGGTCACAAATGCCGTGCCAAACTGATTTCCTACGCAATTAATCAATCTTTGATGTGAATTTTGCTAATAAACACGAGGAGCATTTCTAATAGCAAAACTTGCCATAACAAAATGGGCGGTTAATTTTAGTAAACAAACTAACACTTCTTCCGACTGTGTCACCTCTCTTACTCGCCTAGAGCTAGCAGTTTCTTCTTCTTCTTCTTCTTTTCCTTTATTTAACGTCGGTCTCTGTTCCGCAATCTAGTGCCAATCACCGACGGACATCGATTGCCATCCATTGACGGCAACCGAATGTGCAGGAAGGCAGCTTCCACACCTGCGTAGGATATCGCACCCATTTAAAACACACATGGGCCGGGACCAACGGCTTTACTTCCCTTCCGAAGGAAGACGTGACCAGCGATTTTTATGCCTCAGAAAAATCCCACCGACCTCGGCTGGGGATTGAACCCAGACCCATTGGGGTGTTAGAAAGCAGTCACGCTTACCACTACACCACCGGCGCCGGCTTAGTAGTTTCTTCGTCGCATCGATTTTGTCGATTGAAGCTGATATTGTGATGCCCTACTGACAGCTAACATTATTCAATTCTTGAGAGAATTTACGTGTAAACATCATTTTCTCTATTTCGTCATGGCAAAACATGAGACTTAAAAACTGAAAAATTCGACTTTTCGGTTTTGTTTAGAGTTCAACTTTTTTCATATTGAGACAGATAAAAAAAATAATGTAAATTTTTTCAAGAAGGTATAATTTTCTTATGATTTTTGGAATTTTTTCCAATATTAAAAAACCAAAACGTGCCGTTTTAGCATTTTACGTGAAACCTTGTTCCAGATTTGAATTTTTGTGCATTCTCATGCTAAGAAGAGATTTTAATATCTCAGTTCATAAAAACCCTGGGACTCGGATATTTGAAATGCTGGAACATTTTTTATTTAAAACTTAGAATAAAGCATATGCTAAAAGACTTCGGCGCTCCATACATTTTAAAAATCTTTTACTTAAATAAAATTTGAAACCTAAGGAAATTTCAAGAAATTCCATACTGAGTAAAACTTAATTATTGCAGTCTTCAATTATTTTTTTTCCAATATAGTCTATGAGATGATTTTCAATACTAATTTCTCTTTCTATGATGTATGATCACTTTAATCTGGGGTTTTCCCATTTTTTTAAAATCCTTTTTACACTTTTGCTCAAAGCTACCATTTTCAAGAAGCTGTTTAAAATTTGAAGTCAATATTTTATCTTGTAAGAAAAACTGCAATTGTGTGCACCAAAATAATATTTAAACTTCAAATGTCTTCATATGTCTTCAAAAGTCAGCCTTCACAAAACAAGAAATGTCATTAAAATGTCTTCGAAAACAAAATGTCTTTACAGATATTAAAATGTCTTCAAATCTGTCATCCCTGAAGGGTGCTGTAGTTAAGCGAGTATCAACGGCTAATATAAATCTCCAAAAATCAAAATGTAGGATTATCTAAGCTGGAGAAGCGGTCTAAAACTTATCAAAAATGCCTACGCACTTATGGACACCTCCTAGACACTAAATCCTACAAATATACAACATTCAATTCGACGTTCGTTTATTTCACCGAACATTCATAATCCACTAAGCATCCCTACTCACTGCATTTCATCGAACAAGTTGACCAGAGTGCCCTCGTAGTCATATTTCATTCCAATCCGATACCCATCTTCAATTTTGCACGCATCATTCCATATGGGACAAAACTGCACACACACACACCCACATGCATCTCATCAATTTTACTTATTAGTCCTCCCAGCGGGGCCCGCTCTCCATGGGTACGAATCGCATAGGGTTAATTACCCCATTTCCAGCCTATTAAGCACAACCTGCACTTAGTATTTCATAATCTAGCGCAGCTTAGTACCAAACGGAATGTTATTATTACTGATGGCTTCCAAATTTATTTACCTTTCCATACGTACCATAAGATTTGATAAAGAAAAACCAATCGTTGAGATATTGTCAACAGTCTAACACTGCTTCTTGACACCAAACTCGGCCTACGGATTCTAAACTCGGCCTAACGCATTGAAACGCCATTGAAACGCCAATGAATTCACTTCGGCCTATCGGATGAAGATAAAAATTGATGCGGTCGGAGCACTTCTTTTGTTTTTGGGAATAATGGGCGCAAACCTTCATATCACGCGTTTTCATTGACTTCGTTCGTTAGTTTATTAACTAAAGTATCGTACCAAACGCATAATTGACTTGTTAACTCTGAAATCATGGATTTATTTGAAGTTTTCTGCTCCATAGGCCCAAAATGGGCGATTAGGCCGAAGTAGTTCTCTACCCTACCAGACTTTTTGCAGTTCAAATCCACCAACAATAAACGTCTGACAGCATTCGGAGGTGATGATGCAACCTTGGCACCCATTCAACAATTTTTCACGTTTATCACTCCCGACCCCCGACGACCATAGGTTGTGTAGCTTGTTGACAAAAATTGAACACCTGTAACATCGAATGGCATCGCATAATAAACGAGCGCCATTAGACCCCGAGCGAAAATTATCATCAATTCACACCTGTCCGTTGGGATGCCACATTTAAGTGTGTTTTTTTTTTAACTTGTGCTGACCATAGCCAAAACTACAATCTGCCCCCCGGTCGGTGTCACTCAAAGGCAGTGGCATATGTCGAGGAGAGGAATGTAGGTACTCGTTATCTTTTCATCGGCTCTATGCGCATGCAGCAGCAACCACAACAAGAAATAATTTGACATTGTCTATCGTCGTCTCTCGGTGGCACTTCATGATAGCAGACGTGAATGAAAACAGACTCGCGTCAAGTGTCTCCGTCCGGGAGTCCTTGCTCATAGCTCAAGAGAGACTTCAGTACCATCAAGCGAATCAGGTGAATAGAGGTAATCGATAGTCATTCGACGGGGAACCTTGATCCAGATGGAATTGTGCGGTTTTGAATCGGTTTGTCGTCATTATCAGCCTCTTCAGACAAGCAGCCAGCCTGCCAGCAAGTCGTTTGGTGTTTCAATTGCGTATTTACCGGAGATGGAGCCGTATTGAGCAGTTTGTTGAAGAGGTTCGTCGCTTGCCGAAGCATGCCAGTCGAATGTCTTAAATGTTTGATAATCTGCGCCAAAATTTGCCTACTTCCGGCATGGCGAAATCGGATTACATCTCACCATGAAGGTGTGCAAATGTAGCATATTAAAGACCCATTCAGCTTAAGCCTCCAAATCTCGACAAGCGAATATTAGCCGTACCAAAAGAGCTTCGGTGTTTGTATCCAAGTCTAACGAGTCAATGCATGTGTTGTCAGGTAATTTAATCCTGTTTTCTGTTCATTCAATTTCCAGAGCAATTTGCTTCGCCATCATGTCTTTTTCTTCTGCGTGGACTACTGGACGGAGGTCGAAGTCGAATAGAAAAAAAAGAAAAACACTTTCGCTTTCAATTTAGTTCCTTTTTGTTAAACGAACAAAGCGATAGAGAGCGAAAGACGAGCTGCGTCCGTCCGTGGCTTGTTTTCACTTCCCTACTGTAATTTGCGGCTCGCAATCGGCTAAGTGGGTTCAAAGAGCCGCCACAAAACCGAAATCCGTGAAATTGGCAAAAAAAACGCGAGAAATATATATTAACACCATCTTGGGGGCAGCTCCACAATAGGGCTGTAAACGAGGAAATTCCCGGATCTTGTATGAAAATGAGTTTTCGGTCTAGTTTAGTCTTCGCTGTCATCATCACCGCTTCATCTTCACCATCTGCGTCATCAGCGAGGCCATTGTGAATGACGAGTCGAATTCCAAACAAAGAAAGGGGCAAAGTTGAAAAAAGTGATAAGCAAATTTTATCTACGAAAACGAACATGTTTAACCTCACTCTCACTTTTACTGCTTTATGCGAGTCATAAAGCGATGAGATCATTTCGAATACATAACGGGCGAAATTACGTTTTAACGACATGGCCCTTTAACAAAAAAAAAAAAAAAGTTCGCTTCGCTATCGCTTGACACAATCTAGCACGCTGATCGCAAATAGCTCAGCTACCGGTCGTCCAATGTGATTGAAATGTCACGAAGCATCCACGATGACCCATCGCCCGTCTACTTTATGGCAGCCACCGCTGACTGTTGCTGGTCAAAACGTTTCATCGACCTAATCCGATAATTATGATGAGGCGATGATAATGATGCTGCTGGGGGCTCACTAATGGTGAGAAGCTGATCGGTTTTATAGTACCGATGCCGTTGCTGTTGTTGCTTCGGACGGTAATGCTAAATTATTATTGCAATTTTCGGTGTCCGTTGAAATGGTTTGACCTTTTCACGCGATTTTGCGGTCCTCCTCAGTCGTCCGAAGAGCTCAGGTGGTCTTCGCTTCGGAGAAAGAAAGGTGGAATCAATGACCGGTTCTGAGAGGTCGACTCAATTAAGGTGCTTTGAGGCAAAAAGCTTACGGAAAATCAAATCAGGTATCTGGACCAGCGTTGCCAGATATACCGATTTATCGGTAGTTATACCGATTTCCAAACTAGGTACCGATGTACAGCTAAGGTTCCTCAGAATACCGATTTTTAAAATTTTATACCGATTTATACCGTTTTTTTTTAATCATCAAAATTATTATTGCCTGTTTGCGCTCGGAGAAATTTTTTGTGAGAGACTTGTATCTTTTTGAATACCTCATATTTTTTTAACCTTCAAAATTCTAAACAATCATCTCTAAAGATGCCTTATGCTTGAAACTCTTTCGACTAATGTTTGCATTTCCTCATTGTTTTTGGCTACTCATCAATCGAGAAATAGTCGATGGCTCTTTCTGGTAATTCCTAGGGAATCGAGATTTTAAACATTGACTTCCTGAAGTTTCATCCAACTTTCCCAGTAGTTTTCTTTCACCTTACCCTGGAAGCTTCTTCACCCTTCGCTCGGATCATTCTTTCGTCTTCTCACGCTAGTATTTTCAACTTTCCCGGAACTTCAAGGATGCTATCAGATTTTTATTGCGGATCTACTCTAGCTGTAGGCACAGTGTTTGTGCATCGTCGATTATTTGTGCCACTACCCTACCCTGTACGATTCTAGAAATCAATATACAATACAATAAAACAGTGTCTTGTATGCCTCCGCCATGGCAGGACGGCGAAGCAATCGGTGCGTTTTAATTCTATCCGTCTTCGTAATTATCACAAAGATCAACACAACGTAGGGATCCCGCCCGTGCGCGATCACACAGTTAAGAAGTTCTGAAACTTCAGATAAGTCCAGATTTTTGTGTAAGTTTCGACAAATTAAAGACAGTTTCACTTCTGTTAAAATTCGAAAACCCGGGAATTTCAGAAAAGTCCAGCGAACTCCAGTGAACTTAAGGAAACATCATATAACTTCACAAGGCCAAAGAACTTCAGGGAAAATCAATGGTTTTCAGGAACTTTAGTGAAGCTCTGACAACATCGGGACAGATCAATTAATTAATGAAATTGCTGAAATTATAAAGGAGTTCCGAGAACCTCAGGCAATTTCCGAAAACTTCAGCAATGTCCTGAGGGGCTCATGCTAATTTAGGAAACGTAATGGAAGTTACGTGAACATTAGAACATTGTGAGAACATTGTTTGGGAAGTTCTTTGCTTTATATGGCAGTGTCGATAACTTTTAAAAATTTAAAAAAATCGGGAAGATCAGAGAACTTCAATGCTGATGTTACAATAAATTCAAGAAAATTGTGAGAGCACTTAAAAAAATTCGTAATCTTCAAGAAAGTCCAGATACCTTCAAAGATGATTAAAGATATTCCTGTAGTTTTATTATAATCGGAAATTCCGAGCGCTTCGAGGATGACTAGAGAACTCCAAAACAGCCCCTAATTTCAGGAAAAATAAAAGAACTTTAAGGATTTTCGAGGAATTATGGAGTATTCCCAAGTACATTTTAGGAATGTACCGAAAACTTCAGGGCAATTGCGGAGTCTTCAGGGATGTTTTATGAATATCAGGAAAATTTTCTGGATCATTAGAACATCCCCCAGGAATCTATTTCTTCCGGAATTATGTCCTTGTTTCTTTCGATTGTTCCGTGAGTTGCTTCCGACTTTCTTCAGATGTTTCTTCCAATCTACCTTAGGATGTTTCTTTCGTCTTCTCCAGGAAGTTCAATTAATTCTCCCAGAAATTTCTTTCGCTTTCTTGTGGAAGTTTGACCATAAAGCCAAAGGTTTTTTTTTTGTTCGACTTCTACTGGAAGATTTTTCCGAGCTTCTTCTGGCTTTCCCTGGAAATTAATTATTTTCCACAAATTTCTCAATTCGTGTCTTGGCAATTTCCCGGATGTTTTTCCAACTTGTCTTAGAACTTTCATCGACCTTCATTCAGGAGAGCTTCTTTCGTCTTTCTTTGAATGTTTGTTTGGCTTCGTTCCGGAATTTTACCATCATTGTACAAAAGCTAAAATTTTGCTTTGATTATCGGCTTTCTCAGTCTTAAAAACTGCAACAACTACGATGTAATCTGCTGGAGAATTCGGCCAAGGGTTGTGGCCTTTTTCAAGTGAAAATATTGTTTGTAGTAATTGTCAATAGTTTAGTCGTTACTGTGGCTGATTTTCCATATTTTAGTTTCATTTAATGATATTTTATTGAAAAAAAAACTATTTTCTCTCAACTTTGATCACCACTTGAGGACAACGATAATTTAAAAAATTAAATTAAAAAAAATTAAGACTGTTTTAAGACTGAGAAAGCCGTTAAACATAGCCATTCCTCTCAAGTCCACGTCGTCACCATCGTTAAAATTTTCGCTTTCAAAAAAGGCAAAAATATATAGTTAATTAAATTTACCGATAAATACCGATTTTTTAATACATTTGATACCGATAAGCTTTAAAACAATCTGGCAACGCTGATCTGGACTACGTGTTGCAGCTGATTGGCGCTTGATTGTTTTCGTAATCCCTACGAAATCAATGAATTTAAAATTGTTTTGAAATTTATGGGCCAATGGAATGGTTCAATCAGTTCTATCAAGTTTGACGTCAGTGCGTCAATGATTCAGTTTTAAATAATAATAATAATAGGGTTACAGAATGTAATGTCAGCCAAGCCCCTAACTTCGGCCTATAAAGCAAATAACCCATCCATATTGACCTATAATACGCAATAGCAACGAAAAACGAATACCACATCGGCTGTGATATTGTAATCCGTAAATTAAATGCCTATTTTTTGGACAAATTTTGAACATTTATTGTTCTTTTTCAAAGAAAAAGTTTAGTGAAATTTTCATAATTTTAGATTTACAAGCGCCATGATCTTGCCATATTATTGCACTAACGAAAATTTACACTTTGGTGGTCATCAAAAAACCTGATAATTTCATAAATTGGAAGGGCTTATCTTTTAGAACATGCTAACCTAATAAATCAATATCACACCTTTTACTCTTATTACCAATTTAGAAGATTTAAAGCTTTTAGCGCTTTATAACTATAGACTCATCGGCGCCAGTGGTGTACTAGTAAAGACTGGAACGCGCAAAAAATGGTCGACAAAAAATCGTTTCTTTCAGTCAAAATTCATATCACAAAAATCTTCTTATTTTTCTTTTGATAGTTCCGCTTAACTCCTCCATTAAATTTTGCACTGTGGTCTCATCGACCTTTTTCGCCGCCGAACGCCAGTTAGATTTAAACTGCTGCTCGTTTTCCATGGATATATCAGTTTTTTTTTTTTTTTATATATTCCGTTTGACCAAGGCCCAATACCGTTTGATAGGGCGGATTTCTGGGCTATTGGGAGGGTTGTGGTCTTTGGGTACCACAAACATGTTGTTCGCATCGTACCACTCCATTGCCTTTTTTCCAAAAAGTGGCAGCTCGCCAAGTCCGGCCAGAACAGCACAGGTCTATTATGTTGCTTTAGGAATGGTAGCAGCCGCTTTTCCAGGCACTCCTGGACGTAGATCTGTTGATTGATGGTTTTCGTAGTAATGAAAATGCCGCTTTTTAGACCACACGTGCATATGGCTTGCCAGACGAGATATATTTTGACGTAGGATATATATATGTATATATATATATAAGGGGGTACACTTTGTGAAAACCGAAAAGGGAATATGTAACAAAATATGAAAGATTTTGAACGTTAATAACTCAGCTGCCCCTGAGCCAATTTCAATAATTTTATAACCAATCGATCAGTAATATTTCTACGCATCTTTGAAATTTAAGGCTTTATCATTTTGTAAAATGTCACTGTTGAAATTTGCACGAATGTGCAACTGTTGCTTTGATAATCAAAATTATCACCGATTGCCTGCGAAGAGCGATTTCCCTAACACAAATTTCAAAGTTGAATTCCAGCCGATCTCACCAAACGGTGTTTATTCAATCACCACGTGGTGAGAGGTGGTGTTCTCTAGTACACAACGAAAGGCTGCCTGCTAGCAGCGAGCTGCAGCCCACATGACCATCCATAGAAGGAGGAATAAGCCGCAGCGCTATTTATCGGAATCAGTAGCTCTTCGTGAGTCGTTGTGGGCCATCTATGTCAAGCGCGTCGTACTAAAGAGTATACACAGAGAGAATCCCGCTCAAATTCCTTTTCCTACACAAAAAAACCCAAGTAACATTTTAAGTTTTATGAAACCACAACAAGCAACTATAAACCAACATTCATAAACCCTGGTCAAGGCTATTTTGACATTAATGCATCCACCAAAACCTCATTAAGACTAGAATATGTCTAGTTGGCCCACCCTGGAGAAGGTTCTGAAGGGTGTATTCTCGAAGCTCTTCAAGATTGATTTACTGCAAAAGGTTGTTTGACGAACGCATTGAGAACCAGGGTGCCTTCCATTCATCTTGACAAAAAAAAAATGTTTTAGGAAATTATGGAATAATAAGACATTATGATGGTATTTTTTATGTGTAAGTAACAAGAAAAGATTTTAAAGCTTGTGTTTGACACATAAAACTTGCAAATTTAGCTTTGACAGAGCCACAATGAGCGATTTTCTGATTACCTATTCGCGAAGAGTGAAGGGCGAAGAGTGGGTGAGATAAATGACAAAATCGCTTATTGCGACTCTCATGCAGCAACATTGGCTGATATTATGTGTCAAACATAAACTCCACAATCTTTTCTTGTTGCTTACACAAACAAAATATTATTATAATTTCTTATTATTCCATAATTTCATAAAACATTTTTTTAGCCAAAATGATTGGAAGGCACCCTGTTGAGAACCATTGGAAAGCTACAATAAAAGCTATTTAGCAACAATAAAAACCCTTTCAGAGCCATTTCCCTTAGCCGCTTGCTAAATCCACTAGGAAAGCATTAATCTAGATATAAAAGGATTTGTGAATCCGATCTTATCAAAATAATTAAAATAGAAACTGATGGTACAAAAATCTTGTAGAATATGCAAATTTATTACAATAGTTCTCATTAAGTAGCCTAGTTCTAAGTGCCATATTAAATTTTATGTGAAATTTACGTGAAAACATCGAAACAATTAAGTCCACCCTCGTAAAACGTCGATTTGACTAATTATTTAACATTGAAAAATAAAATATATTCTTCAGATCGAGCTTGTCCGATTTTTTTTTATTATTTTCGCATTTAAATGTTTGCTCATTGCTAAATTTACCAAAATATAGTTATATCTAAGGAAATATAGATTGAAAATCAAAGCTTGTAAAAAACAAGCAAACTAATTGTAACATGGCGGTGGCATAAAAGTTGATTTTCATGGGTCATTTGTGAAAAAGTTGCTTTGCTTTCAAGAATTCCTTAACAAATCAATAAGGTTTTAAAATGGCTTTTATGAAGAAAACTTGCACGCTGAATTGTATTTATCTAAAGCCATTTTGCTTCATTCTAACCCGTTCAGATTTATGGCAGCATTTATGGAGGCAAAGTTGCCTGCAAAAAGTTAAACGTCACAGTTTGTTTATCTTTCGATAGTTGCGCTGTGAGATCAGTTACTCAGACAGTTTGCGATACTGTTTTACAACATTTCGCATTTCGAACAGCTGAAAGCGCAATCGTTCCCGAAAAAGATCCCCTTCTTCCCCTGAAATTTTCGAAGAGTTGATTCTTTCGCCGAATAAAATCGCTGCTATGGATCGGAAACCAGCTAGTCTCCGCTAACTAACAGTTTCAGTGGTTTGCTGTCAGTTGTCATCTTTTCGCAAGATCTGGAGAAGGCTGGTATGTTTTTTAAACTGTTGACAATGTTTTATGAATTCGAGGGCCCCGCTCAGTTTGCTCTTCTCCGCCAGATGGTCAGTCGTTGTTGGTGTGCTGGTTCTTCTAGAGAAGTAAATTTTGCTGAAATCGACTTGAATTTTTCATCCTACTTCGTCTATCCTTCGAGATTTCCTTGTCATAAATTTGGCATTCATTAACTATGAGGAACCATCTTTTAAGCTCAATTTGTAAACAGAGAAATTGGGGAGTTAAAATACACTTGAAAAAGCCTGAACAGAAACAATAAATGCTTTTTGCTCTAATGCAAAACCTAATGGATTTATGGTTGCTTTAATAATGATAGAACACGTTTATAAAGTATTTTATCAAGACATTAATAAACAATTGCTAATGACGTTTATGCTTGAATTCAGAACAGTTTTAAGGAGGGATTGAGAACTGTTTTAAATTTATTTAAAAAAAAAAGACAGTTTTTGACTTTCTTGTCAGACTGCAAAAGGTTTTTAAAACAGCAAAAAGCTGAATTAATAAGCAGGAATGTATTACTTTTTGAAATGCTATATTTAAACTAAATGGATTGTTCATTTCCGTTATAAAACCATCATAAATCAGAGTGGATGCTAAATGGTTACTGAATTGTTACTTGGGAAGTAAGCTCCTGCTGCAGTTAACAAATAAGATTTATTATTAAGACCGCGTAGTCCTACGTCACAATTGCGTACAACCCCATAGGGCTGTCCCTTGTAGTTTTTTTTTAAATTTCAACCTCCTTCCAACGGCGCCGGTGGTGTAGTGGTAAGCGTGATTACCTCTCACCCCAGCAGGCCTGGGTTCAATCCCAGCCGGCGCCACCGGGATGTTCTGAGGCATAACATCTCTGATCACGCCTTCCTTCGGATGGGAAGTAAAGCCGTTGGTCCCCGGTTCAAGAGTTGATGGGTCGATAGGTAGGGTCCAGGTGTGGGAGCTGCCTTCCTGGCACGTCGGTAGCATTGGTGCTCAGCACGGAAAACAAGATCGACGGAAAAAAACAAACCAAAGGAAAAAAAAAGCCTCCTTCCCTTTTCCTGATGCGGTATAAGACTCCTGTCCCGGAAGCTGCTTGAAATCCGCCTTCACATAAATTTCGTCGTCCATGACGACACAGTCGAACTTTGTGAGCAGATTGGTATACAGCATTCGGGACCACTGTTTTGCCGACGTGTTTTGTTTGTAATCTCGATTCGCCACCTTCACCTTCTTAAACGTCGACAATCCGGCTCGTTTCTTGGCCCGCTGCACAATAGTATGGGAGACATTGAGCTTGCCAGCGACGTCCCGGATGGAGAGGGTAGGATTCCGCTTATATTTCACCGCCACCTTCTGCGTCGTCGCTGCCACGTCCAGATTACGATTTCCACCTTTTCCAGGCTTCCTGGTGGTCGACAGACGCTCCCCAAACACTTTTAAAACGTTTGTCACGGTCAATTTGGCCACATCCAGCAATTTTACCAACTTGGCGTGTGAGAACGTCAGATTCTCTTGCTGTGCGATTTAAATTTTGACACGCTGCTCTTCTTGCTTGGACGTCATTTTGAAAACTGAAGAGCAAACGGTGAAAACTCATCATAGCAACCATTGTATATGCACTCAACTTCCAAATGCAGCATTTCAGGTTTGTTAACAGAAATACACCAATTTTAAGTTGACCAATTTTTGCGCGTTCCAGACTTTAAAGGGTGAACCGTTTCAAATCTGCACATACAAAATTCATTCTCAAAATTCGAGTTTTTTTTTCCGATTATCACTAAATATTCAGGGAGTAAAAGGAAATAATTGAAGTTAGCTTTGGCATCATTAATTTAATTTATTTCGCCTTTATATCCGAATGCGTGAACCTTGGCCTTAACCCCAGCCATAAGGTTCTGCACGACCTAAGAATCGACTGTTTTTTTTTTTTGCATAAAACCCATGCTTTCTTCATTTCTTCTACATTCTTCACCACTTTAGGTCGTTTTAGAAGGTGCTCCTTCATAATAGCCCAGTATTGGGCGCATTTCCGGAGTGTTTGGGGGCACGAAATCGACATTCTGGCACGTCTTTTGTGTAGTGGCATGATGCCAAATCTGACCAGAAGATCGGTCGGACCGTCGTGAGCCTTCAGGAGAGGGAGAAGCCGCTTTTGGAGATACTCTTCCAAATACAGTTGTCCATTCATGGTGCTTGCGGAAACGAAAGGTGTACTCCGCTTTCCGCAAGTACAAATCGCTTTAAAATTAAGAACTTCTTGGTGAACTTCGACATCTTCTGTGTCCGGAGGCCCTCGGGAACATCACACTTATCCTTGGCAGTCACATACAGGTTTCCTGGAATATGGTTGAAATCCGCCTTCACACATGTCTCGTCATTCATTACGCAGCAGTGTGGTTACGTTAACTTCTGGACGTACAACATCCGGGCATGGCTTTTTGTAAGCGTATTCTGTTTCTCGTCACGGTTTGGGGACTTCTGAACCTTAAACGTACGTAGTAGCCGTTTTTTTCCTCTATTCGAGACCTAACACTACTGCGACCAGTAAATTGATCTATTGTAGTATATCCCGTGTCCTTAGTTAAACTAAGTTAAAGTGCATGTCGTATTACTCCATCACTATTGATCATCACTCGCCCCAGTAGGCCTGGGTTCAATCCATAACATCTCTGATCACGCAAGGGAAGTAAAGCCGTTGGTCCCCGGTTCATAAGTTGATGGGTCGATATGTAGGGTCCAGGTGTGGGAACTGCCTCCCTGGCGTCGGTAGCATTGGTGCTCAGCACGGAAAATAAGATCAACGGAAAACAAAGCGAGGAAAAAAACAACAGCCTATAGCTATAGTTAATAATACATTACATATAGAGGGTTTGCTTTTAAAGTATGCAGTTCTAAATTTATTCAACATACATTTTTTTATTTAAAGCAGCAAATGTCCATCTTTCCAGCAGTGTCCGTCTTAACGACTTTCCCTAACCACAATTTTTTTTTTTCCTGTTATTAATGCTCCACATTTTTTTTAAGCTGCTACAAACCTAACAGAAAAAAATCAACATTAGCTCGGTATCATCCAGCTAATCCAACAGCTGATCCGACCAAACAAAACGCCAAAGGAAAAGAATCATAAAATGCAAATCCAAACACTTGAACGCCAAAATTAAGTGCCCGGTCAAACAGCACACGTTTCGTCTTTCGTGAGTGGCGAGAGGTAGGTACGAGATAAATGCACTCGCGTGAGTCAAGTGAACTAAATCTCCCGCTGCAGGAGACCGGCGCGGGGCGGTGGCACAGGGCAAGGGCCATCGAGGGGTGAAAACAACAAACAATCAACCAAACAAATGATCATGTATGAGCCAGACAAACAACATCTCTCGCAGACAAAAAGAACAAGACTCTAACCGATTTTCGTTTTGCCAAACATACACTCACTCACTCACACGTGATCACCATCTTATGCAATTCCCACCGAAACGCCCTTTCGAGCCAATACTATGGGGGCAAAAAATGACTAACCATAGGTTTTTCTCTGAATCGAACATGCCAACGAACGACGGTGGCGATGAGAAATGCGAGGGGAGGGAAGGAGCTATTTGCATTACCAAGCGATTGATCGACCCCGAGTCAATCAGTACAATATGGGCTGATGGTTTGGGTTCGATCACCCTAGCAGGGCGGTGGAAATTTTTCATAATCCTCTCATACCGCATAGTCGCGCCTTTAAATGCTCGGGAAAATATGAAGGCAATTATTAGCTACGATTCGATTGTTGCATTGAATGGCACTTTTCAGGGAGTGTTGTCCATAATGTAGATCGAATCTAAACCGACTTACCGGCTGATTGACTGACTGGTACCCAAAGCGATGTGTTGACTCTTGTCGAATGCCCTGCCAAAGTTGAACAAATCGTGGACATAATAGACCGGCCATTAACGGGTCGGTGCCGTTTCGCTAGTCTTGAATGTTCGCTCAAATTCAGGTGGCAAACCAACGCATTCGTTTGCGGGATTTGCGTTTGCAGAGATTAGAACCGAAATCGTGACATGTGGGAAAATGATTGGACATTTGTTTGATTCGAGTTTACGAAAAGCTGTTAATTAGGATTTAGGACCGGGGCTTACGCAACTTGTGTGAAGGTCCGGGACCTATTCGACCGCCAACTCAACATCCCTGTCGACCCTTGATTTAGCAAGATCGCATCATCCAGTTTCCAAAAACCAATAACAACGAGAGAAGCCAAAGCAAAACCTTGGCGACGGCGACGAAAAAAAAAACTCGTTCACGCTCTACAATTACAACTTGCATAATCTCTTGAGCTCTCTTCGCATCATGAGCTCCATCCCGCATCCATCGCCGTCGTCGTCATCGTCAGACACTTTGGCAATATAAGCCCCCGTTCGTCGGGTCCAGCAGCGGAGCGGAGCAGTGTAAGGAATGGCATTTGCGGCCAACTGTTCCTAATGTGGACCCGAAATCGTGCCTCCGGTGGGCACTGGGCAGTCAATTAGCAGTGGGCTCGCGCTGGGAGCGAATTCCGGCCCGCCAAATGCTGGCAATTAGTTAGAAATTAGCCAAATCCGAAACAGATGTTTAGCGCATTTCATCCCCGGCTGCTGCTGTTGATGTTGCCATACTCAATCGGAGGTGGTGCGGAGAGCGGAGAAGAAAAACGACACGAAAAAAGCAATACTTCCTCGCCCATGCAAGTTTCTCATTCCGCGTGCGATTTTATACGGCATTTTTTCCAGGAGGTAGCGGCGGCGAAGGTGATTGAGATGAGGTTCACAATGAGGTATTAACGTAAAACTAGCTTTGCAGCTTAATGCGATCATTTCAAAGCGGGGCTATTTGTTTTGATAATGTTTGTAAAACGTCGAATATCGAGGATTAAAACTACGTTTTGAGGATCATGTAGGTGTTACTGATCAAGTGCATTAGCTATGGCACTATTTTATGCCACTGCCACCATATGCCACTGCCACCATATGCCACTGCCACCGGAGTGTTGCGTCGAACATGTCCTGTTTCAATCTCGTATAACAATAGACAGTAACATCATGCCTCGCGAATTGTCACACACAATCAGATCCCACTTCTTCGAAATCTTCACGCTCTGCATCCAGCCGGCCGGAAAAGTCTCAGTGTACCCAGTCGTTACCAGGGGTTTGACATATAGCTGAATATACGCACTCAACATCAAAACAACATTGTTGTTTTTTTTACGAACATCTAGAGTTTCTTCTTCTTTATTAACTCCTTTATTTAACGTCGGTCTCTGTTCCGCAATCTAGTGCCAATCACCGACGGACATCGATTGCCATCCATTGACGGCAATCGAATGTGCAGGAAGGCAGCTTCCACCCCTGCGTAGGATATCGCACCCATTTCACAACACACATGGGCCGGGACCAACGGCTTTACTTCCCCCTTCCGAAGGAAGACGTGACCAGAGATTTTTATGCCTCAGAAAAATCCCACCGACCTCGGCTGGGATTAAACCCAGACCCATTGGGGTGTTAGAAAGCAGTCACGCTTACCACTACACCACCGGCGCTGGCTCATCTAGAGCTTACCGCAGGAGCTAATCAAGTAAACAAACGTGTGAAAACGTTTACTATTCCCGCTAAGTTTGTGATTTATTTTTAAATCGTTTGTACTTAGTGAAATGCGGTTCTTTATAAATAAATGCGAAAGTAACATGCATTTGTTGATAGCAGAGGGAGGAGTTTCTGCGCACAGGTAAATTTGTTACATAAAAGACAAAACTCCAACTTCAATATTCCTCTCATGAACTTTCTTGTTTTCAGATTTCCTCGTGATTCTGGATAATTCGAACAGTCGTGTGATGCAATCCGTGATTTTTCTCCGGGCTTCAAGAAGATCAGAAGCAAAAATGCCCGGCAGTCTGATTACGAAGTCAAAAACGGTCTACTCAGGCTCAGTGATGACGCAGTTCCGAGTATTTTCGTAGCGCACACAGAAAATGAAAAAAAAAATGTATCCTCTCACTCCTAGAGCTCCGTTCCGAGAGCTGCAAAACATTCCTAACTTATCAGAAAATAATCAGCACTCGGCGTATAAGACACCTTTGTCCACAGCGGATTTCTCTGGGATGAAACACAAATGGTAAGGAAAATGTACTATACAATTGGTCAATTGTTTAAAAAACTGTTTATTTGCATTTCTAGTCAACAACAGAAGATTAATGCTGCCGAGCATCTTTACTGGTTCATCTGCAAAAGCCAAAATTAAGGCGAGCTTGACACCGAATCAACTGGGCGAATTGGATAACTCCCAGCAAGATCCGGCTCAACAAATCATCCCGAGAAAGATGTTGGATGTGACAAGTTCTCAGAAAGATCCGAATGTCATCTGCACAGACAACATGGAGTTACAGAAAAAATCGTGTGATATCATTGGGGCGAAGCAAAAGTGGTGAGTGAAGTGTTCAATTCAAAACTACAGATTATTCATTGTTGTTCTCTGATTTGTAGCATTCGTTACGCAGGGGATATTAAAAGTATTGCCAACATATCTCCAGAGGATGCAATCCGAGCGCTCCCGAAGCTTCAGAAGCAGCTCAAGAACAGTAAAGCCGGCGCCGGTGGTGTAGTGGTAAGCGTGACTGCTTTCTAACACCCCGATGGGTCTGGATTCAATCCCAGCCGAGGTCGGTGGGATTTTTCTGAGGCATAAAAATCTCTGGTCACGTCTTCTTTCGGAAGGGAAGTAAAGCCGTTGGTCCCGGCCCATGTGTGTTGAATGGGTGCGATAACCCACGCAGGTGTGGAACCTGCCTTCCTGCACATTCGATTGCCGTCAATGGATGGCAATCGATGTCCGTCGGTGATTGGCACTAGATTGCGGAACAGAGACCGACGTTAAATAAAAAGGAAACAAGATTTGATCGATTGAAGAAAAAAACATTGCGACTACAGAGAAAAATTACTAATTTCAAGAAAATTATTGACGAGCTGAAATATCACCAGTTGTTATCACCTAGCGGAGAACTGCTATTGGAGGTAATCATACATTTGCTGTTCTGGAATGTGCTATATGATAATTTGTTTATTTTGACAGAAATTTCACGATAAAGAAGGACTTTTAAAAGAAATCAAACACGGTGCGAATGGAAAGGCCTACTCGGACACGTTGAAGAACTTTGCGACTACTTTACATTTCTACAGTGCAAAGGCGTATGATTTTGTGCAAAAATCGTTCAATGACACTTTGCCGGATGTGCGCACTATTGTTCGATGGTATTCTTCGGTCGATGGAGAGCCAGGAATTACGACACAGGCTTTGGCTGCGCTTTCCGAAAAAGTAAATGATTCACGAGCTCAAGGACGACCACTACTCGTAAGCATAATCATGGATGAAGTAGCAACTAGGCAACACATTCAATGGAACCCTCACCAACGGAAGTTTGAAGGCATCGTAAACCATCCGTTTGTGAATAAATCGTCTGATAATTTAGTGGCAGCTAGAGAAGCCCTCCTTTTTTATCGTGTCTTCTGTAGAGCAGACATGGAAAATCCCTGTGGCTTACTTTTTTATCAACGGGTTGAATGCTGTCGAGAAGAAAGGAATTGTTGAAAGCGTACTAATTGCACTGCAGAAGATAGAAGTCCAGGTCATTGGGTTGACTTTCGATGGAACGTCGACCAACATTTCGATGGCAAACTCTTTTGGATGCAACTTGGCCGTCAATGCGAAACCTCTACTGACAAGCTTCCAGCATCCAACTAGCGAGCACCATGTGTATGTGAATCTGGATCCCTGCCATATGTTTAAGCTCATTCGGAACATGTTAGCTTCGCAAGAATGTTTGTGTAGGATCTAAGCAACCATTGGTTTTGTAACAACCTTAAAGCATGAGAATAAATATTCATTATCAGTTGTACCTCGGACCGAACCAGACGTTTCTACATTTTACAACGGATGTGAGTCTGAAGAGGAAGTGCCTGGAAAAAGACTTTAACTTCAAGGAGATCGTAGCGATCGGTCGTACCCACGAGTCTGTTCAAATACAGATAAGCGATTTGGACAATCGGAACGGAAACTTACAAAAAGTCAGCGCTGTCGAAACGGAGGCCAATGAAGAATCAATTTTGAAGGTACGCTCCAAACTCGGAGGACCAAGGCGGTTCAGATGTTTCCGATGCAATGGCAGACATGATTCGAAAGATCCATCGTGTCCAGCCAAATCACTCGAATAAAGAAGTTGTGGTCAAGTGGGACACTTTTCCCGCTGCTGTTTTCTAAAAAGGAAGAAGACCAACGGACAACCGTCCCAGCCAGTACAATCGTTTCGGAGCTTCCTGTAAACAAAAGCGATTCGTACGAGAAGTATATGTAGATGGAACCGAGCGCAACTCAGATGTAGTTGATCTTTTCCATCTAGGAGCAGGAAAGAAGCTGGTTCCAGTATCTGTTGGAGGAGTTTGTTTGAAGTTCGTGATTGACACAGGAGCAAACGAAGACGTTTTAAGCGAAGCGGATTGGGCTACGTTGAAACGCGTTGGGTTTGAAGCATAGTCTATCAGGAGAGGAAGCAGCAAAGTATTCAATGCGTATGGGATAAATACACCGTTGAAAGTGCTTGGTGAAGTCGACGCAGAAGCTATGATCGACTATCGGAGTACCGACACTACGTTCTACGTGATCCAGAATGGGAAATGCTCGCTTCTCTCAGGTGACACAGCAGTCAAACTTGGATTGGTGAAATTTTTCCAAGCAGTGAATGATGAATCGTTCCCACATATGGATGGTAAGCAATAAATTATACAGGTAAATTTAAATAAATCTATTCTAAACTTCACATGTGTACAGGTATTGTTGCAAATATCAAAATCGATAAAACTGTAACTCCAGTCCACCAAAGCCTTCGTCGCATACCATTTCCTCTTGAAGAATTGACCTTGAAAAAACTTCGGGAGCTAGAGAAGCAGGACATCATTGAACGTGTCAATAAAGCTTCTGAATGGGTCTCTCCAATGTTAGTAAAGCGTAAAAGTTTCGATGAGGTCAGACTTATTGTAGATCTCCGGGAGGCTAACAAAGCAATAGTTAGAGAAGTCCATCCCTTTCCAACACTCGAGCAAATAACGAAGAAAATCGGAGGAAATCAAATTTTCACTAAACTTGACATTCGACAAGCTTTCCATCAAGTTCTTCTTCGAGAAGATTGTCGATACATCACCACCTTCATTTCCCCCCTTGGTTTATTCCGTTATAAAAGGCTCATGTTTGGACTTTCTGCTGCTCCTGAGTTGTTTCAAAAAGTTATGGAGACGATTTTTGCTGATCTTCCATGGCTTATTATTTTCATCGATGACATTCTGATCCCCGCTAGAAACGAATCTGAACTTCGTGAAAGAACTTTGATGGTGTATAACAGATTGAAGCAGTACAAGATACTACTGAATGCTGACAAAGTTATCACAGGCGCTAGGGAAATAGACTTCTTGGGTTATCACATTTCTACACAAGGAATTTCAATTTCTCAAGAAAAACTGGAAGCTATCGAAAAATTACAAGTCCCCAAGTCCGCAGAAGCAGTTCGAAGTCTGCTTGGTTTAGTTAATTTCGTTCATCGACATGTTCCAAATATGGCAACCATTACACACCCCCTAAATCAGCTCACAAGGAAAGGCATAAACTTCGAATGGAAACCAGTACACCAACAAGCATTCGAACAAATTAAGATGATTCTACTTAACAAAAATAACCTTGGATTTTATAATGTTGACGATGAAACTTATGTTATTGCCGATGGGAGTCCTGTTGGCCTTGGTGCTGTTTTGGTACAGAAAGGGAAAGATAATCGCAATCGTGTGATCTGTTATGCGTCTAAAACTCTCACTCCGACAGAACAGAAGTATGCGCAGACTGAGCGAGAAGCTTTAGCATTAGTATGGGCTTGTGAAAAGTTTCACTATTATCTTTACGGGAAGTTTTTCCATCTGGTTACGGACCATAAGCCGTTAGTCGTGATTTTTGGAGATCGTCTGAAGCCGTCACCAAGGATTGAACGATGGAAGTTGCGCCTGATGTCCTACGATTTCAAAGTAATGTACCATCCAGGAAAGAATAACATCGCTGACCCGCTATCACGACTCTGCCAATCTGTACCAGATAATTGACCTAGCTTTGATGAAGAATCAGAAAGAATCGTACGAATGATAGCTAGTGATGCTTGCCCGTTGACAATAACCCTTCAGGAAATTGTAACTGCCACAAACTCAGATGAAGAACTGCAAGAACTGATTAAATGGTTACCGTACCCTTCTCGACGTTGGCCTAGAACATTAATGCGTTATGCAAAGATGTCGGGATGTTTCACCAGTAATGGACATTTATTGATGAAAGATCAAAGAATTGTAATTCCTCGAATCCTACAAACCCAAATTTTGAAGCTTGTACACGAACCTCACCTTGGAATTGCAGCAATGAAACGTCGACTACGATCAAAAGTATGGTGGACTAGGATGGACTCTATGGTAGAGAAATTCGTCCAAACTTGCACAGGATGTACGCTTGTATCAGAACCTGATACACTTCCTATAACAAGAACCGAGCTGCCTAACGGACCGTGGAAGAAAATAGCGGTGGATTTCATGGAAATTCCGGGCGGTTACCATTTGCTTGTAGCGACAGACTACTACTCCCGGTACGTTGAAGTTGCTATACTTACTTCAATGACAGCAAAAGTAACAGTCACTAAAATAAGGGAAATTTTTGCAAGGTTCGGCTATCCTATTGAAGTTGTTTGCGATAATGGTCAGCCATTTTCTTCAGCAGAATTCTTGAATTTTTGTCAGACAAATGCAATCTCAATCAAGCATACAGTTCCTTATGCAGCTTTTCAAAATGGATTGGTCGAGAGGCAAAACAGAACTTTATTGAAGACCTTGAAAATTAGCTGTACTATGGGACGTAATTGGCGGTATGATCTACAAGATTTTCTTCACTCTTACCGAGCAACACCTCACAGCATAACAAAGTTTTCACCGTCAGAATTAATGTTTGGGTGGAACATTCGGGATAAAATACCAGGAAACTCAAGACCAGTCAATGAAACTGAAGCAAGAGAAAACGATAGGAAGGCGAAAGAAAAAGGAAGAATGTATGCGGATTCAAAAAGGAGAGCTAAGCAATGCAATATCGATGTTGGAGATTATGTGATTGTGAAAAATTTTGTCAAGAAAAATAATGATGACAGGAGCACATATCGTGGTAGGGGTAAACAATAGTTGCAATTTCCAAACCTACGACTGGATGCCTTCCTTCAAATAACAACTGAAGTGCGGTAAAAAATCGGTAGAACTGTTTCAAAACACACAGTTGGTACTTGAGCGGGTCGGTTTTCATCTCTTTTTGCCAGTGGTGGCGGGGGGGGGGGACACCCCTCACCATCCCTCTCCAAAGGGGGAGTTTGGTAAAGAGAGATAAAAAAACCGATTTGTACCTTCCTTAAAAGTTGCCCTAGCTCGCTTGTCTAATATCTATATACAATCTTCACACTGCCGTACTCTAACGGAACTATCAACTCTATGCTTTCATCTACTCCATCTATCGTATAAAAAAAAATAACCACTACAGTCTGTTATTTGAAATTAGCATCTTCAACTAAGAAAAATAAGCTAACAACCACTTTCAACCCCGAACCTCATCTTGTGATACAACGCGACGGATCACGGCTCCACTTGAAGAACATTAAAAGCAGTGTGATCTCCAATCGACACGTGAACCACACCAAACGAATCCTAAATGCGAATCCCATGATGAAACAGGAGAATGACGCAGATAATCATAAAACCTCTGAGGGCACACAAGAAGAAGATGACATGGGACCAGCCATTCCAACTGCTGCTGAACGTACTACGAATCCAACGGAACAACCCTCTACCAGCCAAACTACTACGGAACCTCAGATGGCCTCACGATGCGATGGTCGAAAACGCCCTTTTGAGACTAGCCGAGCTACCAGCAAGCGCTCGAAACATGTACCTAAATACTTAGCAGATTACAAACTTTGAATATATTAAATTTTTTTAAATATTAAACGTAAGGAGGGAATGTAGGATCTAAGCAACCATTGGTTTTGTAACAACCTTAAAGCATGAGAATAAATATTCATTATCAGTTGTACCTCGGACCGAACCAGACGTTTCTACAGTTTGACAACATTGAACGGCGATGTAAAATGGGAATCCATCACACGCTTGTATGAAGTTCAGAACACATCTGGGACGGTGCTTGCCAAGAACTTAACCGCACGTCATGTTTTTTTTACCAGCCAGAAAATGAAGGTTATTCTTGCGGCACAGGTCAGAAGCCAGTCGGTAGCGAATGCATTAGAGTTTTTTCGAAACGATGTCGAAACGATTTGTCACTGTTTAATGATCTATTTGATCTGATGAACAGTAAAAACGATTTGGTGAAACATTTCAAACAGCCTCTAAACAGCCTAAACTTTGATCTACTAGTGAAACCGTTAGAGTGCGCAGAGGAATTCGTACGAAGTATCCGACTTTCCTCCGGTGAATCGATTCTCCGTACGATGTATAAAACTAGATTTCTGGGTATGTTAATCAATATTCACAGTTTCAAAGCAATGTTTATCGAGTACGTGAAAGTACTGAAAATTAATTAATTAATTTATCTTTATTAGGGAGGCTTTCAGCCTTGGGCTGGTTCGCCTCCAAAGTACTGAAAAGCATTCCAACGTATCGGTTTTCTCAGGACCACGTTGAGACCTTTTTTGCAGCCATCAGAGCTAAAGGAGGCTGTAACAATAACCCCAGCACCATACAATTTAAAGCGGCTTATAAGCGGTTGCTGACAAACAACAGTATGAATGGGTCCAAAAAGATGAACTGTACTTTACTGGACGGTACAAATATTCTGGTGGCCGCAGAGAAAGGTTCTCTATACGTACAGCGGCTTAATTTGGACAAACACCATGATCAAGACGAATCTCACTACAATTTGTTGAAAGAAAAACTGCTGGAGGGTTTATTGATCACTTCCGACGATACAATAAGAAGCTTCTATTGAGCAAGATGCATTTAACGTCCAAAAAGATATACTAAAATTGCTAAAATGTAAAAAATGTTTGCACGGTGTGTTGTGTGATCAAGTTGTCGGGACCAGTTTTAAAAGTATTGCCACAATTTGCCGAATTGTTGATACAGAATTAAAACTATTGACAACAGGTCGGAATAATTTCAATATCGCAAAATACTACGATTTAATAGTAAATTGCTCGATGATAAGGATTCAAAACGAGTGTCCTAACACCTTATATTGAGGATAATTCACCTACAGAAAGCCATCGTGCAAATTTAATTAAGCTAGCTATCGATACGTTCATGAAGATTCGACTTCAAAAATATTGTAAAACTGTCATTCCATTCAAACAATATACGAGAAGTAAACTAAATTGATAATATTCGAGTTCAGCATTTTTTTTGTATCCGTTTGCTTTTTCATTTAAATTTGTAAAAGATTTTGTATATAATAAAAAAATCAATAAAAATACCAATCTACGACTGTTTTATAAACATAAAAATACTACTTTTTTGTTCTACGTGAAATGTGTAAACACAGCATTATTATGATTGACAATGAAAATGAAAGCGTGAATTGCAAAATGAGCTTAAAAATGCTTAGTACAGCGGAGATTCGCTAATTGGGGGAGGCCTTTTCGCGCTTTTGACCTATTGAATCAATCGGAATGAATGATTGAACCACTACAAAACAAAATTATTGAGACTAATTTTGAATTGTAATGGTTCAATCACTCATTCAGATTGATTAAATACGTCAAAAGCGCGAAAAGGCCTCCCTCAATTAGTGAATTTCCACTGCTTATGATTTCTTATTATTATATATCATCAAAAATAAATTCAAACTGCAAAAGTTAGTAAACGATTTAAAATAGCAGTTCAATTTACACTTTTCAGAATTAATTGTCAATAATAGGCACGTTGATAAGTGGCACCATTGCCCGTTATCTTCAGTATTGGGGTATGTTCGTCAAATATAGGGTACCCTTGTGACAGAAATTGATGATTCATTGAATTCTGGTGCAGAAATATCAGTAATGAATTAACTTAATTCTACACCCAACCGGTGGATGTAAGATTCGCTTACAATTATGTGGGATTCATCATCAGAGGATGTAAGTGGAGACCGCATGAACCGAGGATGCGATATACCTAGCTGCGGTCCGATGTAAGAAAATTGGAGACCGAAAAATGTGGAGTTGTATTAGTGAGTGAAATTAATTATGTCGAAAAAAATAGAAAAAAGGTTGGCAACTGGACTCGAACCACGGACGTTGCGACTATCAGACCTGTGCTTTCTCCACTGCTCTCTCCAGCCTAAAAGCAAATATGAAGCGCTCATTTTCTCGCATGCTCGACTTCGTATGCTTTTTCTGCTGGAGAGATTCGAGATAAGTGTGTGCGTCGTTCTACAATGTTCTACAATGTGCATCGTTCTACAAGCTTACTGGTATAGTCGAAAGCGTAGATGCAACACGAAATAAAAATGCTCGACTTTGTATGCTTTTTCTGCTGGAGAGATTCGAGGCAAGTGTGTGCGTCGTTCTACAATGTTCTACAATGTACGTCGTTCTACAAGCTTACTGGTATAGTCGAAAGCGTAGATGGAACACGAAATAAAAAAAACCATTACATCGCCTGCATGGTCAATTTCTAACATTCGTTGCGATGTTCATGAACAGAGGATGATAGGAAACGGAACTAACATTCATTGTAATAGATTTTTGGTTTGCGTGTATTAACAAGGTAGAATTTTAAGTTATACAAATCGAAGCTGAAGGTCAGAATAGTAATAGTTGTTTAGGATTTGTTAACCTCCCAATAGCTTATAACAATAAAACCAAAATTATTCGGGTGTACATAGTCTTAGAGTTTTCCAAATTTTTCATTCTAGGCATTAATTTTTGGAGTGCATTTGAAATAGTGCCCGCAATCAAATCTAACAATAATAAGGTTCATGCGATCGGAAATTTAACATCAGCCCGATCAGAAAATTTGTTGAATTTCTCAGAAAATTATTAAGAGCTGTGAGTGGGTTGGTTTATTTACTTTAAATTCCGTTATAATTGCTTATCTTTTGACAGATACGCGTATTTCGTCTACTACTTGCAGAATTCATCAGTGCCAAGTGCTCAACACCACTGTGTTGAGTACTCAACAGTGGTGTTGAGTACTTGGCACTGATGAAGTCTGCAAGTAGTAGACGAAATACGCTTATCTGTCAAAAGATAAGCAATTATAACGGAATTTAAAGGAAATAAACCAACCCACTCAAAGCTCTTAATAAAGGGATTCCGTTAAGAGGTTCGACAAATTTAAAGGAGAAAATTATTTCTTGAATGAAGATGAGATCATTTCGTTCAAATTTAATAACTTCGTAGGTTCGATAGAAGACATTCTAAGCGAAGAAGGGGATTTGTCGCTGTATATCCCAACTCTCGATTTTGAAACAATACCAGTGGATAAAATTGAAACTGAGCATAAACTAAACGACCAAGAATGAACTGAATTACTAAAAGTAATCGATTTTTGACATAGGATTACGTCTTTTGGCAACGTATTGGGGATTCAATTTCAAAGCCAAAATCGACGCGTCACGAAAAGTGGTCAGGTTTTGACCACTTAAAACTCTGTCAAAAGTGGATGCATTTTAATTCTGAACAAGTCAATCGATTGGAAAGTTTTCTACAAATCTGCTGTCGATAGGTCACTTTTGAAAACTTCAAAAATGTCCAACTGTTGCAATGGTGCTAAAAATGATAGCTTTCCCTAACACAGACTTTAAAATCAAATTACATCCGGTCTCGCCAACATCTATTCTTAGCGCTTCACAGAACAAAAGGGGAGCTTCGGATCAGAAAACGGCTCCACTTTTCATTGGAGAACACTAGCGCACCTAACGGTAGAAGGCATCTTCTGCCTGCAGTTAAGATAGACAGCATGCTATGATAGTGTGAGTGCGCATAGAAAGCCCGTGTGGACCACCATAATTTTTTGTTGTTTAATTTTAATTGACCCTTTGCTCACCTTGCTCCCAGCACATCACCTCCAAAGCTCTTTGATAATGTACCCAGCAGCCAAACTTTTGTGATCGAATGCGTAATAGTATTGAAGTGGTTCATAAAAACTACCGCAATGACCTTGTCAATTAACCATAAGCACTAAGAATTAAGGTAAGATTTTCTCCAGGACGCTAGAAAAATAAAAATAAAACCCTCGAATTTATATGATTGATCGTGAATATCTCGCGATTGTAAAATTTTAGCAAGAAATTCCTCCACTAAATTTTCGCTTTTTTATTATACATTGAACAAACTAAAACATCCGTCATCCTACGTCCAAGCTACGGTCGTGTCTTGGCTACAACTTCTTATTTTTTTGATGTTTCTGAGGAAAATAAAATAGGCAGGACATCAAAAATTGAACGTAAGATCAAATTAAACCCAGGTGAAGAGCTAAAGCCATCTCCTATGTATAGATACCCCACATATATTCCAAAATTCGGAGACGAAGAAATTGAACGGAATAAAATTATGGACGTCATCGAGCCATGCGATTCCGTTACTTCCGGTTAAAAACCCAAATGGAAATATTAGAGTTTGTTTAGATTCACGACGGGTCTATTCAGCTACTAAAAACGATGCGCATATAATGCATGAGATTTTACATATAATTGAACAAGACAAGTACTGTAGTGTGATGGGCTTGAAAGAGACATACTGGCAAATACCGCTCGCAGAATGTTTACGTAATTATATCGCGTTTAGGACAAAGAAAGGTCTGTTTTGATTCAAAGTGATGCCTTTCGGGTTGAAAAGAGCCCCATTCACAATGTCGAAACTCATGAACCTCGTACTAGGCCGTGACATGCAACCGTTTGTATGGGTGTACTTACATGATATAATCATCGCAACCAAAACCCCAAGTCAACATTTTCAGTTAATAAAAGATGTAGCGAACCGATTAAAGCAAAAAAAATTGACTAAGAGTCTCAGCAAATCAAAATTTTGCCGTGAAAGTGACTGGTATTTAGGCTATATAGTGTCAGAATAAGGTATTTTCATTGATATGGAGAAAGTCAGGCCGATTATAGATTATCAAGCACCTAAGACAGTAAAGGATATCAAACGACTTTTTGGACTAGTTAATTTCTATCAAAAATTCAATCCATAGCGATATTACAGCACAAATTTCTGATTTGTTGATTAAGAAAAAAAAACTGAAAGAAGCTCTCATAAACACGCCAATTCTGGCTAGCCCAGACTTTAAGGGAAAGTTTACCGCCCCAAAAATAAAAAAAAATATTTTCGGCACGTTTTTATTTTTCTAAAAATATTTAGATAAAATATAAAAAATCCAAGAAAATCAGTTTCTTCCTAAGAATCTTGATAAAAATTACATGTAAAAATATTTTTGCTATCTCATCATGAGAAAATATTGGACTCTCAGCAAAACCGAAAAGACGAAGTTTTGTGGTTTTTTGAGTCCAACTTTATGCCATGATTACTTAATTTTTTTTTTGCAAATGAATTTTCTTTCGAAAATTAGAAAAAAATTGTTTTTTTTTAGATTTTGATATCTTTTTTCGATGTTTTTAGAAAAATCAAAACGTAATTATTTTTTCGGAGCGGTAAACTTCCCCTTAATGAAACCTTCACAATTGAATCCAATGCATCAGAACTTGCATTGGATGCAGTTCTAACACAAGTTCAGCAAGGAGAAAAACGAATCATAGTATATTTCAGTAAAAAACTTAACTCAACCAGGAGAAAATATACTGCTGTCGAGAAAGAGAGTCCCGCAGTTTTATGGGCCATAGAAGCATTTAGAAATCATGTTGAAGGAACACATTTTCGGGTCATTACGGATGCTCGCAGCATACTATGGCTTTCTAAAGTAAGTGCGGATAAGGGATCAGCAAAATTGTACCCCGAAGGATTTTTAAAAATAAGCCCCACCCTACTAAGAGAGCCTCGTTCATTCAATTCATCTGAAATACATATTCACTGACAAAAGACAGTCATCTTAAATTTGGGACCACCATCTTGAATTACAAAATGGCGGTAGACCTCGATTTTCAGCTTCCATTTGTCGTGCCCGATCCTTAGAATATTAGATCATTAACTAAGATTGAAAACCACAATTTTAATCAAAGGTCAACCTTCTTGGATTCCGGAATGTCCCTGATTCTAGACACAACCGTATCTGTATTCATGAAGGTATTCAAATTTATATTATTTCCTAGGGTTTTCAGAGTAGCACTATTACAAGATTTTCTATTACTCACATGGATATGTTATGTAGAACAATACTCTTTGTTGACTTGAAAATTAATCATGTTGTTGAGCAGTTTTGAGAAGATTAGCGATTATAAGGAAATGAAGCAACATTCAAAAAATTTTAGCTTATCATAAATAAGATACTATTTTCTCGAGGTTCCAGAAGAAAAGTTTTCAAAATATTGGTCCACGGCAAAGTTCGAGTGGTAGGAAACTTAATTTTTAATCGCTCGAATGATGTGATCCATTGAAAACCCAAGGGGCTCTATCTACCAAAACCAAAGTAGGCAAACTAGCCTGGACGGGTTTCAAGGATTTGTGATAGCTGTTTCCTTATAAAAAAAAATTAAAAAAAAAATCTTTGGCGTATTTTTAGTTTTACCGGGGCACGGCTGATTTTTACTCGGTTTACATCGATTTTATATCATTAATTTCGATATCAATTTCCTCACACACATCCCGGGACATATGAATTGATCTTCAATAAACTGACAATAAGAATAACATTACGTTTTGACGAAACTTTGCGGCAACTTGTCCGAAAAAATCCTAAATGGATTACGAGAAAACACGGGTGGATCAAGTGTGTCCAGTGTTCCCTAACAAAATGTGAAAATTTTCACTTAAATGTGCACGCCACACAGATAAAAATTCTGAATTTTAATTGTGATGTAAACATTCATTCACGTAAACTTGTATTTAAATTCACGCACCCGAGCAACTTGTAAACAATGTAGTTTACAAAGATGGGATTTTGTATACAATATTTGCTACATAGCATGAAATGTGTCAGAACTTTACATGATATATAATGTAAACGTATATGATATGTGACGCTCCATTTATGTGCATTATATTGAACAGAAATTTACACTACTTTTTCGAACTGTGCATATATGCAAAATTGTAAGAGAATCAAAACATTCCTTGTTAAGTGTATGATCCAAAATTTACAAACAATATGTTATAATGGTCTCGGATAACTACCCTCATTAAATCGCCATTTACAGGACAAGTTTGGCTGACCTTCGTAATGACATTCAATTTCCGGCTATCGCGTGACCGTTTTTTGACTTTCCATTCCCACCGCTCACTGGATACTAGTTTGCTAAAAAAAAAAATTCCTCTCCCCTCAGTGAAACGGCAGGCGATGCCATTATCATATTTAATAATTTACCTTCTCCCAAAAAAAAAAGCAAAATGCATAAAATTAGGGATTTTCGAACACTTTAGCAAGCGAACAAGCCGGAATTACTGCTTTGTTTGCAAAGAAAGCTGAACAGCGAGCACTCACTGCTGAACGTCGCTGGCTATTTGTTTCTGCTGTCAACGTCAGCCCGTAGCGTTTCTGTGACCACTCGAAAATGTGAATCCTTTGCTGACCCCCCTCTCTCTATCTTTCTTTGGCTGTCTCCCTTACATCGACTGGACGAGCTTGATTGAGTGTGACCGTTAAAGCCTACGATCGTGTAATTTGCGAAATACAGAGGAGGTCAGGTTTTGGGTTTTTTTGTTACCAGAGAGAAAGGACTTTTTCCCTTGAGCAAAACGCAGATGATGGTAGTCATTTGCACCTTTAATTTCTTAACGACGGGCTCTGATGATATGCCAATTATGAAAAGTGTGTGTGTTTTTTTTTTATTTTCTTGGAAAATGATAGGTTGAGGTCAAATGGAGTTTCGAAAAACATGGAGTTCTGTGGAAATGATTTATGGTAACGATACTTAATGGACGTTGCTCACTTTACCAGAATGTGCTACGTTGTAATAATGTAAACGGTAGTTTTAATGTGAGAATATACGTGCATCACAATGGCTAAAGTGATAATTTTTGGGTTTCTTTAATAGATGGATTGCAATAATTGGGCTTGAAATAACTGGGCCAAACTGAAATGGACCAAACTATCATAAAATAAGTGATATATAATACTCTGGCTATTACCAAGGAAGTGCCTGTTATACCAAAAGAAATATGTATAGAAATAATCTGATGATCAGAGCTGCCAGCCTCTATAACTTTTTTTTTCGAAGGGATGTAATTAAGGAATGTCCATTATTTTGAGTAAAACAGGTTATACCTAAACATTGGAGCGTTATCCTTTCGATTTTAGCAACAAGCCCGAACATTTAATGTTATAAAAATCGAACCGGTTTTATTTTGAAATCTGATTTATGATTTCGATGTCATCTTTATGATATACACGGCCAATCATGCCAATTCAGCGACTGAGATTAATTGACTCAGAGAATTTTCTTTCCATTTACTCAGATTTGGAAAAAAAAAACTGTAGTTACTCACAAGCTATGAGTAACTGCAGTTTATTCCAAATCTGACTAAATTTCGTATGGAAAGAAAATTCTCTGAGTCAATAAATCTCAGTCGCTGAGTTGGTATGATTGGCCGTGTAGATTATATTAATAAATAATTTAACATTAAAAATTTTAGTCACAAGGGGCAAAAATACAGTTTTTTCAAAATCCGTTCGATTTTGGCAACACGGCGAATGAGAACGACCCAAATTTGAGTTTAGTTCACTCATAATCGCCAAAAGTGCAGGAACTCAGCGATGAGTAAAATTTGTCTCATGGTTTCCTGTGCAAAACCTAAAAAATCTGCCGGAAAATGAGGAAATTTTATTCAGTATCGGAGTAGTACCAATAGACTGAGTGAATCCAATCTTTACTTTTCTCAAATTCGGGAATTTTTCCCTGGAAAATCCTGGAAAAACCTGGGAAAACATGAGGCAAATTTACTCATCGCTGAGTTCCTGCACTTTTGGCGATTATGAGTGAACTAATCTCAAATTTGGGTCGTTCTCATTCGCCGTGAATGTAACAAAATCGAACACCGTATAAAAAAGTATTCCCGTCAATTTTACCTGTAATCCTCTACCTTCATCAAATGAAAAATGCAGAACCCTTCAACATAGCACGTTCCCAAACGCTGGTGAAAAAAAAAATGCAATTTAGAAATAAATACGTCGATATCACATTAACATACGCATTGAAGCGGGTGGTCTATTCGGTTTGATTAAAATTAACTTTCATCTCGTCACCGACAATAGAAGCTCGATTAGTGAAACCATTTCCCGTTTCGTCATGGGCGCACAAAGCATCGGGAAAGTATGTATGGTGAAAACGAACCACAATACACACATTCGATTAGCCCGTGCGTTCGAAAGCCAGTAAGGTAAACGAATCGTTCAAAACATCCACCAATCAGGGAAATCATAACAACCGATCGCACTATCAAAACGATCAACCGAACAAACTTCGTGGCGATCGAACGATTGCGGGCGACGATAATACCGGGTACTTGATTCGTTTTTCTACGCTCTCTCGCTCTTTCGCTCGAAACCTTTTATTCGATCGGCCCCCGATTGAACCCTTCGCTCCCCAATTTGGACACGGTTTCATCTTGACCCCTTTCGTCGATGGTCAAGAGATGCTCTCTATTTGTGTAAGGAATTGGATCTGGGCCGGTCCGTCCACAGATATTGCTGACTCATTCGTTCTATTTTCGCAATCAACCCTAGCCTTCCCATTCTCCGATAGCATCGTCGTCGGCACTCAGGAAAATTAATAGTTCAAGGGAATAGAAATACGGCATTATTGATTGCACGCGCACACACACGCTTGCACAAGGAGCGAGTGACAGAGAGGGGTTCGCTTTCTTCGCGCATTCAAATCACCCGCGAGACTGACCCTGGCCATCATCGGAGGCCAAGTGCTCGTCAAGTTCAAGTGGACACGCTAGCCAAACTGACCACGGTGCCCGACCGCGGCCTTTTGAAGGTTCAAGCATGATAATTAGTGCAGACGAACGGCAACCACGGGGCGGCGGACAAGTCTAGTTAAGAATGGCTTTCTTTGTGGGTAGTCTTTTCGCCGAAAAGGGAATCGGGAAAGTCTCGGAAGAGAAAGTTAAGTTGATCAAGTGGATTGACAATGTGCGAAAAATTTGACACCGAACACTAATAAGGCTGGAGCATGAATCTTGATTCAATCAAGATCATGGAATGGTATTTTAAGTGAATAAAACTAGCGTTTAATGGAATCACGTAAAAGAAAGTACGTTAGAGGAGATAATAGAAAACTGATTCCATGGTACCTGACAAGGTTTGCGGCATTTGTGCACGCAAAATAAAATAGCTATTTATCCAACGAGTTGCAAAAAAAAAAGATTTTTTTAGCACGAGTCGTAGTTTACCCAACGAGGCTTGCCGGGTAAAGAAGAATTCGCCTGGAAATGCTTTCGACAACATGGGGGCCCCAAAGTGTTTTGTTACTTCATACGTGAAGTTAACGATTTTCAACATGAAGTTTTAGTGCGATAATGTGTTATTTAGAGAAAGTTCTGAAGAGGATAGATTGATCGTTCCGCCAGAGTACGGTAATGTGAATATTTAACAGAAGTTGAAATTTAGCGGAGGGCCATTAATGCGACAATACTAATCAAACGCACTCTTATCTAACTCATGCATTGATTTTACGGGGAAAATAAGATAATTTCAGGACAGTTCCACTTATTTTAAGAACTTTTAGATACTTTGACTATTTGTTTTTAGTATTACTTCTACGTGAAGTCAACGATTTACATAGTTGAAGATGCTAATTTCAAATAACAGACTGTAGTGGTAATTTTTATACGATAGATGGAGTAGATGAAAGCATAGAGTTGGTAGTTCCGTTAGAGTACAGCAGTGTGAAGCTTGCTAGAACTATGTAAATCGTTGACTTCACGTAGAAGTAATACTAAAAACATATAGTCAAAGTACATAACTCTGGATAGGAGCATACCATCAATTACTGTCAATGGTCGAAAGGTACAGTAGCAGCACCTACCCCACCCGAGTCCCCTCGAGATCGTCAAGTCGACGATGACAGGAGCACATATCGTGGTAGGGATAAACAATAGTTGCAATTTCCAAACCTACGACTGAAGTGCGTTAAAAAATCGGTAGAACTGTTTCAAACACACCGTTGGTACTTGAGCGGTCGGTTTTCATCTCTTTTTGCCAGTGGTGGTGGGGGGGGGGGTGGAATTTCCCTCACCATCCCTCTCCAAAGGGGAGTTTGGTAAAGAGAGATGAAAAAACCGATTTGTACCTTCCTTAAAAGTTGTCCTAGCTCGCTATTTTAATATCTATATGCAATCTTCACACTGCCGTACTCTAACGGAACTATCAACTCTATGCTTTCATCTACTCCATCTATCGTATAAAAATTACCACTACAGTCTGTTATTTGAAATTAGCATCTTCAACTATAACTTTTAGATGTTGCGATGTATTTAGGCAAGTTCAGAGCTCTTCAGAGCAATTTTCGGACTTCAGAAAAGCTTCGAATGCTTCAGAAATGTTCCGAGATTTTTTGGAAATATTCTAATCATTCAAAGAAGCATAAAAACCGAGAACTACAAGTTCGTTTTGAGCTTTGACGAAATTTAAAGATCTTTAAGGGAAACCCAACAAACATTAAAAGCTAAATACGAGCTTATTCAGATAAAAACATGCTTCTTCAGCTATAAACTAGCTATTCAGTTAAAAACTAGCTATTCAGCTTCAGCGCAAATTGTTCGTTGGGAAGTTCCAAGAACTTCAGGACAGTTTCATGAACTTCAGAAAAAAAAATCGTGAACTTTAATCATACTCAATTAATTTCACTACAATCTATTTTAGGAATTTTACATGTACTTTAAGAAACTACAGAAAACTTCAGGTATGCTAAAATATATTTTGGAAAGGTCTTGGAGAGCCACGGAAATGTTCTGAGAACTTCACAGTAGTTCCAGGAGCATTGAGAAGTTGTGGCAACTTTATGGATGTTACGAATATTTCTGGAAAATTTCAAGTACTTCCAGGCCATTTTTTCCGTGTAGGGTATATTCACTATTTCTTTGATCTATTGTGATATTCAGGGACATTCCGTTAACTTAAGAAAAAAAAATTGGTGGGGTTGTGTATAAGACAAGACCGCATGGTTGACGTAGACTGCGTTAAGCTGTGTAGTAATATTCTCGTGCATTTTTCTAGATATTGATTTAAAATACAGTAGAAGTAACCTAATATTTCGGTCGTATGTACATATAATGGATTTCCTACTTAGTAAAACTTGGTACAATTCAGGACCTCATAAAAATGCAAACACATATTCTATTACATTTAATTCCTAAATTACAATCAGATATGAGTAAGGCTTCAGGTGATTCATTGGAACGTCCAACAATGACCTGGCTATGATAGCTGATATTCCCTATCACTTCAAGATTTCTAGGGCACAAATCTTGGACGGTTGTGACATTATTCATAAAATTGAAACTCTTTGTGTTACTACACTGCAGCAAACGTGAAGTTTCAGATTCCTTGTTATAAGTTTTGTGAGAGCTAATATTTGCGCTCTTGAAATTTTTATGTGGTAATGAGATTGATCAGAAATAAGGTTTCCACAGCGATTCAACTTAAAAATGCACAATTTCACACCAGTATTTTGTAATAGATCGGGAATATCTTAGTTAGCCATAAATACCCATAAATTGAGTAAAAAAAAATTACTAAATATTGCTGTTTTTTTAAGATTTCATTCGCGTTTTGTAAACGCACATGCATCATTTGGTATAAGAACACTGAGCATTTCTATGGCTTGAGCTTGAGCTTGAGCTTGCTTGAGCTTGATTGACCGCCCACGGTTGCTACTCTGTTATTGCCAGACCAGCTGTAATTACACAGAGAACCAATAGACGATGCTTGGGACTAGCAATCATCCTCAATGTGTAAAAACTGGTGATCTTAAATTAGGCAATACCAGCGCTGGCCGCGCCCGTACACAGGTCAAGAAAGGAATGGGAAGGACTGTGTTGACATGACACTCGCTTTGATGGAAGCCGAGAACACCTCTGCACTTCCACGAGGAATCACTGGGATTTTGGATAAGAGATTTGGGTTTGCAGCAGGGTTCGTTTTGGTAAACGATAAGCTGAATTGATGTCCTAACGATCATATAACGCAAAGGAGCTTGGGACTAAACCCTCGGTCTTCTGCTCAGTAAGCAAAAACGTTTGCCACTAGGCAGACGAGCACCTTTTTAATCATCGAGTTGCTGTTATTACCATGTAGTCATATTAACAAATAAAACGATTGACGAATCTTGAATGTGGATGGGCCTGAGATTAGACTCATGATGTTCTGCTCAGTAAGCAAAAACGGTTGCTCTAAGGCCACCGAGCCCCTCATATCACATAATACCGTTGCTCAAATTTGTGTATCCATTCAAACCCGGAACCAACGACAACAACGAGGTTTCCAAAATACACGATACACAAGCGATTTTACCATAAATCTCTTTGATATGTAACAACCTGAGACCGCTTTTTTCTGCTCAGTAAGCAGGCCACTGTAACCGACGATCTTTCAAATCCGAAAACTAAAAACTACGAAAAAGTACTTAGGCCTTCATTAAGTTCGACTTTCACGCGACATTCAATGACAGGGTCCTATCCAGGATTACATCTGAAAAATCCGAATCTGGCCAACGCCCACCCTAAACCTAAACCTGTTCTAATCCACCTGAAATGACTAACGAATGGAAGACTTTGACTACCCAGCCATGCAAAAGTCTCATTCCGTGCCTTATGGCAACTTGATGATTGGGGCGACCCCGACGTAGTGGTTAGCATCCATACCTCTCACGCCAAAGTCACGAGTTCAAATCTCACCCCCGGACAAGTCACGAATGACCCAAGAGCGTTAAAGTGACTATAATACAAAAAAAAAAAAAAACTTAATGATTCTATTGCGCTCATCTTTTGGCACCACCCAAGGGAGACTTGGTCCTGTACCTAATGCTTAACTTATCTCCATTCCACTCTGCTACTCGCAATTTCTTGTGATATAGTGGGCGGAATATTATTATATGAGACAATTCAATGCAGACGTATTTCCAAATTCGGCAGATCGACAGGTAATCGGTGAGTTACCACGATAGTTGCTATTCAACAACTCGACAACGTCCCATCGTCAACGCCTGCTATGAGAATTTCCCATTGCATACGCCAACGAAATGAAGTCATCGAGCTATCGATCAACTACCCTGGTTATCGCCTGGTACTTTATAGCACGATGCAAGGAGGCGAACCGGAAGAATCGATGAGCTACCTCTCCCCAAGAACACTGAGCGTTTCTATGGTGGGAAAAAGTGACTTCCATATCTATCACAGATTTCAAATTCGACAGTGAATATGGACGAAACTGCAATGATCGATGTTCTCTTTTGTTAATAACTCGCTTGGATTAACATTTCTCGGTGCGTTTGCTGTTGCTTTTGATAACCTGTTACAGCACTAGATTGAAAAAAAAAATCAGATAATATTCAAGCTGAACATTGCATTAGGTCCTAAGTAACATTGATCGATTTTCTTCGTCGACTTTCTCTTTCGTTAATAACTTGAGCACATAACCGTTTCTTGTTGTGTTTGTCGTATTAGATGCTAGATAAAAGCTTATTTTATCGATCTGTGTGCTAAAAATATCTGGGAATGTCTTAACATGGCCCAGGGGAAACAAGGAGAAAGTCACCGAAGAGAATCTGTCAATGTTACTTAGGACCTAATGCAATGTTCAGCTTGAGATGTTTCGCTTAACTGTAGCAAAGTAAAGAGAAAATCTATGAAGAGAATCGATCATTGCAAGTGGCCCTTTTGAAGGCTCACTGTCGAATTTCAGAATCTAGCACTGAAAAAAAAAACTCGACGGTACCTCCATTTATGCTAAGAGATAAGCATTGTAAGTCCCTACTACTTGGAGAATTTCGCAATCGAACGGCTTGCTATGCCTCGCCTCCATCAGCAAAAAAATCTATTTTGGATAAGAAAACGGAGAGTTTCTGTGGTAGGAAGTAAAGAATTTCCTTACACAGATTTCAGATTTCTGTACCAAGAAGTGAAATTATCAGACGTAACCTCTATTTATGCTTTTAAATAAGATGTGAAAGTCCATCATACTTGAAAAATTATGCTATAGAACGGTTTATAAAAATAAACTGTTCTATAGCATAATTTTTCAAGTATGATGGACTTTCATTTCTTATGTAAAAGCATAAATAGAGGTAACGTCTGATAATTTCAGTTCTTGGTATATAAATCTGAAATCTGTGTAAGGAAATTCACATAACTTTTCATATTCGAGCAGTACGATGTGCAACCAAATGGTACTCGATTATGACGAATGGGTTTGGGGAGAACGTTTATTTCATGAAAACAGTGATAAAATAATCACTTTTTATTTGCACATTTTTCAACAGTTTTTTTATGAAAAATTGAAAAAGCGTTGATTGTAGCACATTACGAGAGTTATTTTCTATCGATTGGTGTATTTGGATTTTAATTTCATCTATAAATGACAAAGTTATAAGCGTTCAAAACCTTACACCTTTTCGTGACGGTCGCAATTTTAGATTTTCGATTTGCCTTCAGTAACTTCCCGTGAGACGTAGTCTACATCAAAAATGCAAGAGCATTACAGATATTCCAAAAACTAAGTCCAGGAAACTTCAATGAAGTTCAGATTCTTATGATCATCAAAATAGCATTATGTAACTACCATTAACAGTTTAACATCAGAATTAATTAACATCACATAAATTGCAAGAAGTTTCAAGAAGTTTCCAAGAATTTCAATGAAGTTCTGAAAACATCAGGTTAGATCCGAGAACGTAAAGAACCTTCAGAACTAAGGGGTAGTTCTTAGATCTTTTAGGGTTGGTTGCTATTGTTTTAGGGAAGTTAAGCAGATTTCTGAAAAATTTCAAGAGTCTCAGAGGAGTCCTATTAACTTCAGGCAAATCGCAGAAGCTTTACAAAACTTGCCAAATTGTTCGTTGAGTTTAAAATACTGTAAGAAAATGTCGTGTCTCGTAACGTGTAACGTGGGTAGATCACCTTTTCATGGTATGTTACGAAAGATCTCCCACCGATTGCTAGCACTGACTTCTTAAAACTAGTGGAACAGGATTTTTCAGGATTTCACATCTTAGTCCTTGTTACTTTTTATGTCTTGTTAATAGTGTTAAGTCCTCCGGTTGTCTTGATCGAGAATGATCTTTAAACAGGGAAAAAATAAGCAAGTTAGTCTTTATCTATGTGATTCCTTTTCTTCTATTCGATGTTCCCTAGTTTGAAGTGGTTAAGACTAGGATTCTGATGCATGGTCATTATCGGTGTCTTAACTTTGTTGCTAGGGATTCCAATTTTGACTGACAAAGGGGCGCGCCATTGGAGGGTGATCTCACTCTTCAATTAGAACCGATTCCTTGCAATGAAGGCAAGAATGACAACTGTCTCTAAGCCGAATACTTCATCATTTCTCAATAGTTATGGAGTAAAACGACATGCACTAAACTAATGACAATAGATAAAATTACTGTTTGTAGTGGTTTAATGCCCCGAACAGAGGAAAAAAGGAAGCTACGTGGGTGGTTTTGAGAGCTTTGGAGCAGTGCCATGAATATCAGGATGATTGGGAGAACTTCAGGGAAGTTCCGAGAACTACTGGTTAGTTTCGAGAACTTTAGGTCAGTTACATTAAGTTTAGGAAAATAGCGAGAACATTCTAGAAGTTTCAAAATCTAAAGATGGTCGTTCATCGAAGAAAATAGAAGCAATGAGAATACGGACGAAATCAGTGGCTCGCATAAGCTACGGATCGTTTCTGATGCTGTATGCAAAAATGAAACGATTTTCCCCATGCTTGGTTATAGGTAGTCAAGAAATCTTCAGAGAAATCCAGGCAACTTGAAGAAAATAGTAAAAACTTTAAAGAAGTTCCATCAACCACAGAGAAGCTACGTTCAGATCAGATCAGAGATCTTATGGCAGTATCAATTAACTCTGGGAAGCCCATAATATCTGGGAAGTTTAAACATTTACAGTTGTTTAAACTGCCCAGAAATTCTGGACTTCCCAGGATTAATTGAATTGGATAGTTTCGATAAATTTAGGGCAGCTTCATAAACTTTAGGAAAACTTTGAGAAACTTTCGATACTAGAAAGAAAGTTCAGGGAATTTCAGGGAAGTCCAGAGAATTCCTGCAAAGTTTCAAAAACTTCAGAAATATTTTGTAATCTTTACATAAGATTTTCGGAAAAGCTGAAAGATATTTAGGAAAGTTCCATTTATTTACGGACAGAACCAAGAACTTAATGCGAATTGCGTTAACTTTAGGGTAGCTTCAAAAACATTAGAGAAGACCAAAGAACCTCAAAGGAGCTCAATTAACTTCACAGAAGTTGTTCGTAAACTTCAGAAATGTTTCGAGACCTTTAGGGAAGTCAAAAAAAAAACTTGAAAGAAGATGCTGTGAATACTTCAAGGAAGATCAAAGAACTTCATAGCAGTTCCATTAAATATCTGCAGGAACTTTCAAGAAGCTACGAAAAATAATGTAATATTCCAGGAAATTTAGGAATTTTTCAAAAATTTCTGGAAAATTGCAATGTCTTCAGGGAACTTCTATGAATATTAAAAAAAATGCTAGAATGTTAGAGAAGTTGAGAGAGCTTCATGAATATTTAGGGAATTTTATAAAGGATCGAAAACTTCAGGCACGTCCAGAGAAGTTCAAAGAAATTTATAGATTTTAAGGAAAGTTCTATGAACTACATGGAATTTCGAAAACTTCATTGAAATAACGGGAACTTCAAGTTAGGTCAAATTTAAAGTTTTTTTTTCAAATCAGCTAATTTTAGGAAAATTGAGGGAACTTTTGAAAAGTTCTGAGAAGTTCAGGAAAGTCTAGAGAAGTTAAATGAAGTTCTTAGACCTTTAGGGCAGTTCGAATAACTTCAGTAAAACTTTTAAACTTCATAAGAGTCGAAACTTTTGAGGAAGTTTAAAGATCTTGAAGAATAAGTAATTTTTTTTTCGCCTCAGGAAAAATGCTGATTACAGTTCTATCATCACCAACGTTTGGATCCAGAGATCTTCATAAGAGATAGTTAAAGTTTCATATCATAAGCATTTTGTAATGAACGAAAGACGCTACAACTTAGCCTTGAAGTAAGCCAAGTCCAAAGACCGAAACATAGTCATAAACCATCGTAGACTATGGGTGCTCCTTAAAGGGGCACATGGATTTGAGGTGTGCAGAGGCGTAAATCTGAAAAATTTGTAAGTAACGAGCTCCAAATTTATCATCACAGTGCAGATGCCAATCTGATTATTCTGCAGCTCGGAAATCCTGACGAAGGGGAAGACAATTGGGGTGAAGAGAATATTCTTTTTGAAGCTTCTTTTACAAGCTTCCTTTAGAATATTCTTTTAGAATCTTCTCTTAGATTCTTCTTTTAGAATCCTCTTTTAGAATCTTTACTTATAATCTTCTTTTAGAATCTTCTTTTTTTTCCTTGGTTTGTTTTCGTACTGAGTACTAATGCTACCGACGCCAGGCCCTACCTATCGACCCATCAACTCACCGGGGACCAACAGCTTTACTTCCCGTCGTGATCAAAGATGTTATGCCTCAGAAAATCCCGGTGGCGCCGACTGGCATTGATCCCAGGCTCTTTGGGGTTTGAGGCAATCATTCTTACCACTAGACCACCGGCGCTTCTTGAATCATCTTTTAGAATCTGCTTTTAAAATCTTCTTTTAAATCTTTTTTTAAAAATCTTCATTTAGAATCTAGGGTAAATGTTGGCTTCGGCACCCATTGACTGTTTTCGGCAACCAAAATTTAAACGTTAATTTCACTATGTTTTCCCATCAACACACTTCCCTGAATGTATTCAAACGATTCTTTAGTCTTTCAGCTTCAATCTGATTATATTTGTATGACCGAGCAATCCTGTAATGCCAGATTTTTCTTCAAATAAAGCATACGCACTTCAAAATGGGGTTGATTTCTAGTTGCCGATAATAGAACAGCTGGTTAACACGCAGTTCTAATGGGAAGGTTGCCGAAGAAAAAGAGTCTGCCGACAATAGTCACACTCACCTGAGAAGTTTGGAGCGTTGTAAAAACGCTTTAAAACCGTTTTGAAAAATTCTATCGATTAGAATGGATAGAGAAGCAAGCAGCAGATGAATGTAAACAAACAGACACGTCATATATGTGCGTGACGCTGAGAAAATGCTAATAGAAGTGCGGACGCTGCTTAGATTGACGAGAATACGTAAATTCCCCTATTTTGAAAATTTGCTTTTAGAAGCTTCTTTTAGAATCTTCATTTAGAAACTTTTTTTAGAATCTTCTATTAGAATCTTCTTTTAGAATCTTCTTTAAGAATCTTCTTTAAGAATCTTCTTTTAGAATCTTCTTTTAGAATCTGCTTTCAGAAGCTTCTTTTAGAATCTTCTATTTTCCCTTGATTTGCTTTTCTCGATCTTGTTTTCTGTGCTGAGCACTAATGCTATCGACGCCAGGGAGGCAGCTCCCACACCTGGACCCTACCTATCGACCCATCTTAACTTACGTTCCTGCGTTTTTTAGGGTCGTCACCCGGATCTGCCTACACAGATTGGCTCGAATGACCACGTTATCAAACCTACATGTAAATGTTTGTGTCAAATAGTATAGTGAATCCAAATTTACATGTTTTTTACCGTATTTTTCTCGTTAAACGTAAACTTCTATGTTGTGTGGTGCTGTACAATGGTTTGTAGCCGGGACGGGACTTGACAATCGAGCTTCTCACTCTTCTTAATGTTTTTGAAGAATGCCCCTCGGAAAGTTGTGCGTGGTGTTTGACGAAGTTGACCAATGATGCCAGGATTGCAGACTGATTCTTCTATTTTTATTTTTATTTTATTCGGAGTTTCTACCGTCTGATGGCAGTAGGTATCCTTGTACATCATTTTTACTTAACAAAATAAAAACAACCAGAAACCAACAAGAATATTCATCGCTTAAAGCACGCCGTGAACCCTATTTTCCCACTTTCCTTTCGCAAATATAAACAATTAACAACGCCATTAACGTCAACATTGATTCCATCATCACTGCCAGCCAGATTGATGCGATCCCTCTGTTCTTTTTATTCTACGATTGCTACGGTCAAATCGACCAATCAGAAACTGGCTACACGGTAAGAAAAAAGTACCCAACGGCCAGTTCACTTTAACCTACTTTTGACTAGTTTGTCTCCTTTTCTAATGTCCTTTTCTAATCCTTCTAATGTTGTCAAAAACGGAGGAGTAAAACCACCCAACAGGGGTAGTAAAGTGTGGGAACCCAACGTTGAGTATAATCATATTTACCTACTGTTGGGTACAACTAACTTACTTTTGGTTAAAAAATCAGTGGAAAATTCCATACGAACTGCACATAAGTAAATGAAAATTACGTTGACCCGCTTTACCTACTTTGGGTGCCGAGATGAGTGAAAAAAACTTTATTTTGGGTACTTTTTTCTAACCGTGTAGGATTTGACAGAAAATTGGCTCAAAATCGCTACCCGATTGTCAATTCCCGTCCCAGGTTTGTAGGTGGACCTAAGTGTGTTTATATTCAACGTTCAATGTTTAGTCAAGAAATTCACAGTATAATTATAGTGTAATGATGATTGTAAAAACAAATTTATAACTTATGTAAAGTAGGTTTAATTGCAATTCAAATGTATGTACCAAAGTTAAATGTTCGGGGTGATTTGCACTTTTTTTTTCTCACGGCCGAATTGACAGCTCCGCATAGCCATTATACCTTGTACAGACATTCAAAGTACACTGCTGTACTACCGTTGTACTTCTTTAAGCTAGTACCTCAAATTGTACATTTTGAGGTACTCGATTAAAGGAGTACAACGGTACTGCTTTGTATGTCTGTCAATGGTATTAAAGGGTGTCCACGATGAAATTGCCACACTATGAAATTGCTCTAACTTTTTAACCGTTGGGTAGAATTTAATGAAAATTTGGGTGAATGTAGTTCATAGTGCATTATTTACATCCTGCAAGTTTTAAAGTCCTGTGATCAAAACTCGCGGAAATGGAAATGGAGTCGAAAGAACAGCTCGTGCGTGATAAAATCTTGCGCATTCATCACGAGAACAAGGATCTCTCGCATCGTTCCATCGCTAAAACGTTGGGAATCGCGAATTCCACGGTGTCGCAAGTGATTAAGCGGTTCGAGGAACGGTTGACCACCGATCGGAAGCCCAGAAGTGAAGGAAAAAGTATTCCGTACAACACCAAAAATCACAACCGCGTAGTTGGAGCCTTCAACCGAAATCCGAACGCCTCCGTTAGGGATGTGGCTAAGAAGCTGCACCTAAGCCGAAGTTTTGTCCAGAAGGCCAAAACTAAGGCTGGGCTTCGAACGTTCAAGGTACAAAAGGCCCCTAATCGCGACGAGAAGCAGAACAAGTCCGCCAAAACCCGTGCCAGGAAGTTGTACCTCAACATGCTGACGAAAGTTGAATGCTGCATCATGGACGACGAAACATATGTGAAGGCCGACTATGCCACTGTCAGCTTCAATGCGGCGCCGCTGCATCCATGAGATATATTAGTAGGTGTGGCGTCGCACGAGGGGCGCACGCAACACCTCTTTTAGAATCTTCTTTTAAATGTTCTTTTAGAATCTTTGTTTTGAATCTTCTTTTAGAAACTTCTCTTAGAACCTTATTTCATAATCTTCTTTGCAATCTTATTTTAGAAGCTCATTCGAAATCTCTTTTAGAATCTTCTTTTGAATCTTCTTTTAGATTTTTCTTTTAGAATCTTCTTTTACAAACTACTGTCAGCAGCGCCGGTGGTGTAGTGGTAAGCGTGATTACCTCTCACCCCAGCAGGCCTGCATTCAATCCCAGTCGGCGCCGCCGGGATGTTCTGAGGCATAACATCTCTGATCACGCCTTCCTTCGGAAGGGAAGTAAAGCCGTTGGTCCCCGGATTTATGAGTTGATGAGTCGATAGGTAGGGTCCAGGTGTGGGAGCTGCCTTCCTGGCGTCGGTAGCATTGCTGCTCAGCACGAAAAACAAGAGCGACGGAAAACAAACCAAAGGAAAAAAAATAGAAACTACTGTTGGGATCTTCTTTTAGAATCTAAATTTACAATCTTCTTTTAGAATCTTCTTTTAGAATCTTCTTTTAGAATCTTCTTTTAGAATCTTCTTTTAGAATCTTCTTTTAGAATCTTCTTTTAGAATCTTCTTTTAGAATCTTCTTTTAGAATCTTCTTTTAGAATCTTATTTTTTTTCTCATTTTTTTGTCTTTTTCTTTCAGAATATTCTATAGAAGCTTATTTTAAAAGCTTTTTCTTTAGAACCTTTGTTTAGAAGCTTATTCTAGAAGCTTGCCCGTCGCTCCAGACCTCTTTCTAAAAAATAAAAACACGGGAAGGACAGTAAATCTGAGTAGCTACGGGTGTCCCACATCAAATTCAATCACGGAAAAACGCTGTAGAAAATTACCCATTTGGGATTTTATCTTGAAAATTTAGGTAGTTTAGAGTGTATTGTTTTCACTGAATTTTTATCGCTGACGGTTTTTTGAAAATTGGGAAAAATGGCGTCACCCGAAAAGCAACGTCGTGAAATGATTTTGCGCAAGCACCTGGAAAATCCTCAACTCTCACATCGGGACATTGGAAAACAACTCGGGATCGTGTAGTCAACGGTGAGTCGTGTGATTAAACGTTAATACGAAACTCTGAGCATCAAACGGAAGGAGAAATGCGGTCAGAATGGATGTTCTATTATTGATCAGGATCACAAGCGTGTCGTGAAATCGTTTAAGGGGAACCCTAATAAAATATTACCATAAACTAACGATAACACAAATGAGCGAGCTATTCCACAAATGGTTTGGATTAAACCTCGAAAACGTCGTTTAGCAAATTAATCATAACATTTTTATTAGGGAATCCCAATGCCTCGGTCAGGGATGTAGCCAAAAAGTTGAATCTGTCCAAGTCTTTCGTTCAGAGAGCCAAGGACCGGGAGGGACTGCATACGTACAAAGTGCAGAAGGCTCCAAATCGTGACGAACGACAAAAAATGGTCAAAAAGAGCTCAAATCTGAGGAAGACATGGAGAAAAGTGGGTTTCCGTACAGAAGAAGCTGCAGCCAGATGTTGTACAGAACCTAAAGAGTGGAGTTAAGCGTAAGGTGCGAGCGTACGGTTTTTGTATTGAAGTTGAATGAAATAAATATGCCAAAAGCTTACTAATGGGTTTTTTATTGGGGGGGCCTCCCTTAGCTCAGTCGGTAGAGGCGCAGCTACAAAGCAAGATCATGCTGGAGGTGGCTGGGTTCGATTCCCGGTCCGGTCTAGGAATTTTTCGGGTTGGAAAATTTCTCGACTTCCCTGGGCATAGAAGTATGATTGGACTTGCCACACAATTATACCAATGCAAAAATGGTACAGGCATTGAAAGCTCTCAATTAATAACTGTGGAAGTGCATCTAGAACACTAAGTTGAGAGCACGCAATAAGCTAATATGCGATATGCAATAAGCTTGAAATGCGAAGAAGAAGAAGAAGGGTTTTTTATTGTCTGAAAGTTTGAAAAGGATCGGTCAAATAGGTAATTTTTTTTTTGTGATACAATTTGATGTGGGACACCCTTTATTACTTTATTTATTGGTACAAATTTCTTTGCAACACTGAAAAAGTTTTCACTTCGTTTCTATTAGGAACGCACATAATATTTTTCCAATAACAAAAATAATGATTGTTATCTGATAACAGCATTAGAAATTCTATTTGAGAAATCAAATAGATTTTATTAGACACATAACGTTCATGTGATTTAGTGGTGCAATTTCCAATTATTGGATCACATGAAAGCTATGTGAAATCCACATGGTTATTTTCCACTGATTATGTGATTTATTTTATGAGTGTAGAGACCAAACATTCACGGTGCAAACTTTTTTATCGTGTCTGATGTCCTAAAAACATAAAATTGCCACCAGTTCTCTTCGAATTTGGATGCAAGAGTTTTGAACTGATCAGGAATTGATTCTAGTTTTAAAGGCTTGAAATGCCCAATGAAATCCCAAAAGGATTTTTTTTTGTTTGGGCTGTTACAAATGCCAATTAGTCGGAACGTTCATTAGTGCATTGGGTGACGAAATGAATGACAAACTGATTTGTCAATACAAACAATTTCTGTGTGTGTGGGACAATCGCAACTTTTCAGTCGAACAATGACCTCAGGCAGAAACAAAAACAAAAACCAAACCAAAACCAATCACAGCAAACGGATTCATTATGACGAGTACGAATCACATCCAACCAACCAATCGCAAATTCGCGCATATGTCAATACACAAATGTTAATTACCCACGAGAGGCGATTGAACTTCAGTCAAACAAAGGTGGAGGAGGACGACGACGACGACGATTTTTGAATGTGGAACTTAATTTGGCGAGCTGATCACGCCCCGATTGTCACATTTGAATAATTGTTCAACGTTGGTCACCATTGCACAAACAGGTGGTTCAATTCATATGAGTGGAATATTTTCTCCTCACAACCGAGTGAAGGTGTCAACATTTGTTCATGCACTTTTCAGAGGGTATAATGAAGAAAACGAAGCGAAAAAGTCAACATGCAACGTCAAAACTTCTTCTTAATCCAATTATTTACCGCACGAAAAGGGAAATATGGCAACTTTCTCGAAGTTGATTTTTTGGGCTGTTGCTGCCTCTCAGTGCTGTTGCGCCCCACCATATCGCTTCCTTCGCCAGATGTTCGTCTCCGAGATTAATGGAGCGAAGGAGCATTTTTATGATGTACATCGTGAGTTCTTTTTTGTGTACAAGTTTTTTTTGTAAGTTACACTTGGATTTAAGTGCGCATAAATGGTATATTCACTTGGAGCCGCTTGTTGGAGGTGGAAAGGTAGGTACAATGAAATTGAATCTGATGAGAAATGGAAACTAAAAACCAAAACCAGTTGTCAGCTTTCGTTATGAGATGGACAGACATTCATATGCATAGTCGTTACGGAGTTGATTCGAAATGCGGTGATTAACCTATCACTTGTTTTCGGAACTCTAAGGAGCAACATTTGTGCACAATGAGAGTTGGCCAACACCGCTTTTCACACATCTTTGTCTAGCTATTTAAAACGCTTCTTTACACGTTCTGTTATTTTAACTTCATCGAATTGACAATCCTACTTTTTGATCATTTGATTTTTATTCAAGATAAATCAAATCTGTCCATTAAGCAATCATCCTGGACCAACAATTTGATATGTGGACTTTTTTTTTTATCATGTACCAATCAATGAATCAAATTTTAGTTATTGAAATAGTAAAAAATTAAAAGGTTGTGTCCTAGACACGACCGCAGTATGACGTAGAACTATGCAAAAATGGTGTATGTCATGCATTTTCACTATTATACTTCATCTTCTTTTTTTTTCAAGTATTTCCATGTTTCGGTTATGGTTCAAAACTCGCGATAATTCTTGTTAACATATTCAGACCACCGTTCATACTACGCATAAAATAATGTGTTTAAATTTAATGTAATGGTTAAGAAATGACAGAATTTACCTTGGGTTGATCAATGTTGAGCTATTTTGCTGTGATCAATGTTCATTAAATTCGATATCGACAGCGACTTCAATAGAAACTGATACTATTTTGTTACACATTTTTGTTGATTTGCACCTCAGTATAGTACACTAAAACACCATGTTGTGGAATAAACAATTCCCAAAAAATGCGCTTTTGTCAGTAGCTCCATCATTAGTTTTAAATTAGGATTCTGAAGCAGAGAAGAGAGTGAAGGTTTCATTTTATGATAAAGCAACAGGCAGTTGTTTTCCCTATCAGAAGACGAAACTTTAAAATTGAACAACATGTTGGTTAATTTGTCAGCGAAGTAGAGGAGAAAGGGGTAAAACAATCATACATACATTAAGCACCTCTTTGTTCTCCAATTTGGAGGACAATCCTAACATAAAATTATCATGCATCATCATTATGTACTTTACAGCGTGTTCGTAGAATGATGCAAAATTGAATATTGTGATCTTTCTCCAATCAAACGTTTGGTTTCCAATAAGTAGGTGCTTAAAACAAAAGTAATTGAAAATTGGGGAGATTCAGCTTTTGAATTTCAAAGTCAGAACAAAAGCTCGTATCTCCACCTGTCCAATGCTTTGATAGTAAGCATCATAGTTAAGGTACATCGAGGCAAGTTGGAACGGTACGTGTACTACCGGAAACAACTATAATAGAAATAATCTCAGTGATTATTCACTTCTGCTAAGAGATAAGTCTACCGGTTCAACTTCCCCACGCCCTTTTTCTATGATGCACCGTATATGCATTTAGGTTAACATCCGACATCCCTCCTTCTTTACATATTCTGCACAAAAAATACTTTCTAAGCCTCGCCCCTGACAGGATTTCCCGTCGTTTTGTTTTATGAATGGGCGGGGCAGAAAGTATCCTTTGTGCAGAATATGTAATAAAGGATGGACTTCGGATGTTAAACTAGTTGCATAAATAGAGGTACCAGGTATATTTTACAGTCTTGATCGTCCTTTTGACACTAGAATAACACATTTACACGAAGAGGCAGGCATTACCAAAATAGATTCCAGAATTAACGAAATTAACACTAAATTTGAACAAATATGTATTTTATCAGAACATGCTTTGATCAGCAATTTGTATATAGTAGATTAGGTGTATATAGTAGTTGTAGGTTGTAACGCTCGCTTTTTCTCAAAAACTCCGATTTGAGCGTTACATTGTCTTAGTCCCTGCCGTTGAAATTTGGTTTAACCTATGTTAGCCTACAAACAACTTAAGCGCCACTCCGTTTTGGAGGCCGTTTGAGGAAGGTTTGGTTCAGGGATGCCCGATCTGAAACTCTGATTCTCAAGGCGAGTTATTTTTGTTGCCAAACCGAATTCTACGACGTACGGAAATCTAGAGTCCAGTTCAAATTCAATTCGTGGACCAAGTCAAACACGACGTAAATTAAAAAGTTAACCGACTTACTTGAGTTACCCTTAGTGGAAAGTAAAAACAATACCTTTCATGGTAAAGAAAAGATTTAATACGACCGATAAAGAATTAAGTCCTAGCGAATTTTAGGTTAAAAGTGTTAGATCTATTTATCTTCGAGCTCATTATTTTTTTCAGGGTGGACAATTCTTCCCCTAACACCAGGTGTGCACTAACCTGTGTGGTAACGTTACCATTCTTATTGCGTCCGTCGAGTACATGCATGTAACGATGTTCCCGTTGTACCGCTTTCCGAGGCTTGAACCTTAAACGTGTTCGAAGCTCAACAGCGTAACGCTTTAGCGAGGATGGATGGTGGGTGTCTCGACTAGCTTCGAATTTACTCTGCTTAGCTGACTAATTCGAGCTAGGAATTTTCCGGGGGGGGGGGGAGGGAAGTGGGTGGTAGGCGAATTCCAGGAGTAGAGTTGTCTCCGGTCGAGCGTGGAATGTTCGTGTTTCAGCCACTAACGTGCTGGCTTCTCGATACGTATGCTGCCCACCGTACACGGAAAGATCGACTCGTCCAACAAGAGTCGGTTAAAGAAGGTTCCACTTTTCCCAACACCGACGTCGAACCAGACGCCGACACCGACACCGACACCGACACCCACGTTAATGGGTTTCCTATTAACGTGAAAATATGTTGCCTTAACGTACTGACGCATGTTTTACAATGTGCATTATTACCTGTGTTTTTCACAAGGTTAAGTTTACATTTTGCCCCTTTCGGCCAGTATTACTAAACTAACTTTAGCGTACTATAAAATTCAAATAAAATTCAACAGGTTACAATGAACATTAAAAGTGCTAATTTCATGGCATTACATAATTATTGTGTAGTTATGGCGATCTCATAATTCGAGCTCTAAAGGTGATCATAAACTATCTACAAAATAAGATTTAAACTAATGAATATTTACACTTTCACAACTTCAATAGATTTTACTTATTTCAAACTGCTTTGCCACAAATCTTTTATACAAATTATCACTAGAACTCACTTCTTCTATTATTTTAAATTTTCCGAAACACGTCTTGATGAATTGAACATTCCACTAAAAGTGAGGCAAGCTATAGTTCTTTGTTCACAAAGAACCCTGATTTTTATTAGACGAACAAATTTGGTTATGTCCTTGAGCTGGCCTTTTGAAATATTATGCGTCGTAATATGGTGGATTATTAATAAAGAAGTATAGGTTTTTTTTTTTTTTTTTTTTTTTCTTTATTTTAGAGATTTTTAGCCTGAGGCTAGTTCATCTCTTTAAAGAAGTATAGGGTTTTTGATCTAATTTCCGTGCTACTAAGCACATCCCGCACTTTACCTCTCTTTTTTTTGAAAGGGTTTGAATAAAAAATGGAATGTTTTCATAAAAGATTTCTTCTAAATTTATTCACCTTTCCATACGTACCGTTGGATTTGATAAAGAGTCGATCAATGTTGAGATATTTATATTAGATAATTCGTCCTACGAGTTTCATTTCCGTCCTGACGCATTGAAACGCCATTAGATTTTCTTCGTCCTACGGATGATGGTAGAAAAAGTGGATTCGCTAGGAGCGCTTCTTTTGTTTTGAGAACAATGAGTTTAAATATTCATACAATACGCTGTAATTGGCTTCATGTTGTGGCTTATGAACTAACGGATCGGATCAAACGTATTAATGTTTTGTGCATGGTGAAATCATTGATATTATTGATGATTTCTGCTCAATAGAACGGAAATGGGCGATTACGACGAAGTAGCGCTCTTCCCTATCTACTCCCGTGATAATCAGATTGAAACAAATCGAGCAGTAAAGGAAATGAGAAAAACGGGTCAAGCAGAATGTTGCTTATCCCGTCTGTAGGCTAATCAAAGGCGCAAACTAATTCAAATTATAAAGTCAATCTATAGGGTTCTAAACTTATCGTTACAAGGTTAGTTGAAGTTGTAAATAGTAGTCATAAGTAGTTTAAAACAAACCAATCACACCAAGGTGGTCATTCTCTAGAACATGCCTGATAGGACTAGGAACGGTAATTAATAATAATTGAAATTCAAAAGAACTAAAACTGAAAAGACGCATCTGTGTCACTTGATAAGTTATACATGTAAATCACACAAATTCAAGAAATATAGATCATTGAAAGTCAAAAAAAAAGAAAGTGTTTTAAAGTCAGTTGGTGAAGAATCACCAACAGAGTAACAACATATTGTGGGCGATTTTTTTCCTCAAATTTGAAGCTCTCGGGCAGTGGTAGTAAAGAGGTAATAAATTAATGGAATTAATCTTTCTATTTTTACTTAATTGTAGTTTTCTTATCAATTATTTCCCAGAAAAAAGTGGTCGTCAAAGTCCATGTTGGGGTGGGGGGATATTTTGCATAAATAACTTTTCCGCGTTTCGTATTAGGGACTGTTCATGAACTACATAGACAGTTTTAAGGGATTCTTGCCCTGGCTAAACTGTCTACGTAGTTAATGAACAGCCCCTTAGTTGAACGGGAACCAAGTCTCCTTGCACCCCATCGCTGGTTGTCAAGGTGATCATGCCGTAATACACCTTTAACCCCTGACATGCTCCTGCTCGCTGCAGAATGCAGTGCCACGCCGTCCGAAGCGGTAATGAGGGAAGGCACGACAGCAGCGCTGTTTTATACCTTTTCAGGTGGTACTCGATTATGACGACTGGGTTTGGGAAAAACGTTAATTTCATGAAAACAGTGATAAAATTATCATTTGTACATTTTTCACAAGTTTGTTCTATGAATAAAAAACAAAACAAAAATATTTCAGGAGATTTGTAATTTAATATCCTATCGATTGGTGTACTTTGATTTTAAATTTATGCATAAATGACAAAGTTACAAGCGTTCAAAACCTAACACTATTTCACCACACACATTTTTTGATTTGTACCCCATTATAGTCGACAAAGACGTTGTTCTACGTCAAAAAATTACATTTTCACAGCAGTGAGTGCTGCTTATCGTTACATCCAAAAGGATGCACCCGCATCGCTGACCCTGATTATTCGCTCAGTGCCGCACAGCAAACAGGTTATTCTTATGCAATAAAATCGAAATGTGACTCCCCTCAACGTAATCATAACTGAGAGCCTGTTAATTATGGACAAATAAAATATTATTACATCAGTCAATAATAAATAAACTCACCAGCCACTCATCGCGTCTCCACCGATGGATGCCTCTGAAGGAATGACAGAAACGTTCAATTCCTCGCCCATAAAAGGAAGACATGTTCGTCCTTGCGCTAATGGACAGTGTGATGCGGTAGCACAGAAGAAGTCTTGTGTGTTTTGAGCTTGGACGGATCTTCCCTGTGTATTTTTAAGAGTTTATCCAACGACAAATGCAAAATTCGAATGTAATAGTTGACCCAAAAGTGATCAGTAGATATCCTTTGGCAAGCATATACAGTAACCGTTCCATGTATGCGGTGGATGGTACAGTCCACCCACTGCTGTTTCTCGGTTGTTCTTTAACCACTTACGCGGTGATTGCATCAAGACAAGCCGAGAAACAGCGGTGGGTAGACGGTACCACCCAACGCATATGTAGAGGGGTTACTGTAGCAATAATTAAGCTGTGGTCTTACAAAAATGTGGAAGGGGAGGAGACGCAGGGGGCATAACCACAATCTGAACCAGTCTTCCCAAGGTGCACCCCTTAATAAGAGGATGCCTCGGGAAGAAAACGATCAGCAAAAACCGCAAAAATCTTGTTTTGTCTTTTTAGGGATAATTTGTATTTTTTCCCTTTTTATCACGCTAGCTGGTCTGTTGTTGCGTACCGCACTCTCTCAAATATAATGAATATATGCATTCGGGTACAAGATTTATTATTTCTCTTCGCCTTTTAAAGATTTATTTCTCTGCCACATTTTGTGGCTTGTTGCATGTCCAATTTCAGTACCTGTTTTTTTTTTCTGGCTTCCCCTCTAGCATCATTGGCGGTTTATTGCAGACATCTTCATACCGGGCAACCAGCGAGGAGTGACTCTCGTAAAATTACCAACATCGGTCCCCAATCGGTTCAAATATGCAAAAACGAAAACACTGGTGTTAATTTCATCAATCATGTAACGAACGGAAACCGCGACTACCGCAGTTACAGTCGTGCATAAGACGATGAGTGTTGGCGGCGTACACTTGTACGAATGCATTCGATTTTGCATCCATGGGAAAGTGACATAAAAGTGCAACCAAGCAGTGAGTTGTGCAAATTTGATGAATCGAATCAACCAACACTGGCAAAGTGATTTACTGATGCAACTGCAGCAGAGTGGCCGCCAGCGCAACAACATGATTGTATTACTAATCAGGTGACCTGACACTTACGAGAAAGATGTAATGTAAATGCGGTTTGCTGGTTGGTTTCTGGTGACTGGTGAAATGGACCGTGGGATTTTTATTTCTGAAATTGTGTAAAATTGGACTTATTTCTATTAACTTGTACTGGTCGGTGTATGCAGCAAAAGTAAACATAAAATTTTTCTGCAAAGTTTACATTTAGCCACCATATTTTTTTTTTTTTTTTTTTTTTTATTTATTATAGTCACTTTAACGCTCTTGGGTCATTCGTGACTTGTCCGGAGGTGAGATTTGAACTCGTGACTTTGGCGTCAGAGGTATGGATGCTAACCACTACGCCGGGGTCGCCCCCGCCACCATATTTATAAAACCTGAATATATCCACATATGGTTAGACTGGACCCTTATTTACGAAATCAAAATTTGAGCAACTTCCCTAGCCTTGGACACTCGATGTGTCCTATTTAGAACTTAAAACTGATTATGAATTCTGACATAATTTGTGTACCGCAGTTGGGTTTTGGTCCTAATCAGAAGCTGGCCACTTCTTCGGAGATATCCGGAACATGGCCGGATGCAGTCAATGTGGCCCTGGGCACTCGGTTTGGCTGTCATTGGTTTGTCGCATGATAGGTGTTGTGATAAATTCGGTATCTCCGAAGCAAGGGTTATTTTTTTTACATTACATGACATTTCACGTATATATATCAATTACTTACATTTAGTCTCTAAATTAAATGATTCTAGACAAAAATTACAAATATCATAAATTAGGCTGAGATCTGGATTTATGGTGGAAAGATATAATTTTAGTTTAATATAAATATAAGTTTTACATTTAATTTACCTTAAGTTCAACTCTTCGTCACATTAGATCCCGACTGCAACTCACTTCTATAGCCTATTGTTGGACAAGATGATTGTTCCTTACTTGTATGCGTGTGAATAAGTAGCACATTTGCAATGGTGCGTCCAATGAACAAAAGGTGTCCAGCAAACACGGTAAGCCGGTGGATCAGCAGAATATGAAGAGTAAGTCGTGTCCAGCATGTGGATCTACAGATCATCAAGCAATAGGTTGTTCGACTTTCCGGAAATTTTCCCTCGATGATCGGTGGAAGGTGGCGAAGGAAAGCAAACTTTGCCGTCGCTGCCTTACGCCGCATGCACGATGGCCGTGCGAAGGAGAAGTTTGTGGGATCAATGGTTGTCAAAAGAAACATCATCGACTGCTGCATTCCAACAACTCACCAGTACAAACAACACCAACGGAAACACCAGTAAATGCGACCATCACCGTCCATCGATAGTTTAGTTCGTCTACGTTGTTCCGAGTTCTTCCAATTACCCTCTACGGAAAGAATGGTCAGGTGAATACATTATTGTTTCTCGACGACGGTTCTTCAGTTACAGTGATTGAAAATGGAGTGGATGGCCCAGTAGATTCTCTGTGTATTCAGTGGAAAGGTGGCGTTAGAAAGCAAATAGCAGCTTGACGCATCGGTAGTGGGAAACAGAAAACGCTACAAGCTCGGCGAAGCGTACAGTATGTCCCATAAAAAAATTCGAAAGCTTTCAATACCTATTTTTGGGTAGCTTTAAACATTATTTTTACTGTTTTAATGCGTGTGTGTAATCATCTGACTGTATACTCTGAGATGATGTAAACAGAACAGTGGTTCGCGAGTAACATAGTTGAGAAAATGTACGCAAGAAAGTTGTGACTAGTTTGCTGCTTGCCATTTGTTTTACGGGCTTTTGGTAAAACAAATGGCAACGATTGTGGGATGCCACCTGGCTACCGTTTACGGTATCCAAAGTTCACTCCTTGATGGACCACGTCCACGGAACCCGGGAAGTGGCCGTCCACGGTCCGTTCGCACACCGAAGGTCATCAGATCAGTGAGAGACCAAGTGAGGCGAAATCCTATCAGATCGATCTGGAAATTGATTAAGGAAGCCGATATTTCAAAAATTACCATGCAACGGTTAGTCAAAGCTGACTTGAAATGTTCGTCCAGGACAAGAGAAAAGCGCCACCTTGTAATGCACCGAATCAAACAATTACGGCTGGTGCGCTCGAAACGCTTGGTGTCAGCATTTAAAAAGAAGCATACCATCATCGTATTCTCCGATGAGAAAATGTTCACCATCGATCCCGTATCTAACACACGTACGGACAGGTTTATTTCGCCGAAGATAATTGAGGATGTTCCAGAGAACGTGAAATTCAAGTTTAAAACCAAACATCCGGCCGGAGTCATGGTTTTCGGGGCAGTTGCGTCCAATGGCTTTAAAATGCCTCCAGTATTTATTGAAGCTGGATTAAAAGTTAATACCGAGGTTTACATGAACATTTTGAAGGACCACTTTCTGCCATGGATGAAAGCCAACTTTGGAGCACACCAACACGTCACTTTCCACCGTGTCGTACCTCAAAAAGGACTCAAGCGTGGCTGAAGGAAAACATGGAATTTTGGCCAAAGGACATTTGGCCTCCTAGCAGCCCGGTCTTGAATCCTTTGGATTAATCAATATGTTCAGGCTAAGGCCTGTGAACGTTCTCACCCCAGTGTTGGCGCCCTGAAAGCTTCCATTACCAAGGCATGGAATTCGATGACTGACTCATATATTGAGAAGGTATGCTCTCGATTCCGTCCCCGTTTGGAGAAGGTGATCGGGAAAAATGGTGGACATATTAAGTAATGTAGTCATGAAAGGCTTAATAAACGATTCCCTTAATAAAATTAGGATTTTTTTTTTATAATTTCCTATGAAAAAAACTTATTTGAAACTGAGGTATGGATTTTCGCATTTTTTTATGTGACATATTGTACACCGTGGAGGATCTTGACCTACCCGAACAGTCATTAAATTTCGACGAGATGTCTGCGCGCTTCAAACATTTGGAGGGTTTACCTGTGCAAAGTTTCGACGCCGGAGTTCCAGGTGTTTTAATTGGACTGAACAACACGCACTTGCTGGCAACGCTCTAGCTTCGTGAGGGTCTCGATTAAACGAGCCAATCGCAACGAAAACCCGTATTGGATGGGCTTTCTATGGCTGCCAACGTGGACCTGAGGTCGTTCTGCAGCATCGCCAAATGCACATCTGTGCGAAACTTGCAGATCAGAATTTACATGACTACACGCAAACCAAAAATCTATTACAATAAATGTTAGTTCCGTTTCCTATCATCCTCTGTTCATGAACATCGCAACGAATGTTAGGAATTGACCATGCAAGCGATGTAATGGTTTTTTCTCTTTTTTTATTTCGTGTTAGCGTGGATATTTCGACTATACCATTGTAGAACGACGCACGTTGTAGAACATTGTAGAACGACGCACACACTTGCCTCGAATGCCTCTATTACAATGAATGTTAGTTCCGTAATGGTTTTTTGTCTTTGTCGTGTTCTATCTACGCTTTCGACTATACCAGTAAGCTTGTAGAACGACGCACATTGTAGAACATTGTAGAACGACGCACACACTTATCTCGAATCTCTCCAGCAGAAAAAGCATACGAAGTCGAGCATGCGAGAAAATGAGCACTTCATGTGGAGAAAGCACAGGTCTGATAGTCGCAGCGTCCGAGGTTCAAGTCCAGTCGGCAAACTTTTTTCTATTTTTACGACATAATTAATTTCACTCACTAATACACTCCACATTTTTCGGTCTCCAATTTTCTTACATCGGACCGCAGCTAGGTATATCGCATCCTCGGTTCATGCGGTCTCCACTTACATCCTCTGATGATGAATCCCACATAATTGTAAGCGAATCTTACATCCACCGGTTGGGTGTATGTACAAAGTTTCTTATCCCTTGAAAGCCTTGGAGTTGCCTTGGTACCGCAAATCGAAGGAGATGATGAACAGTGGACCCGTAAGATCCTGGAAGAAACGACTGAACGCACAACCAGCGGACGATTCATGATAGGACTTTTGTCGAAGCATGACGAAGTGGCGTTTCCCGACAGCCAACCTCTAGCAGAGAAGCGGTTGAAGTGTTTAGAGAAGCGGTTGTCAAAGGATCTGCAGCTGTATAACAACATTCGTCAAAAATTATTGGACTACCAGGAGAAGGGATACGCGCATAAAGTGACTGCCGAGGAGCTGCGTCAATTCGATCCTCGTCGAACCTGGTACTTGCCTATTGGTGTAGTACTACATCCCAGAAAACCGGGAAAAGTTACACCCAACCGGTGGATGTAAGATTCGCTTACAATTATGTGGGATTCATCATCAGAGGATGTAAGTGGAGACCGCATGAACCGAGGATGCGATATACCTAGCTGCGGTCCGATGTAAGAAAATTGGAGACCGAAAAATGTGGAGTGTATTAGTGAGTGAAATTAATTATGTCGAAAAAAATAGCAAAAAGGTTGCCGACTGGACTCGAAGAACCACGGACGTTGCGACTATCAGACCTGTGCTTTCTACACTGCTCTCTCTATGCTTCTGAATATGGTCAGCCTAAAAGCAAACATGAAGCGCTCATTTTCTCGCATGCTCGACTTCGTATGCTTTTTCTGCTGGAGAGATTCGAGTTAAGTGTGTGCGTCGTTCTACAATGTTCTACAATGTGCGTCGTTCTACAAGCTTACTGGTACCTATAGTCGAAAGCGTAGATGCAACACGAAATAAAAATGCTCGACTTCGTATGCTTTTTCTGCTGGAGAGATTCGAGACAAGTGTGTGCGTCGTTCTACAATGTTCTACAATGTACGTCGTTCTACAAGCTTACTGGTATAGTCGAAAGCGTAGATGGAACACGAAATAAAAAAAGACAAAAAACCATTACATCGCCTGCATGGTCAATTTCTAACATTCGTTGCGATGTTCATGAACAGAGGATGATAGGAAACGGAACTAACATTCATTGTAATAGATTTTTGGTTTGCGTGTAGGGTAATCTGGGACGCTGCAGCGAAGGTAGAGGACATTTCGCTGAACGCAATGCTGTTAAAATACCCAGATCTTCTGACATCTCTACTTGGTGTGCTGTTCCGACACCTCGAACGTGAGGTGGCCATTTCAGGAGACATCAAATAAAATGTTTCACCAGCTCCTAATCCGAGAGGAAGACCGTTGTGCTTTGATGTTCTTGTGGAGAAACTTCCCAGATATGCCGATCGAAGACATGGTAATGAATGTTGCGATCTTTGGTGCGTCGTGTTCCCCAGCTCAATCTCTGTTCATAATGAACTTAAACGCTACGGAAAACGAAGTCGAACACCCAGTTCTTAGTTCCGTTAAGTGTTTCGCAGCATATAAAGAGACAGGGAAGGCAAGGGGCCTGGGAATGGTATCGTTTCCAGATGAGCATGTATTTTCGTTTTCTCTGTGCTTCCCGGACGAACTACAGAAATTAGTAGCAGGAGAAGTCGTTCCCACTAAACGGGGCATGCTTAGAGTAACGATGAGCATCTATGACCCTCTACACGGCGAATGAGAACAACCCAAATTTGAGTTTAGTTCACTCATAATCGCCAAAAGTGCAGGAACTCAGTGATGAGTAAAATTTGTCCCATGGTTTCCTGTGGAAAACCTAAAAAATTTGCCGGAAAATGAGGAAATTGACGAAAATTTTATTCAGTCTCGGAGTAGTACCAATTGACTGAGTGAATCCAATCTTTTTTTTTTCTCAAATTCGGGAATTTTTCCTTGGAAAATCCTGGAAAAACCTGGGAAAATATGAGGCAAATTAACTCATCGCTGAGTTCCTGCACTTTTGGCGATTATGAGTGAACTAAACTCAAATTTGAGTCGTTCTCATTCGCCGTGTAGGCATCGTGGCAGCCTTTGTTATTCATGGAAACGTTCTTGTACAGGATGTCTGGAGGTCCAAGATAGAGTGGGATGATAAAGTTCCCTGGGAGATTTACTGTCGTTGGAAACAGTGGCTTGCTGTACTCTGGAAGATGAACACTATCAAAGGCAATCGTTGCTATTTCGCAGATTATAGTTCCAATTGCTACAGATCTCTGGAGCTCCACATTTTCGTCGATACTAGTGAGCAAGCCTACGCAGCAGTTGTTGACAACGATCATGTTAGATTTTCCTTGGTATCCTCAAAAACGAAGGTTGCACCACTTCAATCTTTATCTATCGTTGGGAGAAGCATTCGTTAAAGATTCAACGTACCTGTTTTTGGAGTGATACATCGACAGTCAACGCCTGGATTAAGTCATACGCACGCCACTACCGGCAATTCGTTGCATTTCGGATCAACGAGATTCTCAGCTTATCGTCGGTAGAAGAATGGCGGTGGATACCAACGAAGCTCAACGTGGCCGATGAAGCCACAAAGTGGGGGAAGGATATGTTGCTTTATGTAGGCGTGCCTTGAATACCAAGAAATCATCGAGAAAAGTCATTGTTTACAAAGGCTGTTACGCCCTAATTGGAACTCCATGCCTCAGTGGTATAACTGGTATAGTTGACCATCGATCAATGGGCCTTATTACGATGAAAACGAAGTGAAATGACCACTTGTAAATCAAATGGGAATCACTTCACCGTGCGTGATAAGTTGTCACTTCACCGTGAAGTGAAATCGGTAATAAGGGCCAATAACGGCGTTCACAAGGACCAATGTCGAAAACGTAAACAATGGCTTCTTTCATAAATTTCTCGTAGTTCAACGTAAATCCATGTAAGCCACCAATTCCATCGGATAGGGGGACTCTCTCTCTACACAATCATCCTGGTGGTTTACTTGAGTGGTTTTTCATTGTTGAGAAATTCTCGGAAAAAGTAATTTTTTACGTTTGCGACATTCGCTCTTATGAAAGAGAAGCAGATACATATGGTTGCATGCTCAGTAATCATTAACGTTGACGACGACTCTGCAACTAGCGGCGCCGGTGGTGTAGTGGTAAGCGTGATTGCCTCTCACCCCAAAAGGCCTGGGTTCAATCGCAGTCGGCGCCGCCGGGATTTTCTGAGGCATAAAATGTCTGGATCACGCCTTCCTTCGGAAGGGAAGTACAGCCGTTGGTCCCCGGTTCATTAGTTTAAGTTGAGGGGTCAAAGCTCTGCCTCCCTGGCGTCGGTAGCATTGGTACTCTGCAACTCTTTACTCCTATGGCGAAATCCCAGCTTAAGAATAAAGAGTTACAGAGTGGCCGAAAAGTCAATTTGTAAATTGTCAAGGTAATGCGGCCATTCTTTTTTCAACTAGCTCTGCAGAGGGCTTATCAAAGAATTTTTTAGCTATTATTTTCAAGTCGGTCAGAAGTCAATCAAGAGCGTTATTAACCAGTAATTTTGCCTATTTCGTCTCTTCGACCTGGGTGAAATAGATTGGTTTTATTAGGGAAGTTAAGGTGATACTCTAAGGAAGCCTTAGAGTGAAACTTTAAAGTCACAAATGTAGGCTGCAGCTAGCTGCTTGCAGGCAGTCTTGCGTACACGTGCACTGGAGAACATCGCCACTCACCTCGCGGTTATTGAATAAACACCGTTTGGTGAAACCGGATGGAATTCCACTTTGAAATCTGTGTTAGGGAAATCGCTTTTCGCAGGCAATCGGTGATTATATTAACTGTCATAGCAACAGTTGCATGCGTGCAATTTTCAATAGTGACATTTTGAAAAATGATAAAGTCTTAACTTACGCAGATGCGTAGGAATATTTCTGATCGATTGGTGATAAAATTAATGAGATTGGTCAAGGGGCAGCTGAGTTATTCACAAATTGTACCCCCACAAAGAAATCACAGACGTAGTCCTACGTCAAAAGGGGACATTTTTCGTTGATATTTTATGCAATGACCTGCAACCCAACGATTAATCCTGAAATGTCATTGTAGGCTACCATATGGTTTACAGCCCAATTTTGAAAGCGATACGTATTGTTTTTCTGCAAAAAGTGGGGAAACTCTACGCAAATACTTGTTTAATTTTTCTAATTCTAAATTTGCGCGTGTATATTTTTCATCAATTTTCTTTCTGTAAACTTAGATGAAGAATGCACGTACTGTTTTTTGATAAACTTTTTCTAATTGTTTGAAGCCAATTGCACCAACATTTGATTTCATTTGGATTCGTAGATGGAAAAGTACGACCGCTCAAATTAGGAGTTAACTGCATACATTTTGAAGTCCAGAGAGATGCAGCAACATTTTGCTACAGGTGACCCGGTTTATGTGGAAAACCATGCAGTATTTTGAGGTGACCATCGTTCTATTCACAAAAATTTTGCAAGCAGGATGGTAAATCAAATCCAGCGCTTCGATACTTGTTATAATGAATCAACCATCGATATAATTCTCAACTGCGGCCAATTGAAAAAAAAAATCAAATTGTTTACATTCAATTATCTTAAGAAGTCATAGAATAATAAACCAAGGTATGGGGTAGAGCACTACTTCATCGTAATCGCCCATTTCCGTTCTATCGATCAGAAAAGATCGAAAATATCAATGATTTCACCGTGCACAAATCAATCATAGGTTTGTTCCGATGCGTTAGCTCATTAGCTACAACATAACTCCTATTAGAGTGCATTGTATGAATATTTACGCTCATTGCTCTCAAAACAAAAGAAGCGCTCCTAGCAAATCCCCCTTTTCTACGTGTATCCGTAGGACGAAGAAAATCTAATGGCGTTTCAATGCGTTAGGGTGGAATTAAAACTCGTAGGACGAATTTAGAATCAAGAAGCAGTATTAGTTTTTAAACAATATCTCAACAATTTGTGACTCTTTATCAAATCCAACGGTACGTATGGAAAGGTGAATACATTTAGAAATCATCTAAAAAAACGAGAGGTAAAGCGCGGGTTGTGCTTAGTAGGAGGAAAATTTGAACAAAAACCCTAATCATTTTAAAAGAATTGACTACCCCTTGAATCCCTTTTTCATTTTACAGCTGGTATAATCAAATTGAAAGTCTTTCTATACCACTTGAAATCACTGAAATGGGGTCGATTTTTTATGATCGAGTTCCACATGTGTTTGGTGCTCATATGCAGAGTTGATGGCTGCATTTAGTTGGTTGCATAAGTTATTAAAGTTTTGTAAATTGGTTTTAGTGTTTTCTTTTTCATATTAGTTAGTGAGCTTTCTGTTCTGTGTTGTTTAAAAACCTGCTATAAATTAAATCAAAAGTGTTTGGGATTTTCACAAAAAATGTAATATAAACATGCGGACTATTGTCAACTGTTTATGGCACTGAAATTCTTCAAGGAATTGTGTGATTATTATTATTACTTACACTTATTTGCTACTGCTACTATTGCCAAGGAAAAGGACATTGGAAAGGAAGTTGTTTTCAATTCTCCTCACAGGTCCTGTGGATTTTTTTTTGCAAAATTCGCTAGAAAAATCATTGAAGTTACAGACTTTTGAAAAAGATAATTAAAATTCTAAGATGTTTCAAAATATTCCAAAGACCAGAATCTTCTATTAGATTTTAAAATGCGTTTCTTGGATTTTTCAAAGTTCGACACCTTTGCTCATAACCACCCATTAACGATCCCAAATTTGCTTAGGTTGAAAAAACAAAAAGTATTGCAAAACTTCTTGTTTTTACAACCTAAGCAAATTTGGAGGTTCGGAGATCTTGGAAATTTTAAGTCGGTCTGATCGTCCGTGTACATAACTCGAAGTAAGTATTCATTTGTAAGACTTGTTTCCAAATTCTTAAAGCTTTAATGGTTGAAATCAAAAAAGATCGCAATCGTTCAAATCAACATTCAAAGCTAACCACAACTTAAACGATATTGGTTTCAATAAATCCTACTAAAAATTGCAACATTTTGCCAAACAAAGCACTCGTTTAGCAAACAATTACCCTTACCTCATATCATACACACACACTCACAGTCACACCTGTTGCTGCTGCAATCGATTACATAAATAAGCCACCAACTGGTTTCACTTCACGGTCAATCTCCGTCCAAATGATGGAAATTTGCTATCAGTTCGGTTGCTGCTGCTGCAAGCTGGTCAAATTCGGACTGCAACCAAAGGTCAACCCGTAAAAGCCCCATTCGTTTCAGCGACCAACCTCCCGAAAACAGGCTCGAACTGCTGCTGGCGTTAACGTAGATCAAATCCCATATTCAACATATATAATAACGTATGTTACGATCGAATGTTCACCGAAACAAAAAAAAAAAAAAAAAATCCTCCGCCAGCAACAGCAGTCAGAAAGTGGGAATAACATAAATCGACTTCCAGTTTGGATCGTTTGGATGAAGAAAAAAAAAGCGTGTTAGCAATGACGACGTCTGTTTAGGATAGGATTCCGCCTCTATATGCATGTTGAATGCTCTTACCTTGCACCGACGATCACTTGATCACGCGCCACATCGAACAGCAGCCGGGAGAATGACGTAACGTTGGCATCCGTAAAGCGGTCGGACGTTGGCAGCAAATCTGTCGGAATGGGAGAAGAAAGTGGAAGGATTCGGCATCAGTACAAAAGAGCTCGATTTGATGGATGAAAGTAAATGGAATTCGATTCGTTATTAAGCCATCAAGCGGTTTCGGATGAATGGGCATTGTGCGCTCGTTTGCTGATTCACAACCGCAATTGATCACTTATTGATCGAACTGTGCTGCGATCTCTGCCGAAAGCTGAAAATATACAGATTTACGACTCATCGCAAAATCCTTAGGAATCCGAAATCACCAAAACGGGTAGAGGGTGACACCTAAGACAGCGACCGATCCGCCCAAGGCTCGTCGAATGTAGACCTGAGCTGATGATGATTTGCAATGTAAATTTTTGTCACCAGAGCAGCAGGTAGGTACATATGATGGGCCTTGCTCGAAAAGGTTTGGCGTCTGAATGTCGATGTTGATGTCGTTGTCGTCGTCGTCGTCGCCGAGTCGCCGTCCATAGTCTCCTTATTTGCGTAATAAATTAAGACGGAACATTTTTTTCACGCCTTCTTGCCGGCCACGGCGTTGTCTTTGGTGCTGATGCGCACGCGTCATGGATGGCTTAATTTTTTGCGCGACTTATAAGTTGATTGGTTAGCTCGATTCTAGGAAATTGAAATTACTTTTCGGAAATATATTCGTGTCATGATTGAGGCTTTTGAAGTTTATGTATTTTAAATGTGAATTGAGTAATGAAGTGATTTCATGAGCTGTGTAACGAAATTTCGAAGTCTGAGAACCTCAGAAGCTAAGAAAATATGAATTCTGGTTGAAATAAGGATTGAATGATATTTGGTGACTCAATTAATGAAAATCCATCATAATGCTACTTCTCGAAATATGTTTTACTTTCCCCCTTTTTTTGGGAAAAAAAAATCCTTTAAATTGTGGCAATCTCTTAAACTGTCAAACAACCATATTTGTTATTATGTTCTTCAATTCGAATCGAATATATGTCCCTGCTGTCCCCGGAATGCTATTAAATTTCTCATCATAATAGTCATTTAGTCATCTGCACACAGAGACGCCTGGCGCTTCTGCTGACCTTCTTCCGTGCCAAGCTACCCGGATCGCTGGGGCTGCAATTTACAACTGCAAGCGGTAATAATTATTACCATAAACACAGCACACATACACTGCACCACAACAGATCCCATCCCAAAGCAGCAGTAGTCAGCACCGTGCAAATAAAGAGCGCTGCTAAACCAATCGTGGCGTCGTCGTTTTGCAAAAGCATTAATTAACTTATTTTGTTTCATCCACCACACTTGGTCTGTGTTCACAGATTGGAGTGAAATCTCCTGCTCTTACCAGTCTCAACGGGAACTGCTCTGCAGGCTGAGCGCCGCCGCCGTCACCACTGCATTGAATGTATGTATTATGCGATCACGTCCCGAACCGATCAACCAGCCAATAATCACTTCTTCAGGTGCCGGACAGCGGTCAGATGTGTACCTACCTGTACACCGTGCTGCGTGGTAACATGTGCTGGTTCGACAGGGCAGCAAAGTTGGTACGCATCCTTATACGGTCATCTTGGTCAGGGACATCTCGGTGCCCCACTGCCCAAGAGTCTGCCTACTTGCGGCAGGATGAAGTAGTGTACTTCAGTGCTGTTTACAAGTGCAACTAGACCTTCCAATCGGTAGGATTAGTTTTAACTCCTGTTCAAATAGATCTTCGGTTGAGACAGAAATGAATCCTTGCTTGCTCTAACTGAGCGTTTCTCAATCGATGACCATTGGTGGGTCATCAGATGGGTTGCAGGAACGAAGACAACATGGTCATACCCAGGGCTCTACATTTTTGAAGCTCTTTCTCTCATACACACGTGTTCAACGCTTCATTTCTATAACGCCTAGCTAGACTATCAGCAAGAAATGATAATGAAAAAGAAGCACGCTGGCTGTGGATCTTCTCGTCGTTGCTTTGCTCATCGCTTTTAATGTAAGTAATGTCGATTTTCTAGTTAAACTAAACCTCATTATGGCTTTCAATCCCCTTTCACGAACACTATCACCGCTCTTTCAATTTGTTTTAAATGCGTTATGTCAAGTTTTCGTTAATTTTTTTAGATAGATAGGTATGTGGATGGAAGATAAATTAAACATATTACGTGTAATCTTCAAGTGTTTTCACGTGAATAATGCTTTAAATGTGTAATTTCATTTTCCGTCATATACGTCATGAAACCTCTGTTGATGTGTTTCATGAAAGAGAAAACTATCAAAGTCGAGCGCTCTTTCGCTCATCCGTTTCACCGAAGCTTGAAAGGAAGACCAATGGAGCGACGGGAGAAAGAGAGACAAGCGATTGAACATTTGTTTGTGCACGCCGACTGAGGTTCTAGAATGCTGCGAAGCTGTTCGACAGAAAAAGAAAGCCAGCAGTCTCTTCGTCACATCGATTTGGTCGATTGAAACGATTGAAACTGATATTGTGACGCCCTGGTCATACCTTTTAGAAATTTTATGAACAAATGTCAGACTTTAAGGGCGTAACACAATGATAGCGGCAAAGCGGCGCAATTTTTTTCCAATACACTGCAATCCGTTTGACAACCTACAATGAGCGCGTTGAGGCAAAAGCGACATTCTACAAAAGCGCGTTTTTTGTCAACATTTTGGAAAAACGCGGTGCGGTTGAGCGCCAACCTGAGAAGTGCTCAATTCTTTCAGTTGTATTTTTTGTAATTTTGAATTAACCAGAACCTTCAAGGCGTGAACCAAATAAACAGCCACGATCGTAGTAAGTAGTTAGAAACATCCGGACATGTCCCGGGTACACCCGGGTAAGTGGTCTGAATCTTCTTGAACCAACACCTTCATATGGGACACATCAAACTAATATATTTTGGGAACTTTTGGAAAATAAAAATAAGTTCTAAAAAGTTTGGACATTTTAAGAAAATTTCCTTTAGCGTATTTCAAAGGAGATCAAAGAACTTCAAGAGCTGCGCCGGTGCACAGTGGTCTAAAAGTGCCAAAACGTTCTTTTTTTTGTTTATGCGAAAACTGTCCATTTAAGCCATATAGTGTCTTCGGAAAAGTTTGTGCAATTAAAAGCCCCTTCTTTTGAGCTTAGCCATTTAATGATTAATCCACCTAGCAGGGAGATGAAAAATTTACTTTTTTTGTTTGTCGAGATAGCAAAATGGTGTCTTGAGCAAAGTTTTAGACAATGCGGTTCCATATCATTAAAGCAACGAGTAATTTTCATCTTTTTTGATTTGCATGAAACCTTGCATACAAGTTTTTGGGGAAGAAAAACGCCGTTTTGCATACTTGGTTCGCCATTTTGAATCTAGCCTTACTTATGAGAAGGGCCTATGAAACATGCACATGATATCTTAAAAAAATTGTATCTCGGAAACGGTTTGTCTGATTGGTTTAGTGTCTTGGGCGAAGTTTTAGACAATTGTTGGTGTTATATGGAGAAAATATGCTCGGTAAAATAAAAAGTTTGGTATTTGTGTTTTGAACTAAAATATAAATTTTCCCTTTAAAGTGACATGCCAATAATTTTTTTATTATCCTTATGTTATAGCTGACTGAAAATGCTATCCAGTGCACAGTAGGTTGTTCTGGAGAAAAATAGGTTACGATGAAAAAAATTGTTTTTAAAAAAAATACAATTTTCAAAAAAGTTATTAAGAAAAGTCAAAAAAGTTTGTCACCCTAATTTTATGAAAGTACATCAAATTTGCTAACAAAAAGTACTTCGGTAACATTTTTCTAAGATGCACCGTTTAGAAGATATTACTGATTTAATATTGTTTTTTTTTTTGATAACTTAATAAGTTTTGGCCCTTTTCGGATGTACTCCGTGTTTTTCCAGTTTCAAAAGTATTTTTTTCGGAAAGATTGGAAAATTTTGAGTTAAAATGACACTGACAGCTTAAAGATTCGAGTGAAATTCTCTGCCTTAAAAGTATTTTGAAAAACAAGTTACAAAATCCCACTATCAGGAACAATGATTTCTTCAAGTGATTTTGGTGCGTTGTGCTGAAAATGTGCATTCAACTCTTGCATATCGCCTAACAGTTTAATCCATTTAAACTGGATGTGTTTATACTGTGCATATTTTCTCTCTATTGCCGAACATCGCCACAGACATCAAACCGATGAGACAACTCGATTTCGAGATACACCTTTTTGAGAACTGCAAATGTAAGCTCCTCAATTAGCAAGATTCAAAAGAGCGAATTAAGCTTATTTTTCAGGGATGGTGATTGTGCGCAATAAAAAATAACATTATATGTTGGATATCATCAGTTTATTTTTATTCCTGTATTTTTATAAAATTATTGTTTACACAACTTTCTTAACAATATTGAATATTTTGGCATCATTGTCAGGACAGTTTGAATAAAGCTTTGCCTTTATTGTATTTTCTGATAGAGGAAGAAATGAGTGGAATTTTAGAGTTCCTTGAATTGTTTTTGCATTATTATATTGATTATTTAGCTGCAAAGACATATTTTCGTATTCTTCTGTAGTAGAATAACAAAATGACAACTTTGTAAGTTCTTCTTCTTTTCGTTTGTTTGCCCAATTAAACAACTCTCTTGCAGTCTTTATCGAGTGTTCGCGTTCTTGGGCTAAACTTGCTCTGGTAGCCATGCGTTTTATCGTACCTCCAATAGCATCGCATGGACCTTTTCCGTGCGATGTTGCGAAGAAATGCCATTCAGCGTCAATACCATACTTTGACTTAAATTTACAAAGGCTAGAAAAGTTTTTTCGGTTTTTATACTGTGAAGCAGCACCATCTGACATAAAATAATTTTTTTTATGTTTTTATTTTGATCAATTTGTAAAAAGTTTATCATTTTATCAATAAACAAATTGACAGCGACTGAATCATGTCTTAGTTCTTCAGAAATTATAATGAAGCTAAAATGTTTAATTTGCATATTTTCAGTATAATATATTACGAAAGGATGGATTGTGGCCTGTTGCACGTTCCAATGGTGTGATTGAACTTTATCCTGCAAAACGAAGCTGTAATTTTCAGAAAAGTCACAAATAGCTAAAAATTCACCATCTTGCAAGTTTTGTTTTGTAGTTTTCAAAAAATTGGATTGTTCGGTTTTTACAAAATCATGCGGAATCAAACTTTCTAATTTTGAGCTGAAAAATGAAACAAACTCATCGGTTTGCTTTACAATAGTTTCTAAATCACATCTGTTAGTGGTAACCCATTGTTCGAATGAAAGCTTTTCAACAAAGTTTTCTTCCAGTTGTTTCAATAAACTGTCTTCTAAAACTGAGGTATCTGGGCAGTTTTTACATCTTCGTAGATGGCAATGAGTTGTCTTATTTTCGCAAAGTAATCTATTCGTTAATGTTTTTAGATCATTCAAGACATTGCATTTTGTTAAGCTATGTAGAATTAAATTGACATTTTCATGCGTAGTGCAAACGCAAACATTATGTGTTCCTGTGATAGTCAATAGTTTACATTGCCTTGGCCGGAGGCTTGCAAATGATGAAAACCCTATTTTTACATTGACGTACATTTCATTAAAGCGATTAAAAGCTTCTCTCAATGTCATCATTAACAATCTTTTCTGAACAGCTAATCTCTTATTTCCTGTCTTTACGCTAACAAAATCTCTTTGGCCTGGCATTGCACGGCTTATATCATCGTCCTCAAAAAAATTCAAAACCAGTTCTTTTGTTTCATTACTCAAAGCTTTTCCAGAGCTTGAACCTTGAGATGAATCAAATACATTATCACTTTCCTTTCTTGCATCTGATGCCATATTTCTATTGGTTTTAAATTCGTCTAAATTTTTTTGTTCTGACCATGATTTTGGCAACAATGATAAAATTGATAGTTTTTCTTGCCGTGGCTGAATTTAAAAATTTAATTTTCATATTTTCTATGACTTCATCAAACTCGTTTGCTTTTTCTGTTTTAGCGTCTAATTTAAAAAGATTTCTTCGTACACCTTCGACGATTTCAGCGCACTTTTTTTCAGGATAGTGAACATTTTTAACCTTACCTAAATCTATAGGCGAAAAACGAATAGCTGCTATTCCTCGGTTGAATATTTCGACGTCTACAGGCATCGTGAAGTCTTCATTTGATTTAATTGTGCTTAGCGTTGACTCTGATGGTATCGTGACCAAACTTTCATAGCTTTGCGAATCAGGTACATCAGGTATGGTCTGAACAGTTGGCATCCTTGAGCCACCGGCTACGCTTTGTTCCTCGTTTTGGGTGAGGTGAGCTCTTGAATCAATATGTAGACGGCAAGACGAACAAACACGAAAATCCTTGGTGTTCAGTGTGGATACCTTGGAAAATCCAATTGATTTTAGTTTTTGGATGATACCATCCGTGAGATATCGCAGCTCTTTCGAACACTGAATGTCTTTGAATGGGCGAATACATCTTATTTTACTCATTTTGTAATCTGTAACATAGAAAATATTTTCCAATTGTTAGTTTTGTACGAAAATATCACAAAACATATAATTAAAATGTGTTTTAAATTACCTTTGCACCAAAACGTGTTACACTTTCCTTTACAATTAGTATGTTATCAAACAACACTGGATCTCGTTCAAAAACACAGGATTATGAGCTGAAATTACTATAATCACTATGCTACTAGCAACCTTTCTGCATTTACTGTTTGGTTTTCCCTAGTAGATACTGGATGAATTCAGAACCGAGTCAGACATTATTATACAGCTCACGGGTAGAAATCATAGAGTTGGAGCGAGGTAGATTTGCTGGCGTAGGTATATTGTTATTGAAGAAGATTGTAAATTGTATATACCTGGAATGAATAAAGAGTGCGGCGGTTGTTGATTGAGGTATCAGTCGGCAGCCCTCTAGTTTGATGGAAGGTGACTACTGCGTTCTTTTTATTTATTATTAAGGAACGGTCAACGACGGAGCTAGCCTCGTTATGGCCAGCGTGGCCATGGTGGACTAGTTCCAACAAAGACCACGTTTACAATCACCAACTGTACGTAGTACAGCTAACTGGTATCTGATTACCTGTATCTAATACTTGTTAGCACGTTTTCAGCACAACGCACCAAAAATCATTTGAAGAAATCATTGTTCCTGATAGTGGGATTTTGTAACTTGTTTTTCAAAATACTTTTAAGGCAGCGAATTTCACTCGAATCTTTAAGCTGTCAGTGTCATTTTAACTCAAAATTTTCCAATCTTTCCGAAAAAAATACTTTTGAAACTGGAAAAACACGGAGTACATCCGAAAAGGGCCAAAACTTATTAAGTTATCAAAAAAAAAAACAATATTAAATCAGTAATATCTTCTAAACGGTGCATCTTAGAAAAATGTTACCGAAGTACTTTTTGTTAGCAAATTTGATGTACTTTCATAAAATTAGGGTAACAAACTTTTTTGACTTTTCTTAATAGCTTTTTTGAAAATTGTATTTTTTTAAAAAACAATTTTTTTCATCGTAATCTATTTTTCTCCAGAACAACCTACTGTGCAGTAGATAGCATTTTCAGTCAGCTATAACATAAGGATAATAAAAAAATTATTGACATGTCACTTTAAAGGGAAAATTTATATTTTAGTTCAAAACACAAATACCAAACTTTTTATTTTACCGTGCATATTTTCTCCATATAACACCAACAATTGTCTAAAACTTCGCCCAAGATACTAAACCAATCGGACAAACCGTTTCCGAGATACAATTTTTTGAAGATATCATGTGCATTTTTCATAGGCCCTTCTCATAAGTAAGGCTAGATTCAAAATGGCGAACCAAGTATGCAAAACGGCGTTTTTCTTCCCCAAAAACTTGTATGCAAGGTTTCATGCAAATCAAAAAATACAAAAAATAAAAACTGGAAAAATTTCCCACTTGTTCGTGGAACCGCTCAATATTAAAACAAACATTTTTGCTCAAGACGTCAACCCTCTTTCTCTTATGTTTACAGAGATATATCATTTTTTTGTAATGAGCCTTCAGAAAATCAATTTTTGCAAATAATTTTTCAAGAAGTAATTTTTTGACATTAGTATGTTCTACACTAATGTTTGTTTTTTAAAAATACGCCATTTAGTCTATCTTCAATATTTCTTGAGATATTCAAGGATTTGATCCAAAATTAGCACTATTTTTGATTTACCGAAAACACTATATGGCTTAAATGGACAGTTTTTGCATAAACTAAAAAACAGACGTTTTGGCACTTTAAGACCACTGTGCGGTGGTGTAATGATTTTCTGATGCATAAAATCTGTTATCAAGCCTTCCTTCGGAAGGGAAGTAACGCCGTTGGTCCCCGGTTCATGAGTTGATGGTTCGATAGGTATGGTTCAGGTGTAGGAGCTGCTTTCCTGGCGTAGGTAGCATTGGTACTCAGTACGAAAAAAAAGATTAACGGTAAACAAATCAAGCAAAAAATGAGCTTCAAGTTAGTTCCATTATCCTCCGGAAAATTGTGCGAACTTTTGAAAAGTTCTGTGGAATTCAGGAAAGTCCAGAGAATTTCTGAGAAGTCCAGAAAATTTTAGGGAAGTTGAAAGAATTTCAGGTAAATCTAGAGAGCTTCGAAAAGTAAATTAGAAATTCACAAAAGCTTGACAATCTTTACAGAAGTTACGTGAAGTTTTGGGATTTGCATGATTGTGGAAACTCTAAAAGTTCTGACAACTTTAGGAAAACTCTTGCCTTTTGGCATGTGATTTTATGAGTCGTATAAGAGTTTTGGTTTAAGAAGAATTTGGCATGTCAGGATAAAACAGTGGTTGAGGGTATGGAATATCAAGGATTCACATCAGGTCTACGAAAGTTTTTTATGTCTCAAAAATCGATAGCTAACGAATTGGTTGTATTTTTAAGTTTTATGTCGAGATGATACCTCAGTGTCTATTCAAGGGAACTATGGGACTCTCGTGAAAAGGGGTGCATGAATTTAAGGTTGTCGGTGGAGTATATATGAAAATTAAGCGAGTAACCAGCTCTCAGTTTACCATGTCAGCACAACTTTTGATATATCATCAGGAAGCTTGAGCTGCCTAAAGGTAGTTAGGCAAAAGTTCGAGTCGTGTCCCAAATCCATGTAATCATTTACTTTTTTAACTTCTTGTAAGATCGCTTTCTTGTAATCTTTACACAGAAAACAATATTTAAGATCCTTTCAATAATTTTCTGCACAAAATTACATAAATATTGCACATCAAAAGTTAAAACATATGAGATATTACAAAATTATTTTCTTGTTCTAGCTCAAACCGTATTTCACTTTTTTTTTTTGTATATAAAAACGGTCTGAGCGAAAACGAGAATTTGAGTGATTGTTCTTAGATTTTTGTCAATTTTTAAGTGTCCATGATTTCAATATGTCGAATGTTTGCATTTTCCATAAGTTTTTTTTTTAATTAAATATATTTAACATGGACTTTTTTATGTATTTTTCACTAAAAAATTGCTAAAAAATTTACCCTGTATATTATTTCCTTCACGCTTTTTCAATAATACACTGAAAACAAAACTAACTCAGTTGTGAGTTTCTTCCACTCATTCGTATGGAGAGATTACTCTAAACGAATGAGTAAAGGAGCTAACATCTGAGTAAAAGTGACTCACCCTCTGAGCTAGTTTCGTTTTCAGTGTACCCGATCAACGCAGTTCATTTGTCAACTTATCACTCCCAACATAGTTCACCAATTTTCGGGTAGGTTCCGTTTTGACCGATGCATTCTACTAATTTAGGTAGTTTTAAAATAGCGTGTACAACAAACTCATACGTCATTTCAATTAGAAGTGACGATCACGTGCTACTAGCTTCCTAAAACAAACAATTCTAGCTAGAGCTTGAATATGGGCCTAAAAGCTTTTGTAAAAGAAAGTCTCACTAATAAAGAAAGAAAAAGAAGAAGATTTTGTAAACAATGACTTTCCTCGATGATTTCTTAGATTTCAAGACACACCCATGCAAACTAACATTACCATCGGGTAGGGGAAGTCGTCCCTTATTTGATGGTGATGTGGGTTTATGTGGACGAGTAAATCATCGAATGAAGTCATTGTTTACAAAAACTGTTAAGCCCTTATTCTAGCTCTCATCCTAGCTCTTTCTAGAAATATGCAAAGTTTCATGCAACACACAGAAGCTTGAGTCTGATCGATTCGTCATTTGACGAGGAATGAATCTTCTTAAGCTTCAGGTATGTTACAAGAATATGCGGAACTTTGGCGAAGTTTAAAGGGCTTTAAGGGTACGCTCCTTTAACTTCAGGGCGGTTCTATGACCTTCGAGAAAATTTCGTGAACTTTGATGAAGATCAGAGAACTTCATGCCAGTTCCATTAACTTCAATAACAATATAGGAACTTAACAAGTACTTCGAGAAACCCAAAAATTTCAGGTACTTGGAAATACGTAGGGATGGTCAGAAAGCTTCGGGGAAAGCTCTGTGATCTTCAGAGCATTTCCAGTTCCCAAAAAAATTATGGGAAGTCAAAAAAATTCTGAAATTTTTGAAAACTTCAGCGCCATTTGATTCACTTAAAAATGTGCGGGAACCTTAAAGATGTTGGGAGTCCTATGTTTTCAGTAAATTTGCGTGAACTTTTATAAAGTTCAGAGAACTTCAGGATAATTTTCAAAACTTTATGTTAAGGTAAGCGTGCCAGTTTTTGACCCTAGTTATCCTCTAATTGGCTCTATCCTGTACTTCACATTCACCAAATTTATTTAAAAAAAGGAAATAGCTCTAATGTTGACCTATGGATCTAAGATTGGGCCCAACGCTGAAAATCGGCTTTTTATCAATTTTATCTAGATGAACGCGTCTTTGGGACGGTACTTATGGATATTTTTGGTTACTATTGAAAATTTAGTCGATTGCTGAATTTATGTATTGGCCCAAATTAGGAGCACTAAGGCCAACATTACATCCATTGCCCCTACTAGTTTTGAACATATATTTTGCCATATAGGGGAAAAGGATTTAATGTCGGCCTAAATACCCCTAATTTGGACCCATACATAAACTCACCAACCGACTAAAAATATCCATTAGTACCGTCCCAATTACGCGTTCATCTAGATAAAATTGATAAACAGCAGATTTTTATAGGCCAACATTAGAGCCATTTCCACTATTTCAGATTTGATTTAGGGAACATGTATAAATTAACTAGCATTTGAGGGGGGAACGGGGGGTTTCATAAATTGAGACCGGCCATGTTTTAAGTAAAGCAAAATACACTACGAGGAAGAGAGGGGCATATTTGCCCTAATTTAATTAACATTAGAAGAATTATCTTCAAGAAGTTCTAAGGACTTTATGGAAATTCCAAGAATATATAGTACTTGTGTTGGGTACTCTCTAAATACAATTTTCACACTGCCGTACTCTAACGGAACTATCAACTCTATACTTTCATCTCCTCATCTATCGTATAAACATTACTACTTTAGTCTGTTATTTGAAATTAGCATCTTCAACTATGTAAATCGTTAACTTTACGCAGAAGTAATACAAACAAATAGCTAAAGTATGATTCGTTTTTTAGGAACTTTAAAGATGTTCCGACGAATGATAGCAAATACCGAGCATTTTGGAGAAGTTTCATGAACAGAAGTCGTGATAACTTGTTTAAAACATCGACCACTTCAGAGAAGCATTCAGATTCCATGAGCCTTAGGAAACTGTAGAAACTTTCAAAAGGTTTAAGAACTACAAGGATATCTCAAAAACTTAAGGGAAGCCAAGAAAACATCAGAGAACTCCGAAGAACTTGAAGAAAAATGTGCAAACATTAAAGAAATATCAATAAACGCAGAGGAACTACGTTTATAGATTTTCCGAAAAGCTCAAAGATCTCAAGGGTAGTCCCAATAGCTTCAGGAAACTACTGACTTTTGCGGAAGTTTATAGATGTGTAAAGGTTAGTTTTCGAAATCTTCCATGTTTGCATAAAGAGTGTCCCACATCAAATTTCATCACGAAAAAAAAAAACGCTGAGGAAAATAAGCTAGATCCTTTTCAAACAATAAAATATAATCCATTAGTAAGCTTTTGGCATATATATTTCATTCAACTTCAATACCATAACCGTGCGCTAGCACCTTACGCTTAACTCCACTCATTAGGTTCTGTACAACATCTGTCTGCAGCTTCTTCTGTACGGAAACTACTTTTTCTTCATGTCTTCCTCAGATTTGACTGCCTAGGGATGCTTCCGTAGTGCCTGCTTCATAATAGCCCAGTATTTTTCAATGAGCCTTAGTTCCGGTAAGTGTTGGAAAAGTTCGCGATATTTCACGAAGTTCTCCAAGGGAAAAGTTCGCGAGTCATAGTGATTTTTTGCGAACTTTTCCATCACTGGTTCCGGTGCTTTGGGAGGGTTCATGTCCTTGGGTACGAAAGTTACCTCGTTGGCTTCGTACCACACCAGGACAACATTTGAATGAAGCTAGATCGGGCCAGAAGATCGTAGGGCCCTCTTGTTGCTTCAACAGAGGAAGCAAACGCTTCTGTAGACACTCCTTGAGGTAAATCTCTCCGTTTACAGTCCCGGTAGTCATGAACGGCGCACTCCGTTTTCCACATAAGCAGATTGTTTGCCAAATCTTGTATTTCTCGGCAAACTTTGAATGTTTCTGCTTCCTCACTTCCTCCGGAACATCAAACTTGTGCTGAGTGGTGAGGAACAGTAGCCCCGGAAGCTGCCGGAAGTCCGCATTGACGTAAGTCTCATCATCCATTATGAGACAATGAGGCTTCGTCAGTATCTGGGTGTACAGTTTCCGGGCCCGTGACTTTCCCACCGTATTTTGCCGTTCGTCACAATTTGGAGCATTCTGAACTTTGTACGTATGCAGTCCTTCCCGGTCCTTGGCTCTCTGAACGAAAGACTTGGACAGATTCAACTTTTTGGTCACATCCCTGACCGAAGCATTGGGATTCCGCTTAAACGCTTTCACGACACGCTTGTGATCCTGGTCACTAATGGAACATCCATTCTGACCGCATTTCTCCTTCGGTTCGATGCTCAGAATTTCGTAGTAACGTTTAGTCACACGACTCACCGTTGACTGAACGATTCCGAGTTGTTTTCCGATGTCCCGATGAGAGAGTTGAGGATTTTCCAGGTGCTTGCGCAAAATCAATTCGCGACGTTGCTTTTGGGTGACGCTATTTTTTCCAACTTTCCAAAAACTGACAACGATAAAAATACAGTGTAAACAATACACCCTAAACTACTTTTACCCGGATTTTCAAGAGAAAATACCCAATGGGTAATTTTCTACAGCGTTTTTTTTCGTGATGTAATTTGATGTGGGACATCCTTTAGAGTATCATTGTGCTTGCCACATAAATACAAATTCATGCATTAGTGTTGGCATAGAAAGCTCTCAATTAATAACTGTGTAAGTGCATCTTGAACACTACGTTGTGAGCAGCGTAAAAACCCCAGAAGAAGTAGAAAGGTTAGGTTTTGATCAATTCAATACAACTCAATGAGTTTCATGAATATTTCGAGAATCTTTAAGAAGTTCTGGGAATTGAATCGAAGTTCAGAACTCTTCAGACATATTTTGGGAAGTTTGCAGGGGTACAGAGATTTTCAGGGAAGTTTTAAGATGATGTACCAAGAACTTCATGTGATAGTTTTCTTGTGGTAGTTTTGAGAACATCTTGGAAGATTAGAGAACCTCAAGATTTTTAATATATTACAATGAAATTACTTTACAGAAGGCCCGAGAATCTCTGGAGAATTTTCGAAAACCTCAGCAATGTTCCAAGATTACAATTTTCTTCATTAGAGAGACTTTCAGCCTTAGTCTGGTTCGTCCCTTCAGTGCCGAGTTCTTCAAGGAAACTCAAAGGACATCGAACAAGTTTTGCAATTTTTGGGTGGTTTCATTATTTTCAGGGACGCTGCAAGTATGGCAAATATTGCCCCGTAATGTGGGTAGATCACCTTTTCGTGGTACGTTACGGGATGTACGATATACCACCGATTCCTAGTCCTGACTACTTCAAACTAGGGGAACAGGATTTTCAGTAATCCAAGGAACACATCTTAGTCCTTGTTACTTTTTATGTCTTGTTAATAGTGACAAGACTTGGCTTTGTCAACCGAGGATGATCTTGAAACAAGTAAAAAATTAGTTAGTTGAAGATCTATGTGATGCAGAGCTTTTATTCGTTGTTCTTTAGTTTGAAGTGGTTAAGACTAGGGTTCTGATGCATGGTCATTAGACTAAAGCAAAATTTTAAATTTTCACTCCACAGTGCTTAAACGCTTCCAAATTGGGTCCTGATTAGCCTCCCAAAATTTGAACTACTTTAGTAAGAAACTGACTTGGCACAAACCATTTCAAGTTTATGTGGGAATTACTATGGGAAAACTTATGTTTTTGTTCATGTGTATCTAACAATTCACCACATCAGTATGCTGTTAAAAATGATAGCAGTGATTGTAGCAAATTTTCTCAGTCACAACTTTGTTGAAAACCACTTTTCAATCAAATGTAAGGAACAAAAGTTATTATTGTTACAAGTCACTGATGTCTTAGGACTGGTGCGAATAATAGATCACAAATATCATGGCTACTATGTCACACTGCAGAATACAGTGTTGCCCACAGAACAGCTGCTTGATCATGCCATAAGATTATCAATCTCTTAAACAATTAATAACAATTTAATTTGACATTTGGCTGAAAAACGATTTTGCGCAAAGTTGTAGCTTAGCAAATTTCCCGTAAGAATAGTTATAGAAATTAGCAAAATAAAAAAGCAATATTAAAAATGAGCAGAAGACAATGAACAAAAAGTTTGGTTTTCCCATAGTAATTTCCATAAAAACTTCGAATAGTTTGTACCAAGTCAGTTTCTTACCAAATGAGTTTAAATTTTGGGAGGCTAATCAGGACCTGATTTGAAACCGTTTAAGCACTGTGGAGCGAAAATTTCAAATTTTGCATCAGCCTAATGGTCATTATCGGTGTCATTCCTTAATTTTGTTGCTAAGGAAACCAATTTTGACTGACAAAGGGGTGCGCCTTTGGAGGGTGTTTCAACGCTCCGAAGGGTATAAATATCAGAACCTTTCAATTAAACTCGGATCCTTGCGATAAATGCAAGAATGACAACTGTGAAAAATCGAATCCTTCATCATTTCTCAATAGTGATGGAGTAATACGACATGTACTAAACTAAGGACAAATTACTGGTCGCAGTGGTGTTAGGTCCCGAACAGAGGATGGCAAATGTCGGCTTAGGCTCCTGTTGACTGTTTTCGGCAACCAAAATTTAGACGTTAATTTCACTGTATTTTCCTCCTCAAAACACTTTGCTGAATGTAATAAAACGTTTCCTTAGTCTCTCCGCTTCAATCTGATTACATTTTTACTACTGATCAATCTAGTTATGCCAGATTTTGCTTTAAATTATATATACGCACTACAAAATGCAGCCAGCTCCAAGTTGCCGATAATAGAACAGCTGGATCACATGGAGTTCAAATGAAAAGGTTGCCGAAGAAAAGGGGGCTACCAACAATAGTCACACTCAGTTGAGTAGTTTGGAGCGTTGTAAATACCCTTTCAAGTATAAAAATAAAACGAAGTAATGGAATTGGGTTGTTAGCGGAATGCTTAAATAAAACAGCAAAAATGGTTATCTTCTATTTAATTCCACTTAATTAATTTTGGTACCCATGGCAGATACGTATTTCGACTACAATGTGCAGTTTTCATCAGTGTAATTCCCACTAAAAAAGGAAAAACTACAATTTTGTGTTAAATAAAAAGTAAGCAGTTATAATTTCATGTGGGAAAAAATATTGTTTTTTGCTTAGGTCGAGACATTGTAATGTTAATGGTTTCGCAGTATTGATTGTAAGAGGCCATCATGTGATGTAATGGCCGATATTTTACATAATTTGAGCGATGATTGGTTATGGCAGTTGCCGAGTAGGTGCATAGACATTTCCAAAGATCTTCAGGACAGTTCCAACAACATAAGTGACGCTTCGGAAAACTAAGAATAGTGTAGACTTTCGGGGAAGTTTAAAAATCTTGAATATTAGTAATTATGATTGTGATGTTCAATTTTGAAGATAAAGTACTGATTACAGTTCTATCATCACCAAAGTTTCGATTCTGGGATTGGTATCTTCATCAGGTTAAGTTTCAGAACGTTAAACTTTTTGCGCTGAATGGCGTCGGTAGCATTGGTGCTCAGCACGGAAAACAAGATAGACGGAAAACAAATTAAGAAAAAAAAAATATTACTACTTTATATCTCCTGAAAAAGGCCAAGTCCAAAGACTGAAACGTCGATTATAAAACATCGTAGCGTTTTGATCTACCGTTCACTGAAAAGTCAATACCCGAAAAAATAGATTATTTAAGTGTTATGACTGTAGTCAAGTTTTACCCGTACCCTAGTTGTTGCGTTTGCCACCGGTCGACGAACCCCTTGAAGAAATGTGTGACATTGTTGTGTGTTTGTTTGTCGTTCTTCGGGGTTTTCTCTGACACGCCTGTCAATGATCACAGTCACAATAGATCAGTGAAAGCAAGCGACGGCACGGGCGTATTGGAAGAGCAAATCGCTCTGTTGGCTATTCCTATGCGAGAAAACACCGAAGTTGTGAGTACTGTAATGTATTGTATTTTGATATGTATTTTAATTATATAAATATTACAGCTTTGTAGCATGTGGCAAATGGTACATTCCCAAATTACAACCCTTAAAAGGAGTGCCTAGATTTGAGTTTGGCGGGTGCGCAGATTCGAACCATTAGTAAGCAACCAGTTCTAAATGTAACATGACAGCCCTGCTACTAAGGCATCGATGCTCCGCAATGCCAATGCTCAAAATATAAGGCCTCGAGAATTAGTATATTTAAGATCACTAAAGTTAACCCATAAGGCCTCTGATCTAAAAATAGGAGGTATCAGATACCAATAAACTTTCAATTATTGTGAGGCAATAAATTTAAATTTGTAATAAATTCGGCCATTTTGTCACTCACCTCATATAAGATTGACATTGATAGCTCTCAATTAATAAATGTGAAAGGGCCTCAGAGCTTGTTACACAATATATAAATTCATTGGTTGGAATAGAAAGCTCTTAATTAATAACTGTTATTGTGTATCTAGAACACTAAGTTGAGAGTCGACAAAACACTCGCTACAGAAGCGAAAAAATCCTTTAAAAATAAGAAGAAGGACGTCATTTAAACAAATTTGACAACAGGCAACAAGAAGCGTCTAAAACCTGGAAGAAACATATCTGACTAATCAAAAAACAAACTAAAAATCCAAAGTTTCTAGAGGGAACTCGTCCAACATTCAAAACGATCGAACTATTAAGAAATACACTGTCATTGCCGGTGCCAAATGAAACCATTTATTAAGTGACAGCAGCTCCCCGCACAATTATGGCTCTAAATGGGCAACACGGAGGACGATTGGTTATTAAAATTACCCCAAGTCGCACGCAAGGACGGCATCCCCGGTTCAGAAAACGCCAAATCACCCATTAAAGCGAGTAAACCATTCCAATTATGAAACTGCAACAAGTCTTAGATCAGAATCTATTGTCCGATTCTCGTCGATCCTTGACCGGGCAAAATATTACCTCAAAACATGACCACGCATAAGCACCCGGTTTTTGTCTTTTATATTGTTGTTGTTATAGAAGTGTGTGCTTGTCTAATGATATGCAAGTCACAATCGTACAAGCAGTTGTTGTAGTTTGTGAGGGGGAATGCGATTTGGTCATACGCAAAAAAAATATGAGAAATTCCAGTTCGGCTGCTAGAGGCGCAAACCTGTCAACCGATGCCCATAAACGGGCTTCCACATTTGTTGCCAATCATGTCGCCACATCGCATTTGATGAAGGTGCTGATTGGAGTCCGAACTTTTGTGTGGACTACTGGACCACTTCTTCTTGGGGCTACTGTTTGGTCTGTTGGTTTGGGCAATGCCGCAGGTGTCGTATTTGGGTCGCGACTTGTGCAGTTTGGAAACCGTCCCCTTTTTCGGGAAAGTTATGCGTATGAAAAATGGATGTAATTTGTTTGCCGTTAATTGGATATTGCACAAGGTTCACGCCGAAAACCTTCATCACATTCTACGGAAGCATCAATCACAATCGCTACCGACTGCAACCAATCAAAGAACCAGCGCTAGCGCACAGTTATTAACGGTTTCTCCCAGTGATTTCCAACCCCTATCGTGAACTATGAATCAATTCTGATATCTCGGAAATAATGCCCCATTGTTCCCGAGGATTGGAACAACAGCGCGAGCTCCAAGTCCAGTTCCAGCTGACTTGTCCCGTTCGGAAGCAACTCGAAGCTATAAATAAATCCACCCTCATCATGCATTCAATTATAATATCCCCGCGCACAGTCAGGCCAACGAAAACAAGAGCATAACTCACGCTCGAGATGAAACAATCTGCTCCTGGATCGTGGTCATGCTGGGATTCGAACTAGCAGCAGCAGCAGCAGCAGAAGTGAACTTGGTTTGTTTGGAGGAAAACAATGAAGCATATAGAAGGTACAATATGCATATCATAATAAAATGCAATGCTGCTACTTACCGGTCTTGGCAGTCATTGCATTGTGTAGGTACTTACTGAGCGGTGAACGGGTTGTTCACAATTTAAATAAATTGATAACATCTTACATAATGGCACATAGAATCGAAGGCGACCGGTGAGCTGGATTTACGATATCGCATGACGTTATGTTTTTTTTTAACAGTTGGGGAGTGTTCTCCAGAATGGTTATTAGCTGAGAAAAGCTTGTGAAAAGGATCGATTCTGGTGCCTCAACTTATCCAATGAACTCGTAATGGCTACAAGCATTCTGGTCTGGGATTTCAAGCCTAGATGTGCTTGTTTTTTTTCAATAGCTGTATATAGTGTAATAGCGGGAGCATCGATTGACACTGATAGCTCGACTTTGTTTACCTTTGTTACTTTTGACGTAATGAAAATTTGCTCTTGATTTGTAGAACAGACAGTTCTGTTGATGGCATTTCACGTGCCCTCGTCTCTACGTCCTTCTCGTAGGGTAAATATCGGCATCCCATTGACTGATTTTGGAAACGATAATTTAAACGTTAAATTCACTGTATTCTCCCATTGGTACACTTCGGTGCATGTATCCAAACGATTCCTTAAGCGCCCATTACACATATCGATATATTGACAATAAATTGACATGCTGACAATATTATTGAAAGGGTGATATTGAAGACGATGATTGATGACAAGTATTGACGAAAAGCTGATTTTAATTACACTTTCAAATTGTATTGTATTTACAATTGTATTGACAAAAAACCGTCAATTTCGCCATCAATATAATCAATATATTGATTATACTTCTATTCTTGTAACGTCTTTGATCTAATTTCCGGCCTACTGAGCACAACAAGCGCGAACGGATATGAACAAAAGATGGAATGATTCTACTATAGTTACCTTCGAGGACGCATCGAAATCTGGCCGTAAACCGGGACCGGTGGACCGAAAAATGTACCAGAAGGTCACCAAGGTTTCGTCAATAAGAGACCAAATATTACGCAGATCAAGATGGTCAGGAAGTTGACGATGTCAATAAGTAATTTTTTACCAAAAAATGTGGTAAGAAGGCCATGGTTTGGCAAGCGATATGTGAGTGTGGCAAGTTGTCAAAGCCATTTGTGACGAAGGAGACGATGAACACTGAAATTTACGTTTGGGAGTGTTTGAATCGGTGTCTGCGGGCCATGATCCGTTAACATGATGGCCCAGTACTATTTTGGTCCGATTCGGTGTCAATCTTTTCTTCTTCTTCGCATTTCAAGCTTATTGCTTATTGCAAATTAGCTTATTGCGTGCTCTCAACTTAGTGTTCTAGATGCACTTCCACAGTTATTAATTGAGTGCTTTCGATGCCTGTGCCATTTTTTCATTAGTATAATTGTGTGGCAAGTACAATCCATACTCTATGCCCAGGGAAGTCAAGACATGTTCCAACCCAAAAAAATCCTAGACCGGACCGGGAATCGAACTCCAGCATGCTCTTGCTTTGTAGCTGCGCCTTTACCGACTGAGCTAAGGGAGGCCCAGGTGTCAATGCACTACTCGAAAGACTAGTAGCTTGGTACAGAGCAAACAATGTCCAACACGTGCCAAAAGAGAAGCATCCTCCAAATTGTCCGGAGGCCCGGTCAATCGAAACTTTTTGGGCCCTTTCCAATGGATATCTACGGAAACACTTCACTACTTCAATCGAAGAATTTGAAGCAGACTCGACAAAAGTGGACAAAATCATCGCCAAGGAATCTGTGCCGAAACTCATGGGCACCGTCAGCTAAAAAGTTGGCTCCTTGGCATACGATTAAAGGAATTGCAGATTATTTTCATCCAATTGAAAGAGATTTCTATGGAGAACATATATATGAAATAAAAATTTGAGTTCATTACCATAATGTTGTTTTATTCCATTAATAAACTGTGCTTTTACTTTCTGGGGCACCCTATATTTCTGCAAAAAATCGGCCATTTTGGATCTAGTATTTTTTCAAAATGGCGTCATTAACACTTCTGATCGAAATGACGGCTGAGACAAAGTTTTTGAGAAAAATAAGGTCGTGCTGAGACAAATATAGATTGTAAGAGTATAACAATTTATTTTAACTTTTTTGGTATTCAGGTTTGACGCCATTTTGAAATCCAAGATGGTGGCTTCCGGATGCAGACAAACTTGGAAACACTGTCAAATACCCCATAATATTTGTATTTTTGGAATCGGAGTGACGTGTAGATTTCGTAAGTCGTTGTTTGGCGCCATTTTGAAATAAAATATGGCGGCTTCCGGTTTGAGAAAAACTAGAAAATTCTGTAAAATTCCCCTCAATATGGGTATTGCTGGAATCGGGGTGACGTGTAGGAACCGAAAATCCATGTCTGATACCATTTTGGTATCCTAGATGACGGCTTCCGGTTATGGAAAACCTGGTATATTTATACTGTGAAATGCCCCACAATATGAGTATTTTTGGAATATGGGTGCATGTAGGGACCGGAAATCGACGTCTGACGCCATTTTGAAATATAATATGGCCGCTTCCGGTTAGAGAAAACTGGGAAATACTGTCAAACACTTCACAATATGGGTATTTTTGGAATCGTGGTAACGTGTAGAGACCAGAAATTCATGTCTGACGCCATTTTGAAATCCAAAATGGTAGCTTGCGGATACTGAAAACCTTGGTAACACAGTCAAATACCCCTTAAGATGGGTACTTGTGGACTTGGGGTGACGTGTAGAGTCCAAAAATCGATGCCTGAGACCATTTTTAAATAAAATATGGCGGCTTCCGTTTGGAGAAACTTTTGGAAATTATGTCAAATACCCCTCAATATGGGTATTTTTGGATTCAGGGTGACGTGAAGAGACCGGAAATGCATGTCTGACGTCATTTTGATATCCAAGATGGCGGCTTCAGGTTAATGAAAAACAGATATACCATAGAGGTAACTCTACGACCAGAAGTTCCCGAAGTAACGTGCTCAACTTTTTGGCTCAGCTCTGGTACTCTCTTCAGTCCCAAGCTAATCCATGAACCCCTCGAAACATTGGAAAATTCATGAGGCCCTCATTTTATCTGTCAAACTTTCAAAGCGAATTAAAACATAGAATAGAATATGGTACACAGTTCGAAAAAGTAGTGTAAATTTCTGTTCAATATGATGCACATAAATGGAGCGTCACATATCATATACGTTTACATTATATATCATGTAAAGTTCTGACACATGTCATGCAATGTGGCAAATATTGTATACAAAAGCCCATCTTTGTAAACAACATTGTTTGCAAGTTGCTCGGTTGCGTGAAATTAAATACAAGTCTACGTGAATGAATGTTTACATCACAATTCAGAATTTTTATCTGTGTACGTTAATCGATGTACTTGTGACCGATATGCTAGTCCAGTTTGAGCTAATTTCAAATCGTTAGTTTCCACCGGTTGGATATACTGTCAAATACTCCACAATATGAGTATTTTTGTAATGTGGGTGAGGGAACAAAAATCGACGTCTGATGCCATTTTGACAACCAAGATGGCCGCTTCCGGTTACAGAAAAACTGGGAAATACTGTAAAACACTTCACAATATGGGTATTTTTGAAATCGTAGTGACGTGTAGAGACCGGAAATTCATGTCTGACGCCATCTTGAAATTCAAGATGGTGGCTTCCGGTAAGAGAGAAACTGGGAAATACTTGGAAATACCCCAAAATATTGGCAGTTTTGGAATTGGGGTGACGTGTAGTACCGGAAATTAATATCTGACGCCATTTTAAAATCAAAGATGTTGAATTCCGTTTACAGAAAAACTGGGAAATACTACCAAATTACCCAAAAGTTTACCCCAATTTCAAAAATGACAATATGTTGGTGTATTTTACAGTATTTCCCGGTTTTTCTCTTACCGAAAGCCACCACCTTGAATTTAAAAATGGCTGGGCATGGGTTTCCGGCCCTACACATCACCTCTATTTTAGAAGTACCCATATTGTGGATAATTTGGCAGTATTTCCCAGTTTTTCTGTAACCGGATGCCGCCATCTTGAATTCCAAAATGGCGTCAGACATAAATTTCTTTCACGTCACCCGATTCCGAAAATACCCATATTGTGTTGGTGTTGGACACTATTTCCCAGTTTTTCTCTAATTGGATGCCACCATCTTGGATTTAAAAATGGCGTCAGACATGAATTTTCGGTTCCTACGCGCACATAACACATGTGGAACTTCATGCTAAGTAACTGACTTAAAGATGACCTTTTTTGTGTTGTTGTTGTGGTATAACTGGTACAGTTGGCCATCGATCTGCAAAATACAATTTTCGTGATAACGACACTGAGCGTTCATAAGGACCAATGTCGAAAACGTAAACAACTACTTCTTTCGTGAATATCTCGTAGTTCAAAATCAATTCTATCGGAAAGGAGACTCTCTCTCTCTCTACATTCTCCCGAAGTTCATGGAAAAAGTAATTGTTAAACGTTTGCGACATTGACTCTTATGAAAGAAAAGCAGATATATGGTTGCATGCATTGGACAATCTGTACATTAAGTCTAGCGGACTTTGTCTTACCTCTCCACTCCACCATGGTACCAGCGAGCCGCCGTCTTTTCACGCATGGATTGAAAATATCTTATGGGATTTTCATTGGAAGGGTAAGGAAATGTCCACCACGTTTCATGCACAGACTGACGTTTGCTGATTAGATTTTACCATAAGAGTAAAGAGTTACAGAGTGGCGGAAAAGGTGAATTATAAATTGTCATGGTAATGCTGCCATTCTTTTTTCGACTAGCTCTACGGGGGGCTTATTAAAGGATTTTTTAACTAGTATTTTCAAGTCGGTCAAAAGCCAATCAAGAGAGCTATCAACCAGTTATATTGCCTACTTTTCGTCTCATCGACATGGTTGAATTGCATTGCATTCATTACGGAAATTAGGTTAGTTGAATGTAATTTACTGCAACCAATTTGAAGATTCAATGATTGTTGTATGTTGGAAGATTGTTCACTGTTCTTATAGTAAGTCAACGTGTGAACGTTATGATTACGTCACGGAATATTCTGTTGATGGATGTTAACGTTTGTATTAAAAAAAAAAAGATGATTTTTGTCTAAAAAGGCTAGAAATAAACTAGGGTAAGTGTTGGTCCTTTAGGCGTTCCTGGTAACTTTGAGGCTGCTAGCTAGAAGTCCCAGACTGAGACCTTAGTTAAAGTGGTCGAAAAAAGCTTGTTAGGATTGCCTTTTGGCTTTTCGATCAACTTTTTCTCGTTTTTTAGTACAAAGTAATTGAAGTAGATCTTTGTGTTGGGATTTGAACAAAAATGTTCATTTGGCCGCAGTTGAGTCTTTGGGTATTACAGGTCAAAATTCTTGTGAACAGAACGATGGTCAGCATATTTTCCGCATAAACCGAAAAATTTTGCTGCTTTTTGTGCAGTTAACTCCTAATTTGCGCGGTCGAATTTTTCCGCCTACGAGGCCAAATTAAATTAAAGGTTGATGCAATTGGTTCCAAACAATGAGGAAAAGTTTATAAAAAAAATGGTACATACATATTTCTTCTAAGTTTATAGAAAGAAATTCTTGAAAAATATACCCACTTAAACTTAGAGTTAGAAGACTGTATACAGCTAACATATGGTAACTTACAATGACATTTCAGGATTAATCTTTGGGTGGCAGGCCATTGCATTAAACATCTGCAAAAATTGTCTACTTTGTTATGCAAACGTTAATCTATTTTTTGCTGTGAAGCAAGGTGATGAGGTTGTTAAAGCTAGTTATATAGTTATAAATAAAGTACATAAATAGTTAAGGAAAAATAAAGACACAAGGTTATAATTATTTCAATAGAATCGGCTGGCCCATTGATCACCTTTCTCATTTTACAGCTGGTATTTTCAATTTGACAGATGGATTTACAACTTTAAATTACTGAAATGGGGTCGATTTTTGATGATCGAGTTCTACATAAATATGTTATGTGCTACGCGTCACCTCGATTCCAAACATACCAATATTGTGGGGTATTTGACAATATTTTCACAAAACATTTTTTACGAATTAAATCCCAAATAACGAGCTTGATTTTACGAAGTAAATTCCAAATAAAGAGTTTTTTACGCACTTATTCGATTTACGAACCCCCGGTTTGGATCGTAAATGGTACGTAAATGTGTATTAAGTATTTCGAGTATTGTCGCATAAATGGATATTCACTAAATTTGAACTTTGGTTATTTTTTTACACTGCCGGACTCTAGCGGAACTATCAATCTATCCTCTTCAGATTTTTTTTTAGCTTATAAATTATCGCACTTAAGTTTCATGTTGATATTAAAAGCTGCTGTTCAAATATCTTGGTGAACAAAATAAAACACCAAGAAAATCACACCAACTCAACTTCTTTGCTAATGAACGTAGAAGAATCATGGAATAAACGTTGCCAGATGTACTGCCTATAGCAATTAATTTAAACAAATGGGAAGTTTAACTTCAAAGAAGTAAAGACTTAGATGAGGGGATGTATTAACAGAAGAATAAATAACAAAACTAAATAATACAAGTAAAAGAACCTTTTCTGGAACTTAAAAATTCCAATTAAAAAGGTAAACAACTTGTAAAGTTAACCCTGGGAGGGTTTATATTTTAATGTAAATAAATAACCAGTTGTTTATTTAAATAGTGCTTTAAAATTAAGCATCACAAATAGCAGAAAAAACGCGTTTTTTTAATGTCCACAAGCAAACAAAAGTTTGGACACACCTTTATGTATATAGGTGAGGGTTACACGTGATTTTCAGTCATACATACCAAGAACATTGTGATCATAGCCAAGTGTGCTCCTAATAACTGCGTTACATTTAAATATTTTAATATATTTTAATCAAATTTATTATGTGGTCCAATGTCACCCCACATACGGTTTTACACTGGCCTATTTTTAATTAAATTTTATTAAAATGAGATTACAATTTAAAACCAACCATTTCAACCTTTTCCTTGCTAAAATGTGAATGTTGTTGTAGGACACGAAAACTTTTGATTTTTTGGCCCATTGACACTCCCATTTACAGAACAATAAATAAGCATAGGGAGAAAGATAATGTTATACAAAAACGTTTCCAATCCAATATTGAATTATTTTCTGAAAATTTTAAATCTTAGAAAGATTTTAGTGGAGTAACTGAAAATCTTAGTGTCTTACAAGGGGGAGGAGGTTCTAATAATCACTCAAAAACCCTTACATAATATGTGCACGACCCCTAACTGGAAAAACAAATTATTATTCAGTATCATAAACAAAATATCAAGTCCGAACGCTAGGGTCGAAAACCAACTATGAAACAGGAAACATAGAGTCTTAAAATAAAAATTCATGTCCACGAATTCCTGATCATGCTGGTCTTGAAAATTAAGCAAACTTCACGATGATCAGGATGTTATTAAAATGTTTTGTACGCAGTCTTTTCTATACAATGGCGATCCATCGAAACACATTAGACCAAACGACGGAACTAAAGTTTTTTGCTAGCCCAAGCAACCGATTTCAATACATTGTCGCAATCTACATCCAACGACCATATGTTACCCGGCAACAAAATAGAATTGAGCAACAGAATAACCCAGGAAGCACGATCAACTTCAACCCACTTGAACCCGAAAACCCACCAAAGTACATCGCGAAAACAACAACTTTGTTTAATTGAATTTCGAAACCGCTTCAAGTCCTAAGAGTGTAGCAACAAGCACATGAGCACATGAGCAATGAGTTGGCTCGTGACAAATCTCGACGACGATGCTGCTAAGTCGACTAGGACAGCCAAACAACGACGCGGAGGAAGCGTGAAAGCCCAACAAAACACACAAAACCGCACGTGATTTCCGACACACACACACCCCGGCGTGGCAAGGCGCGGGTGGAGAGTGCGGCGAAAAAGAAGGGAGCGGGAGGTGACAACATCGTGGCAGCAACAACTTTCCATCTTACCACCTCCGCCTGCGCCATTGCGCGGCACGGGTTCAACTTCTGAAGTAGTTAGTTGGGTAGATGATCCTCTGTCTCTCGTAGTTGCTTGGGGCTTGTGGGTGGCACCAAACAACGATCCAATAACCGGTAACAACACCCCGGCATATTGACAACCAGGCTTTTGGAATTAAGTGAAAAAGAGGTGCCGAAGAAAACGGTGCGGGTTCCAACCCAGAAGCGCCATAAAACAACTCGAACTAGACAAAGATCGGGGATGTCAAATCGGCTTTACCGGTCGTAAATTGCTTCCCCTATGCCGAGGTGGCTACTGTCAAATGATGTTACTTGATGTGGCTGTAAATCGACTAATAACGAACTGGCACCACTGGTGGACCTCGCTCGATCGGTTCTAATCAACGGTTGTAAACAAGCATCATCATCCTCCGTTGTCCGTCTTCATAAACCCCCATGCATCGAAAAAGGCTCCTATTACACCATCTGCCTTTGAATACATCAAATCACATCACCGGGTAGTTGTAAAAATGTTATGATTCTTCGATTTCGAATGGACTTCGTTTAAAGGAAGACTTGTAAACTCCGGTCCGCTGTCATAGAAGATCACAATTATTGTACGATGGATTTTATTTGCTACAACACAACACGACAACGACGATGGCCCGCCGTTAATGGATTGACTACCACCACCACCGCTGTTGAGGCATAGGATTTGTGTGCCGGTACACCTTCTCCCGGCATGATCGAGGCATCAACCTACACGTTCACTTCCAAATTTGAACCGCTGTCAGCCAGTTGCAGCTCTGGTGACCTACTGGTTTCAGGAAGACGGATTGCCTCTTGAGAAGTTGGTTCATTGTTAAATAAATAGTGGAGTTGTTAGAATGGATTGTTTAGTTTCAGTGAGAGGTGTAGATAGTGACATAATAATGTTGCATGGTAAGATTTGCAAACTCTGCTTAACCCTCCGTTACTCGCGCCAACTTTTGTAACACGAGTACTCGCGCGTTGTACTTTGTACCACCAATCGAGCCACCAATCGATATGAAACCAACGGGTATTCCTTAAAAAACTTGTTTTTAACTTTACAAGCTAAATTTTTATCACAGTTACCCCCAAAAAATGCGGATAATAGAGAAAATGTGAATGGAAACCGCGTAAACGGTGTCCGTACAATGTTGGATTTGACTTAATTGGTTACAACATGGAAAATCTTGAGATCCTGACCAGATAGAAAGTTACTGTTTTGGACAAAGTTCTAGAGATCATAACCTTTTTGCTAGTGGAGAGTAGTTCAGAATTTTCTCACTACGTAGCGCTAGAATACATGTGAAATTATCGCATGTGATATATCTCGAGATCATGACTAGAAAGAAAGTTACTGTCGTCGACAAAGTTGTTGATGAGATCAAAACCTATTTCTTGGTGCACAATAGTTCAAAATTTTCTCAATACGCGGCGCTAGTATACACGCGAAATTCTCATATAAAATATCTCGAGATTCTGACCAGATAGAAAGTTACTGTCTTCGGCAAAGTTTTTCAGTAATTTAAGATCTTTTCGTTGGTAGAGTAGTTCAGAAAATTCTCACTACGTGGCACTAGTATATACGTGCAATTTTCGCATATACCATAGCACGAGATCCTGAGCAGATAGAATGTTACTGCCTTCGGCAAACTGTTAAGTTCTCGCATGTGATACATCACTAGATCCTGACCAAATAGAGAGTAAATGTCTTTGACAAAGTTATTCAGAAAGTGAAGATCTTTTTGTTGGTGGACAGTTGTTCAGAATTTTCTCACTACTCGGTGCTAGTATACACATGCAATTCTCGTATATACAATAGCTCGAGATCCTGAGAAGATAGAAAGTTACTGTTTTCGGCAAACTTGTTCAGTGGGTCAAGACTTTTTGGCTGGTGGACAGTAGCCCAGAATTTTCTCACCACGTGTCACTAGTTAACGTGTACAATTCTCACTAGGTAGTGCTAGAGATTCTGAACAGGTAGAAGATAACTGTCTTCGAAAAAGTTGTTCATGAGGTCAATGCCTATTGCTTGGTGCACAATAGTTCAGAATTTTCACACTGCGTGGCGTAAGTATGCACGCGAAATTATGGAATGTAAAATATCTCGAGATTCTGATCAGATAGAGTTCGCTAGTGGACAGTAGTTCAAAATTTTCTCACTTCGTAGCGCTAGAATACACGTGAAGTTCTAGCATGTGGTTTGTTTCGATATCCTGACCAGATAGAAAGTTACTGTCTTGGACAAAGTTGTTCAGGAGGTCAAAACTTTTTCGTTGGTCAACAGTACAGAATTTTCTCACTACGGGGCGCTAGGATATACGTGAAATCTTCGCATATATGATATCTCGAGATCCTGAACAGCTAGAAATTTAATGTAGGGGAAATGTCTCTAATGTTGGCATATGGATCTAAGATTGGGTCCATCGCTAAAAATCTGCTATTTATCAATTTTTTCTAGATGAACGCGTTATTGGGACATTACTAATGGATATTTTTGGTTACTATTGAAAATTTAGTCGATTGTTGAACTTATGTATGGGCCCAAATTAGGGACATTTATGCCGACATTACCTGCATTTACCCTAATTTGCATCAAAAAATAAAAATACAATTTACATCAGCCTAAAAGGGTTTAGACAAATATATTTTGGATTTCTTTTACTGGCGAAGATTTTCATGCATATTTGTGGATACATAAATTGGGGTGAGTCGTTCCACTTTTATATCTCTGATAAATTAGGGGTAACACGTATCTCAGATGGATAACATTATCTTAAAAGATCAATATCGCTGAAAATTCCACGAAATTAGTGTTTAGAGTCTCCCTTTAATTTTAGGCTAATTTCAAAATGTCTTATCGAGGAGTCTAGAACAATAAAAAAATCCCTGTATTTACGGGTGCACGGACAACGAGACTAACACAGAGAGTCAGGTACTTTTGCACAGTTGAATGGAGAAATTTATAAAACCGTACCCCAGTATCATAAGTTTAAGGACACCCCCTAAAAACGTCAATTTTTTGTTCTTTTTAAAATATTTGAAAGATTTTGAATGGAAATATGAAGAGACAAATTGCTCAATATCATTTACAAATTTTGTATACCTAAGGTTCACCCAAAGTTACACTATTTTTCAAAATTTACTCTAAAGAGTCATGATTGATTTTCTCAGAATTGACTTGAAATAATAATTTGAAATTAAACGTAGTAGTAGAACCCTTACGCTATATCATTCATACCATTCATATAACATAAGGAGATCAAAAATTGGATTTAAAATGAGAGAGCTTTGAACAAAACACATTTGCATGCTCACCATCCGGAAGAACTTTGGCGCATGTACAACTTTGACGATGACAGTTACTTCCTGACCTTAAGCTATAGCATATACAAATATTTTACGTGCACACTAGCACCGCATTCCGAAAATATTCTGAACTGTTTACTGTTCACCAGCAAAAAAGCTTTGATCTCCAAAAAAAAAACTTTGCCGAAGACAGTAGTTTTCTAGCTGTTCGGGATCTTGAGCTGTAGCATATATGAGGATTGCACGTGTATACCAGCGCAGCGCAAACTTTGCCCAGTATATTTACTTTCTATCTGGTAAGGATCTAGAAATATTTTATATGCAAGAGTTTCACATGCATAGTAGCGCCGCAAAGTGAGAAAACTCTAAACTACTGTCCACCTGCGAAAAAGCCTTGACATCCTGAACAACTATGCCGAAGACAGTACCTTTATATCTGCACAGATAAAAAATCTGAATTTTAATTGTGATGTAAACATTAATTCACGTAAATTTGTATTTCATTTCATGCAACCGAGCAACTTGTAAACAATGTTGTTTACAAAGATGAACTTTTGTATACAATATTTGCTACATTGCATGAAATGTCTCAGAACTTTACATGATTTATTATGTAAACTTATATGATATGTGACGCTCCATTTATGTGCATCATATTGAACAGAAATTTACACTACTTTTTTGAACTGTGTGGTTGGGAACTCGAGATATTTTAAATGAGAATTTCACGTGTATAATAGCGTCGCGTAATGAACAAATTCTGAACTTTTGAGCACCAAGCTTTGACCTCCTGAAAAACTTTGTGAATGACAGTAACTTTCTATCTGGTCAGGATATCGAGATATATCATATGCGAGAATTTCACATGTATACTAGCGCTACTTAGTGAGAAAATTCTGATCTACTGTCCGCCAGTGAGAAAGCTATGATCTCTTGAATAACTTTGTCCGAGACAGTAACTTTCTATCTGGTCAGGATCTCGATATATTCCATGTTTTAATCAATTAAGTCATATCCCACGTAGTATAGTCACAGTTTACGCGGTTTCCATTTACATTTTTCCTATTATCCGCATTTTTTATGTGTTTACTGTAATCAAAGTTTAGCTTGTTTCAATCAAAACAAGTTTTTTGAGAAATACTCGTTGGTTTCAGATCGATTGGTAACTCAGCAACAAAATGGCAATGGAAAACTCATGTGTGTTGTACAAAGTACAACAGCGCGAGTAACGGAGGGTTAAGCAGTGCATGTTTTCCACTAGTAAAATTTAAAGCAGCACGATTTTATTTTTTTTTTATGCAGGGTGTTTGGTTCCGGGTGTTACATATTTTCACGGTAGATAGGGCTTCTAAAGTTATGAGAAAACCCCATGAAACATAGGGTCGGAAATGACTGCTAAGTGAGTTATTCAACATTTTATGGTTTTTGTATTGCCAACTTTGGTTAGGTATATTTTTTTTAATCTTAATGTGGTTTTCTGATTTCAACATACTAAATGAAAGAATAAAGTCTTAGCTATCAATGCTCTTTGAAATAAAACCCGATTAAAGTTAATTATCATACATTAAAATTGAAAAGTATGTGAAAAAAACTAGTGAAATTTCATACATTTTAGTGTTTTTAAGTTGAAAATTTTCATTTCTGTTTATTTAGTTGTTCTTCAAAACATTTTCCATGCAGTTCCCTAGATGTGTGCCTTTGGTAGTAACCTTGTAGGCTTTATGGTTTCTTCGTAGTTATTGATTTAAAACAGCCATAAAAACTTGTGACGTTTTCTTAAAATGCGCTATGGTCACCCTATTCGTTCGTACGTTCGGCTGTTGCAGTGGACTACGCACATGAAAATTTGGTAGAATGTTATTGTAAATGTTTAGCTACATTCTTAACTTTCGATTACCGCACATCTCCTGTGCCGAAAGAAAACATAACTGCGGAGATGATTCGCGGTATCGAATATTGCTCAGTCTCAGCAGAAAACACAACGAGAGACACCGAATCGGTGAATTCTGAGAGCGGAAGGGAGAGAAGTAGGTAGTGGTAGGGTTAACTACCCCATTTCCGGCCTATTCAGCACAACCCGCACTTAGTCTTTGTTAATCTAGCGCAGTTTAGAACCAAACGGAATGTTATTAATACTGATGGCTTCCAAATTTATTTACCTCTCCGTACGTACCGTAACATTTGATAAAGAGAAACCAATCGTCGAGATATTGTCAAAAATCTATCACTGCTTCTTGACCCCAAACTCGGCCTACGGATTCTAAACTTGGCCTAACCCATTGAAACGCCTTTGAAACGCAATTAAATTCACTTCGGCCTATCGGATAAAGATAAAAACTGATTCGGTCGGAGCGCTTCTTTTGTTTTTGGGAATAATGGGTGCAAACCTTCATACCACGCGTTCTCATTGACTTCGTTCGGTAGCTTATTAACTGAAGCGTCGTACCAGACGCATAATTGACTTGTTAACTCTGAAATCATGGATTTATTTTAAGTTTTCTGCTCGATAGGCCCAAAATGGGCGATTAGGCCGAAGTAGTTCTCAACCCTAATAAGTCTACTGTCCTTTTTATTTCATAGCACTCGCAGCTCAGCTGCGGTGCTGTTTCGATGGAGAAGTGTAGAGCTCCGCTGCTTCTGTAAACGCATTTAGATTTTTTTTACAGGAGTTAGCATTTATACTGGATTTTTGGATTACTAACTCGGTTAAAATTCAAATTATTAAGGTTATTCGTAAAGATTGGATAAAATCGATTTATTTTTATTTTTCATCATTACACGGGGTTAACAGAAGTTAGTTTGTAAATTTTCGTAACACATTTTCTCAACTTTGAATTTTTCACAGATTGTTTAAATTTTATCCAAGAGTTCCGCAATTAAAAAACTCGGTAAAAATTACTGACTCGATAAGTGTATACTGATGTATGTTTGGTGAGGAGGCTAGCATGTGGAGGGTATTCTCGGGCTAGTGAATGCCACCCATCCCACTTATAATTCAGTAATACACTATTTATTCATTTCTGTTTGATATGTTTACAAAGTTTGCAAACAGAAATGAGCATTGCAGTGTAGTTACCAATTTTCCAAGTCATAGACTTCAGATAACTGTTCAAAGTCCCAGATTTTTTACAACGGAATCATCAACAAAAAACCAAAGACCACTATGACAAACGCGATCGGTCTGAAGGGATCTTTACATAGAAATTGTTTTAAGGTGATACGATCCAGAACCTCGGGCTTCGCTGTTTCCAGGAGGCCATTATCTGCTACCGGAAAAATACAATAACAAAACTGTGATGATAATTTAGTGCCTCAAATCGCAATAGTGCCCAAGATTAACTCCCTAGAAAACTCGAAGTGGCAGTAAAAGTGCCTCTGGACGCTGAATCGTATCACCTTAAGATCTTGTTTTAAAAAAGTTGATTGTTTCAATAATTCAGAGGTTGACCATCGTGTCCCGTCCTAGCTTACGTCAAAAACTCACGAAAATTGTACTTTTTGCGATAATTTCTCAGCAGTCTGACACCTCGTTTCGGTGAGTCACAGGTTTTTGATGTCTTCGACAAAATTTCCCAGAACAACTCCGAAGAAAAAAAAAACATCCTTTTAGGACGGTCCGTTTAAAAACCAGAATTGAGCGCCCCTATAATAACATATTTCAAAGAGATGATTCATGTGATGCTTTAAAATGGGGATGAAGGATATTGTTTGCTCCTTTCTTAGAAAAAGCAGGGTTTTCATTATCTAATCTCCGACCTACTTGAAGCAAAATTTTCATTTTATTTAGTATTGCTATTTTTTTAGATCGGAAACTCGCTCTATTTTTCAATCAAATGAAGGATTTTCTCAAGTGTCCAACCTAGTTGCACAACCGACAATGATAAGCACTACAGGAAATCTTATCAGAGCTACTAGACTGTTTTGCAACAAGCCTTTGTATGGCATACTGTGTAGATAATGCAGCTTACATCATCGTCATTCAGCTTCGCATGGTCTACGTGACGATGGTCAAGATTTGCACTTGAAATTAGTCGCATTTTGCAGTCCCTCTCTCGATGACGGAGTAAAAATTTATCGCACATATATGTGCTAGGTTATGATCGAATTGACATGCATACGTGACCCAGAAGGTCGACGATCGCATTCAGTGCGGTGATTGATGGCTGTAGAGATTTCGTTTTTTTTTTGACTGGCATGACGCCCACCCCGGGTGGGTCTCGAAGCCGTCGATTGTGCCTACTAATGATTATGTAGGTCGTCTTTTCATGATTTTTTTTTTACTCCACACATGCATCACAATCTTCTTTTGATAGTTTCGTGTGTAAAGGGACTTTTCAAAGATAGAGAAAAGGAGATAGAGAGCGAGTGAATGCATTTCGGGGTGGATGGGTGGTAATTAAAAGTGATATGTGATACGCGACATGACGAAGAATAATATGTGCTGTAAAACATGCATGAAAGCAGTCAGTGAACGAACGGTGAATGGGTAGAGATACAGTGTAATAGTGTGGTGTACTTTTACAAAACAACGGACGACGGTTTATTAACTACACAGAAGAAGCTCGTATCACGTTTCTGACGAGTGAGAGTGCATTTGTTTTCGGTTATGCTTGCAGCTTCAGAGGAAAGGCTTATCACTGAGAAAAAGTGAGACGTGTCTATGTCTGTCATTAGCTTTCAGTTTCGTTAAGTGATGCTTCTTTGGGCTTTTGTTTTTTTTAAATATGTGCCTTCATCATATATTTAGAAGGTGTGTAGACAAGTGGATACAGTTCTAGATTTTACTCTACTAGCCTCTCGAATTTCCACAGTTACACATTTCGCAACAAAAAGATCCGTTTTGCGAGCGTGAGAAAAGTTGTAATTTTCCACCAGCATCAGTTCCGTTAACCGCTTTGGATGTTGTCTTCTTCTTCTTCTTCTTCTTCTTCGCATTTCAAGCTTATTGCATATCGCATATTAGCTTATTGCGTGCTCTCAACTTAGTGTTCTAGATGCACTTCCACAGTTATTAATTGAGAGCTTTCGATGCCTGTACCATTTTTGCATTGGTATAATTGTGTGGCAAGTCCAATCATACTTCTATGCCCAGGGAAGTCGAGAAATTTTCCAACCCGAAAAATTCCTAGACCGGACCGGGAATCGAACCCAGCCTTTCTCCAGCATGGTCTTGCTTTGTAGCTGCGCCTTTACCGACTGAGCTAAGGGAGGCCCCTGGATGTTGTCATTCATAACTTTTAACGCATTCGCCTCCAGCATCACCAGCCAAGCACATGATTAATGGGTTCAATCACCGTTTCGCTATAATTAAATTATGACCATCCGACGACCGGTATAAAGATGTAATCGTCGTGTTTGCGTTCCATTCTCGCGCCCTTTCTCTTCCGTGGAAAAAAAAAATGCATTGACCGGCACAAGGACCTTCTCGCTTCTCGACGTAAAGAAGCGAGCGAAAGGAATTTCCTGGCAGAGAAAGCAACCCTCCAACGACCTTCGCGCGAATTTTAGGCTTCCTAAAGGAAAGGGGCGGTGCACAACTGACTCGCTTCGTTACCGTCCGATGGCGTGCACCTGAGTGAGTGGATGCAATTGCTAATTGAAGGCGATTTAATTGCGGTTCATTAAAATCAATCTCGTTTTTCGAGCGCTGCGAGAAAAACGACATGATTGCGTTTTCGGAGGACATAACACTGCGGCGATAACGGTTTTATCACAACACGGGAGTGGAGGACAAGTGACCTCATTCCGAAGTGAGAACCGTTTTCCCGCCCGGCCGGACGGCATTTTCCTGATAATCATTCAAAATTCAAACCTTGTCGTTGATTTTCCCGTGTGTACCATACCTTCCGAAGAAGTACGCGAAGGCACACAAGCCCATGTAATCGATACTTACAGTGTCTTTCCAATGGACTAGAGTTGCTTAGCGCATTCTTCGGCATATTTCACATATGGTCACGTGCAGGTTCGAATCGGGAGAAAAGAAGCAAACCGGGCGGCGCAGCATGTTACGGTTGACAAACTGCGAAATGTCCAAGTCGACGACGACGGCGACAACGATCACGCACGCAGTCCCTTGCCAGGTAGGGGAAGTGGGAGTAAAATGATCATAGCACGTAAAAGGAACACTTCACGTTTTTAAGAGCTTCTTTGTCAAAATATCAATTAATTTGATATCGATTCAATCGATTGTTTATATTCACAGAATTTTGATGATTTCACCGTTTAAAAATGTGTTCATTTGCCCCCATTTCCCCAATGTTTTTTTTTCGAACAAGCTGACAGACCGAACTGGATCCCAAATCGAGAGGGCTGTCTGTCCATCAATGGTCTGCGAGATCGAGCCAGCCAGCCAACGTTGAAGTATGCTGCTGCAGATTTTTTTTGCTGTGTTGCGACGATCGATGGTTTTACCGTTCGTTGATATGAAACACAAATGGAAGAATTTCTTTGAACCAGAATGAACCGTTTTGTTTTACTGTACTGGGTGAACTTTCTGATATGGTGTGCGGGATTCATCAAATCTTCGAATGTTTAAACTGATTTTCTCAACATCAAAACGGTCATGAAATAGATGCAAAATTTGAAAGTCATGTTCGAGCAAAAAAGATCTGCTTTTAACGAATTGAACCTAATTGGAGTTGGAAATGCATCCATTTACGTTAAAAACAATTAATAAAAAAAAAATACGATTAGACGACAAATGAGGTCGACTGAAACTTGAGATAAGTTCACTCAAATTCTTGAAACCGTAGTTAACTCATAGACTGAGTAAAACTTTCCGAGCTTATACAGGTATTTGTTTTCTAATATGAGCAACATCTCGATGTACATATGACATTAGTGAAGGAAGGCACATAATATTTTTCCATTAACAAAACCAATGATGTCTGAATTTCACGTAACATCCATGTGATCACATGAGTTCTAAATGATAAATCACTTAAATTTAAATTGACATAGAATTGTCCTGTGATTTTGTGGTGCAATTCCCAATTATGATATCACAAGAAAGTTATGTGAAACTCTAATGAATATTTTCCATTGAATATGTGATTTATTCTTTGAGTGTATACTTCTAGAATGAGTAAATTTGTCGTCGATTTTTGTCATACTCGAAAAGATTTATGAGGCTCGGAAAATTTTAATCATTCTACAAGTAAACTACGTTTTTTTAGAGTTTGAGTAATTTAAACTTAAATTTTAGTCGATCGTAGCCGAGGTCGGTGGGATTTTTCTGAGGCATAAAAATCTCTGGTCACGTCTTTCTTCGGAAGGGAAGTAAAGCCGTTGGTTCCGGCCCATGTGTAATTGATTGGGGGCGATATCCTACGCAAGTGTGGTAGTTGCCTTCCTGCACATTCGATTGCCATCAATGGATGGCAATCGATGTCCGTCCCAGGGTTGCTTCCACTCACTTGATGAGAAAAATTGTTTTTTTGAATTTTGAAATCATTAAATGGTTTAATGGTTATTATTACTTGTAAGTTACAAGAAGAGGTTGTGAAGTATGTGTTTGACACATAAAACCTGTCAATTTCGCTTTCAGAAGGTCACAGTCAGTGATCTTATGATTCGTGAGCGTTCACTCAGAGTGAGCGCTCACGAATCGTAAAATCGTTGATTATGACGCACTGAAAGCAATATTGACAGGCTTAATGTGTCAAACACATACTTTACGAAATCTTCTTGTAACTTACAAGTACTAATAACCATTAAAACATCTAATGATTTCATATTTCCGAAAACCAATTTTTAATAGCAAGTGAGTGGAAGCAACCCTGTGCGTCGGTGATTGGCACTAGATTACGGAACAGAGACCGACGTGAAATAAAGGAAAGAAGAAGAAGAAGAATAGACTCATCTCAACGGGATCGTAAGATGTTTCTGTATGTGTGTATATATGTATGTAACTTACTCCATTTTCGCAGAGATAGCTGGATATTGCGAGACTCCCACGTGAGATCCGCCCTCACATTTTGTTGGAATAGTTTTATCTTAACGTCCATTAAATTAAGTTTGCTGTCCGCTTTGAGAAGCGTCCGAGAACGGTTGTGTGTTTTTGCTCCGCTGCGTGTTTTTTTTTAGCGCTCGAGCTATCTTTGTGCTGCCGTGTAGTTTTTCGGTACTCGCATTTGAATAGTTTTGTGTCCCGGACGCGATAATTCGATTTAAAATGATTTGTGCTGATGTTTCCCCCCCTGTTGCTTAGGTGCCTGGTGTGCTCTCGCTCCTTTTGTTGACGGTGTGACTCGACCGCGCTGATCTATTATTAGGTTTTTTCGGTGTGCATTGCACAGAGTGACATGAAGAAGAAAAGTGATATTTAGTTATTGTGTGGTTGGATTCGCTCGAGGAGGAATTGTTTAAAAATGACTAGAGAAAATTAAGCATCGGGAATGCGCTCCCGGATATATTGATTTGGTGAGTACGTTCCAGTTGAAGATTGTTCTCTCTAAATAACCCTTTTTTGAATACATTGCATTAATCAAACATTATTATATGCTGGGTTTGGGGGGCAGCCTAAGGGTTTCAAAGGATTTGTAGACTGGGCAAGGGTTCGTGGATTTGCCAGTCCCTTGTCACGTGTTGATAGACGTACATCTTGTCGTTTGTCTTTCAAAGGTCTTCAATGAAGTTGATTCACCCTGCTGCAACAAACCATCAGGCAGAACTTTACAACCAGTAAAGTATCTGCAGTCATAGGTAATCCTTGCACTGATGGTGGGTTCTATTCACATCACATCACATCACTTCCATTAAATTAAGTTTGCAAAATATTTGATAGTTCTAAAATCCTTTGAAACATCGCGTAGATACGGCAATTTAAGTTTGTAGCCAATTGACCCTAGGGTATAAACAAAGTATTTAAGTTGGAAATGCTTTACATCAAATATTAGACTTGAAGTGGTAATTTTAAACAATATATCTTGACTAAAATTTGAAAGTGGCGGGAGAGCCAAAATGTAAACAAACCATATTTTGCCCCATATACACTATAGGAAATCAGGCGGACAAAAATAAGAAAATTTACTTTTTCTTACTCAGATTCTGGAATACTCAATCAATAGTAAACACTTTGACTAAGAAGTTCCCAAAATTTCAGGTGTCTACGATATGTAGTTTCAGAGATATTCAACTTGAGATTTGAAGAAATGGTGAAATCAAACACTTTTTGCTTTAAAAACAAGCCCACATTAAAGTATCATTTTATAATGTATGGTTATTCCTATGTTCTTACATATAATAAGAAAGCTTATGAAAAGAGCTTTCAATGAGAATACAATATGATACGATGGAAAAATATAAAAAAAAGTGATGAAAATAACAAGAAACACATCAAAATTTATTTTTTGTTGGTCAGCCATTTTTTCCCGAAACATTCCCAGGTCATTTTATGCTCCATGATCGAGTTTTATGTGTATTTTATTGAGTTCAGAAAAAAAAAATCTTGCGCAAATTTGCACCATTTGGAATAAGAGCGTTTTCAAAAATTTTATTAGATTAGCTGATTTTCGCGCAATAGGGGAATTTGCATATTCTCGTCAGTCTAAGCAGCGTGGGCCAGAGGGGGGCAGAGGAGGGCAACTGACCCCCGATAAACTCAGCAACACAAAGGCATTCGGTGAAATAGCGTTCGATAAAATGGCATTCGGCCAAATTATCCATAGTAAATTTTTTTCCCCTCCCTAGCTCGAAACCTGGCTACGCCCTTGAGCGCGGCTGCTTCTATTTACATTGTCTCGTTCTCATGCACACAGCTGAAGACATTGTTTGTTTGCATTCTTTTGCTGCCTGCTGGCTATAATCGTTTTTACAACGCTACAAACTTCCCAGGTGATTGTGACAATTATTGGCAGCTTCTTTTTCTTCGGCAGCCTTTCCATTTGATTTGCGTGTTAACCGGTTGTCCTATTATCGGCACCTCTAAATTAGCTGCATTTTGTAAAAATCTGACATGAAAAATTTGTTTAGATGTTATCAGCGTGAAGTTGATAAATGTTATCAGTTTGTAGCTGATTAACCAAGGAATCGTTTGAATACATCTAACAAGATGTTCTGCTGTGCAATTACCGCTTCAAAATGGGTTGCCGAGCATGGTCGAAGGTGTCGAAGCCAACATTTACCCTATTTTCATTTTCCACGATGAAACTGTTTTGTTATATTGAAATATGTTGTTGAACAACGGACTTAATTGACGTATTAAGAATGTATTGTGATGGTGCTTATATGATCATTTATATATATGCCTGTTATTTGTGGGCTTTATTATGTATCAAGGGTAGAATAAAGCATCTGCTACCCAGTATTCCTACCTATCGTTCAAGACTTGTTGAAGCTTCCTATATTTCTCATTGAGTTCATAATCGTGTATAAATTCTTACACCCAACCGGGGGATGTAAGATTCGCTTACAATTATGTGTGATTCATCATCAGAGGATGTTAGTGGAGACCGCATGAACCGAGGATGCGATATACCTAGCTGCGGTGCAATGCAAGAAAATTGGAGAGCGAGAAATGTAGAGTGTATTAGTGAGGTAAATTAGTTATGTCGAAAAAAAGAGGAATCCGATTGCCGTCTGGACTCGAACCAAGAACGCTTCGATTATCAGACCTGTGCTTTCTCCATGCTTCTGAATATGGATAGCCTAAAAGCAAACATGAAGCGCTCATTTTCACGCATACTCGACTTCGTATGCTTTTTCTGCTGGAGAGATTCGAGGCAAGTGTGTGCGTCGTTCTACAATGTTCTACAATGTGCGTCGTTCAACAAGCTTACTGGTATAGTCGAAAGCGTAGATAGAACACGAAATGAAAAAGACAAAAAACCATTACATTGCCTGTAAGGTCAACTTCTAACATTCGCTGCGATGTTCATGTACAGAGGATGATAGGAAACGGAACTAACATTCATTGTAATAGATTTTTGGTTTGCGTGTATGGGCTGTTTCTAGTTTCATTGAAGACGGTTAAACACAAGTCTGGATCAACAATAGAAAAGAGCCCATCAGCATTTGTAAACGAACCGTTCCAAAGCTATTTAGTCACAAAGCGAAGGCCACCTACGCAAACCAACACCATCATCGTGTGGGTAGAAGTTTCCCCTATGTGCACATGGATAATAAATCTATTATTTCACTTTTTGACGTAAAGCTAACGCATAGCGAAAACGTTCAAAAAGCCTTTATTTGTATTTGTGAAAAATATCATATCCACGTCAAAAAGCAAACACGACTGCAGGATAAAATTAACAAACTTGTCAATAAATACAAGGAGAAGTCGAGTCAATCTCAACGAAAACAAAAAGAGATTTGATTCAGATCTTCGGGGTTAGCTCGAATCTAGTTTTGCCATCAAGGAACTCATCGAAGAGGAGCAGAACGTTCCTTCAACATCAAAACGAGGGAGACAGTTTGACAGTTTGATCAGCTTAGCGAAAGAAGCAAGCATCGTCTCGTCGACAACGAGGAAGTAAATCCAAAGGTGGACAGCATCGAGAAGGCCTTATTTATTGTGCGACGGACTGCCTATAATTGACGGGACTTTAATCTGGTTAAGGTCATTGGACACCCTATTAAAAACCAAGAACATTATTAGAAAATATACGCACTTATCAGATGAACGTTGAAGAATGTCACCTGAAGAAGCATTTAGTATGTTCATTAAAACTGGCTTAGGCAAAAGTTAATACGAAGTAATACATCGAGAGGCACCATCAAGATTTCAACCATACAACGTTATCGGAACATTTAAAAAAGTATGTGTCAATCCATTGAGAAAACCGCATCCAAAATAAAGGTGAAACTACAGGCTCTGTTGGAGCATACAGTCCAACGAATCGTCAAAGTTTGAGAGGGAACTCGACGAGTTTATGGCATCAAATAATCTGGAATATCCAGAATTGATTCTATTGAGTAGTTGGGCATGGATGGTTCAACCGGTCATCAAACACTGCCAGACGAATGTCAAGATGATTCTGATGTATTCTCATCAACACTCTTTCCAATACGGTTATATATGGCGAATAATCCGAACAAAATTAAGTTGTTTAACCGCATGCCTCAAAGCATTCGATTTTGTAGACCGTACATCCTGCAATTCGTGAAAGAGAGTAGAGAGACAATTCTTGCTACAAATCCAAGACGTGGAGAAAGAAATGCAAGAACTATTACCAGTGAAATTTGATCTATTAAACGGAAACACAATCTTAGTTGGATTTAAATTTGCACTAAGTATGATTGACGGTAAGGTGTTAACATATATTTGTAGTAGTTCATCAATGCAGAACTGTCCTATTTGTGGGGCAACTCCAAACGTTATGAACAACAAAGACAAATTAGAAGAAGGTTTCTATCCAACGTAAATACCCTAGTTTTTGGTATATCTCCACTTCATGCATGGATTCGCTTCTTTGAATGTATGCTGCATATTTCGTATCGTATGGATATAAAGCAATGGAAAGTTTTACAGCCATGTAAAGAACAGTATCTGCAAAGAAAAAAAAAACAAGTAACGGCGCAACTTTATGAAAAATTTGGAGTTAGAGTTGATCAACCAAGATCGGGAGGAGCAGGTACGAGCATTACAGGAAACGTTTGTCGATGAGGATTCGTAAATCCTCATCTTTTAAGCAGCGTTTTAAATATCGACGAAGAATTAATTGTGTCAACAGTCAGGAGCCAATTAGTCCAGAAAAAAATGATGCTTATTGCAAAGACACATACCGACTTTATCTTACTTTATTTGATTGGTATAAAATTCCAGCAACCGTACTCTGACTCTCATGAAGTGAAATAAACAGGTTTAATATGTCAAACTGGCTCTTCGTATATCTTAGCAATTCAAAATATGACCATAGCATCTAATTATTTCATAATTTAAAAAAAAACATCGTTTTAGCTGAAATGAGTATTGACTGCCAACACTGGTGATACGCCGTGGAAGTACACCCTCGGGATTTTTTGTTTGTTGTTCCACCTTGGTTCTTTGTTCGCCAATTTTTTTTTTGGTCTTCTTGGTTGTTGTTGGTTGTTTACGCGTGAAAAATCAATCGGATGCATTTCAAATGTACTGGGCGTGACTAGATACTGCAGTATCAGTACGTCAATACTCATACACTATTAACTATATGTCAAGCTCCATAAAATGGAAAGTCGTGAAATAAGATTAATGTTTACATCATCAAAATTCGGAAGCGATTTTCTCGATATGATGATTTCTGAATTCCGCACTTTTCAAATGTTATTCTAGATATACGGAAACGGAGATGATCAACCCGATTTATGCCTTCCTCAAAATTGACCTTTGCTTGCTATTCTAGTCTCTATACACAATTTTCACACTGCCGTACTATAACGGAACTATCAACTCTATACTTTCATCTCCTCATCTATAGTAGAGATGGGCGATCCGCTCCCGAGCTGTTCTATAGACTCGATTCTCTAAAGTGAACTGATGAGCCGTGGTTCATTTTTTAGGAACCGCAGCTCATCAGCTCACTGATATCACCAGTCTGAACCATTCAAGCCATCACTCATAGCGGAACTTTTCAAAAAAGGACTTCGCATTGTACAGTCACCGCGTAAACCAAGACGCGCGCGAAATACAGCATGTGTCTACTGATAAAAAAAAACTTTCAAGCGGATGTTTGGGATAGAGAGAGAGACATATACATGTTCTACACGATGTTGATTTTATACTGGTATTATCCAATTTATTTATGTACCCGGCTCTTGTTGCTGATGTTAATCCTTCAGCATATGTGCTCTTATCTCTCCTCCCATCATTCTCTGGGGAAGCGGAAAATCCGCACAAAAGCAAAAAAAAATAAAAAATAAATAAAAACCTAGAAGAGCATTTCTAGCTCAAATCGTTAAAAAAAATGTCAATTTTGTCTCGACCCCTTCTGATTTGAATGAAACATTGCTCACGTGTTCGCTGCTACTAATGGTTGCATTTTTCATTTAAATATGATTTTTTCCTCCAGAGTAACTTTTGAAAAGGGCGTATAAAAAATGGATTATTTTTTTTTCCAAAAAATCATAACTTGAAAACTATTGATCTGATCAAAACGGCATATGAGAAGAAGTTTTAGGTAATTAAATTATCTTTGCGAAAAAAATACACTGAAAGAAAAAACTTCGTAAATTAGTATTTAAAAAACGTAAAACAATGATTATCTCAAAACACCCCCCCTTCGATCTTTATAATTTTTTTTTTCAAGAAAATTGATGGAATACCCTCAAATTTCGTGAAAAGTGTATGCTGGTAACTTTCTTAAAAAGAAAGCTATAATTTTTTAAATTTTTGTTGATTTTTACAAGTTGATGAAAATGCATATTTTTTTGTAAAATATTAATTTATTTGGATTCTACGCATAATTTTCGATAACTTTGCATATAGAAACTTTTTTCCTAAGTCCAGCCGTTCTCAAGTTAATGCGAATTAAAAAATATAATTATAACAATTTTCAATATATTAGGCCATTTTCAAATGTTCGTCGAGATGTCCAGCAACCAGATTTTATTTCATGATTGTATATTAAAAACCAAACAATTCATTCTCAGATATGGTAGCTGTCAGACTTACCCGTTTCTATCTAGAGGCAGCGGAAGAGAAGCACGTTGATGTGGTCAAATGAAAGATTTGTTGAGATAAGAAACAGTATATATTTATTATTTTATTTTACAACTCATATTATTTGAATACATTGCATAATTTGGGTGTATCGTTTGAATTAGAGAATATTTTTACTGTAATTTGGTTGTATGAAACTGGAATATAGCAATGATATTTTCGAGTTCCAGGAATTGGTTTCACTTTCTTAAAAATTGGATCAAATTCCGTGCCAGCCTTTTTGTATTCTTCCGTAGAAACATAACAAAATGACATTTTTGTTTGAAGATCTTCTTTACGACTATTTGCCCAGTCGTACAGTTGTTTAGGGTTCGTTATAGGGTGCTCGTGTTGCTTAGCTAAACTTGCTCTGGTTGCCATTCTCTTAAGGGTACCGCCAATCGCATCACAAGGACCTTTGCCGTGTGAAGTTGCAAAAAAATGCCATTCCATTTCTACATTATGCTTATCTTTAAATCCACAAAGGCTAGCAAAATTTTTATGTTTTTGTATTGTGATGCTGCTCTATCTAACATAAAAATACACTTTTGGACTGTTATTTGCGACTTTAAAAATTCTAATAATTTTGAGATAAACAACTGAACTGCTACTGTGTCATGCTTTGAAATTGATTTAGGTAGAGGTTTACAACACTTGAAATTGTTATCCATCGTAAAAAACTTTTTGCTTTTTAACTTGAAACGCTAAGAGAGATGAACTGAATGGAACAGGTCAAGAACTTGACTTAAATGATCTTTATTTCTTGTATTGTGTGGTTTACATGTATACCTTATCAAGTGACACAGATGCGTCTTTTCAGCTATAGTTCCTTTTCAATTAAAATTATTATTAATTACAGTTCCTAGTCCTATCAGGCCTGTTTTAAGAATGACCACCTTGGCGGGATTGGTTTGTTTAAAATTTGAAAAAGGGAGACTACTTATAACTACTATTTACAACTACAACTAACCTATTGTTCTGATAAAATACATTTTTGTGCTAATTTAGTCTTAATTTCGTTAATTCGGGAATCTATTTTGGCAATGCCTGCCTCTTCATGTAAATTTGTTATTCTAGTGTCGAAATGACGATCAAGAACCATCCTCAGCACTCTATTCTGAGTGATTTGGATTTTGTGCCTGTGAGTCTGTGCACATGATTCCCACAGGGGAGCTGCATAGAGGATCGCAGGTGCTATGATTTGACAGCCAGTTTGTTCACCCTTGAGAGGCGGGATCTGCGGCAAATCAGCGGATACAGAACAGGTGAAGAACGTCCCAATATATATATATATATATGTAGCAGAATAATTACAATGTTGACATTATACCTATCTTCATTAGGTACAATTGATTATAGCAAACTTTTTTAAGTGTGAGTGTAAGAAGCCTCCACGGGGTGCCTTTTTATGTAGTTGTGATATCGCGGGATGAGCTCTTAAGGCACAATATGGTATACGTCAGAGAAGTACCTAGAGAATTTATCTCAATTACAGGTTTAATAACATATTTGTTTACCTGTTTATGTTTTGAGCCTCTGTTATGACATACACAATTCTATCCAGGTATACAACTAATAGAGGACAGAAAAAAGGCACATGAGTGGGTTTGTTGATTATTTGGGTATATTTGAGAGTATTTACTTATAAACTTGTGATCGCGCACGGATAGGACCCAATTTGTACGTTGTGTGATAGTAGAAAATAATGATTTACGATAGATTTACTGACCGTCCTGCCATGGCGGAGGTAAAAGTACTACAGACGTTTATTTACTGTAACATAACAAGAACAGTACATAATAAGCTATAACAATGATACGGGGACAAGTGGTGACATCTATGGGTAGGCACAGTACCTATTTTATGTTAAGGGTAGAGGCAGAAGTAGTCGCCTGCACGAACAACTTGTTTCTTTTCTGCTGCGTCTAAATAGAAACGGGTAAGTCTGACAGCTACCATATTTGAGAATGAACTGTTTGTTTTTTAATATATATTCATGGAAAAACATCTCGTTGCTGGACATCACGACTAACATTTGAAAATGGCCCAAAATGTAGAAAATTATTATAATTATTTTTTTTAAATTGCATTAACTTGAGAACGGCTGGACTTAGGAAAAAAGTTTTTATATGCAAAGTTTTTGAAAATTATGCGTAGAATCCAAATAAATTACTATTTTACTAAAAAATATGCAATTTCACCAACTTGCAAAAACCAACATAAATTTCAAAAATTATAGATTTTTTTTTAAGAAAGTTACCAGCATACACTCTTCACCAAATATTAGGGCATTTTCTCAGTTTTCTTGAAAAAAAAAATTATAAAGATCGAAGGGGGGGTGTTTTGAGATAATCATCGTTTTACGTTTTTTAAATACTAATTTACTAAGTTTTTCTTTCAGTGTTTTTTTTTCCGCAAAGATAATTTAACTACCTAAAACTTCTTCTGATATGTCATTTTGATCAGATCAACAGTTTTCAAGTTATGATTTTTTGAAAAAAAAATAATCCATTTTTTTATACGCCCTTTTCAAAAGTTACTCTGGAGGAAAAAATCATATTTAAATGAAAAATGCAACCATTAGTAGCAGCGAACACGTGAGAAATGTTTCATTCAAATCGGAAACACTCATGACCAACCGGTTTGCGTTTTGGGCTGGAAATGCTCAGAAGCGAAATGCTGCCCTCCAGCTAATCAGCTCTGCTCCGGATCGGAATCATCGACTCGAATGATTAACTGGGATAATTTTTAAATAGTGAGAGAAATTCTGCTGGAGAATTAACATCAGAAATAAAATTTGAATGTAGACTGGATTGCATAGCTTGAAAAAAAGGCGTAACATCTATAGTCGCTATATTCAAAGTCTGGCGGATAGAATTTCGATTTATCAAAAAGCGGAACCAATTCAATATATTGTAGACCAACTATTGAAAAGGTACTATCAACTTTTATAAACAAAACGTTGATTATTCTTTCCTCGCCAATCGAACGCAAATTACCAGCATCACCGGATAGGGGAAACTTTCCCCAGCCCAATGATGGTATTAATTTGCGTTGGCGAGTCTTGAGTCACGAGACAAAGGGTTCCGAAGTTTTGTTCGCAATAACTGATGCGCTCTTTTCTGTTGTTGGTCGTGATTTGCTCGATTGGTTCCCGATCGGTTCCCGAGATTCTATCCGCCAGACTATGAATATAGCGACTATAGTAACATCGCGTGTGACATAGGTGTAGCTCTCTCGCATACATTTTTTGTTTTACTGCTATGTTGTTGGCAAATTTTGCACGCATTTTGGTTTACGCGATGGTTGATCAATTGCTGCGTTAGTAGCGTTTTCCATTGAAAAGTAAAGCCACGTTGTAAGGTACGGATTTATTGGTTTAGACTACTTTTACGATTTTATGCAGTTTTAAGCACTAAAACCACTCATTAATTTTCCGATTTTGAATTTGTGTCATAATTTCTATAATTTCAATGTGAGCTGAAGAGCTGTTCAAAAGAATCGACTCCCTTTAGTGAGCTGGATGGGTTTTATCCACTCAGCCAGATGAGCTGTTTTGCCCACTCTATAGTATAAAATGACCACTATAAGTCTGATATTTGATGTTAAGCAGCTCCAAAAATGTAAATCGTTAACTTCACGCATGAAGTAATACAAACATAATTAGTTAAAGTTAAGTATTTAAGTTTCTCAAGCAAATTGTTTTTAAGTATTTAGAAGAAAATTTGAGCACCAAGAGGACACACCTAAACACGATAGAACTAAACAAATTCATAACCAACTAAAACATGTTCTGGTCTGCCAATGTGTACAGACAAAGGGCTAATATCATATCCAATCCAACAGGAGCGCTCCACAATAACAGACCCGAACCGGTAACGCAAATCAACTGACGACGCATGATTGAGATCAGCAATTATCATAATCGCACATCAAATTTACATATCAATGCCGATCGACCGGAGAGCAAGTGCTTTCTTCACTGCGTCCATGTGCTGAATAAACGTCACTCAAGCTGGAACTGGAAGTTATGCAAACACACAAGTACATTTCCTTAGTGCATTTTCCCACAACCGACAAGAAGTGAACCTGTTTAGATATGCACTTGCTGCGCGCAGGACGGAACTTACGAAAAGAAAGCAGCTCACTTCTGGCGCGACTAATGGCATTTATATGACTAACATAAAAATAAAAATTTAATTTTCATAAAAAATGAACAACTTTGTGACAAAGATTCCTCGGCATCCATACACGAATTGCTCCATCCGCCAGCAGTAGGAGATGGGCAATCAAGATGCATTTCTGCCTCCTTCTGTTACAGTAGACGAAGTAATGCAGTGTGCGTTTGCAATCGCAAAAGGAAGTCACAGAAAAAAAAAAGAAACGAAACATAAGGAAAAATGATGACAAGACCGGTTACGACTTACCTTGATAAGAAATGTATCTGAAGTCGTTTTCGGCCCAGACTATCGTCGGTGGCGACATCAGGGCAAAAATGGTCAGTATCACAAAAGGAGCGGTCATTTGTGTTGGGGCCAATGGCCAACTGGTGGAGCTCGTTCGACACCTGGGTGACATCCTGTAAAGGGGGAGAAAGAAAGGGGAAGTGGCATTAGTTGAGTGTATTTGATATATATATTTTTTTTAATTTTATAAACTAAAGCAATCATACTTCAAAAGGTTTCAGTTATTATTGAAAATCACATTTTTTTTGCTTATGCTCATAATAAATTTTCCGATCACTAATCACTAAATAATCACTTATCGCCTCTGATGATAACCAACGTGGACGAAAATTCGGATGATTGATGTGAGAGTGGTGAAGAGAGTATCATAGGTGACGATTGCAACGAACCAGGGAACGTAACAAGCCTGCGTGATGAATCGGTGATATCTATATATTCGTAAGTGTATGCTAGCTCCGACCACGCTGTTTCGAGAACAGATGATGTGGTGAACATAATTTCAAAAAGAGCTGTCGCTGGTAACTTGAGCTGAAGTCTGGAGTTAATTTTAAATGGATTGAAATTCATCAAGCCAACCTCAACAAACGGTGAGCGTGTTTTGTTGGATTCGGTTCATATATGCAACAAAAAGCAAGCGTTGCTAACCGACGACAATATTTAAAACCTATGTTTCTTAACGTGAATCGCTGCGTAAACCTTATCTCTGATTAATCTCATTATCACCTCACTCATGAATGAGTACAAATATTAGCTCTCACAAAACATACATCAATTAAACTGGAACCAGTGCTGTCATGGTAAATTTAGAGATGGCTACTCACTGATTTTTCATCAGCACTCCGTTCACCACAAATCCATGCGCTCCCTATAAAAAGGACCCATAATTGTGTGTAATTTAAAAACGTACACACAAATTTCAATCCCCTCTAATTAAAACTAGGATACGAATAAAACTTGTCTGCAATCAGCTCACTATAAAACTTAAAATAACTATTTTTAGGATGTTGGCTTTTCAGTTCATCGGGGAATCAATAAACTACGATGTTAATATTTGAAGTTTCAGCCTTTGAACTTGGACTTTTTAAGGGAATATAAAATGTACCCTCTTTCGTGTAGCGCAAAACACTTAATGATCTAAATCTAAAACAATCCCCGATAAAGATCGCAATCCCTGAATCGAAACGTGGGTGACGATACAACTGTTATCAGCACTTTTTTTGGAAGCCTTAAAAGAAGCCAAAGTACTAATTCTTCAATATTTTTAAAGTTCCTTGAAATAATTTTCTGAAGCTTTCACTGGTTCTCTGAAGTTATTGGAGCTCTGAACTGCAATAAAGCTCTCTAAACTTCTATGAATTTCTTAGAATTTTTGTAAAGTTCCCGCAAATTTCGTGAAGCTTATTGAACGGCCTTGATGTTTTTTTCCCGGAAGTTATCGAAACATCTTTGAAGCTCATGGAACATCTCTTAAAATCTAGAACTTGCATATAGTTTTCTGAATTGATTGATGAGCGTTTCAGTGGAATAATTGTGTTCCTTATTGCGTTGTTTTCAGGTAGTAAACGAAAAACGTATATAGGGGAAATGGCTCTAATGTTGGCCTACGGATCTTAGATTGGGCCCACCACTAAAGATCTGCTATTTATAAATTTTATCTCGATGAACGCGTCATTGGGACGGTACTAATGGATATTTTTGGAGGCTATTGAAAATTTAGTCGATTGCTGAATTTATGTATGAGCTTAAATAAGGGGCATTTAGACCGACATTACATCAATTTTCCCTATTTTATATTTTTTTAAATTGATATGAAAATAAATAGTAAAAGGGATAGTGAATATGTGAATAAGTGAAAGTCCTGAAATAGTAGTATAATTAAATGGAAAACCCGCGAAGTAAGTTATAAAGCTTTAATTTACCAAATTATCATGGAGTCTTCAAGAAATTCTTAAAATTTCAAGAAGTTCTATCATTCCTACAATTTTCGTAATATTCATATTCTGAACTGAAGACTACGCAATTTTTCTATTTTTTGTTTTTACATTTCTAAAATTCCTCAGAACATCTTGAACTGCTCTGAAATTCTCTTTGTAATGTTTTGTATTAATTTGTATATTATTTAATAGGTTTAAATTATTTGAATTAAATTCCTTAGGGTAGGCAGTAGAAATACACAAGCATTTTTTTTTTGCTGAAATCTTTCCTAAGACGGGTCCGTTTAATTTATGGATAAGGTAGGAAAGGTACAACGGCACTTCTATCGGCCAAGTTATCTTTCGTGTCTTTGGACTCATGAAAGTACACGATGGGTTTCGGGAAAAGATGGACTTCCGGTCCGTCCGAGTCTTACAATTCCTTAATCTGAGGATTCACAGGCTCGATCATTTCGTCCGTGAATTTCCACCAATTTAGAAGTGTGCACGTTTGTTCGTGTCCGTTAGTATAGCGAAAAGTATGCTAATATAAAGTGATGTCGTTCTAGAGTTTAGTTAAAAACTAAAGTGTGCGTGAATTAATTATGTGCGGTAGGAGAGAGTTGCTAAGGAAAAAGGTAATTTGGTCTGCTCAAAATGTGCTGTTTTGTCCGCGCTCGTGCTTGTGTTCAACTTTCTGTTGTAGTGTTGTACCTTCATTCCGCAGCAACCAATTACACACCCAAGCGCGATACTTCTCCCCGTCGGACGGAATTTCCCGGCAATTGCCAACCGGCCGGAAGCGGACAGATCCGTAATCACATCGATCCGAGGAGGCTCGAAGGACCTCCACGTGGACAGGATCCACACGCCGGCTCGTCATCAAAACCGGCACGGCATAGTAACCGCCATCGTATCGGCGTGTGATGTAAATGGATCATTGAAGATGCTGAGGTTTTGACAGCACCGTACTGTGGCTACCACAGTATTTTACATTGGTTCGTCCGTATACAGTAGCGCCAAATGAAAGCTGTGGTGGGTTCAAAACTCAGGCATCTAAAATGATCCATTGAGTAGAGTTTCGTGACGACTTGCTAAAAGCATGCGCGCGTAATTCGACGCTACAAATCATTGTCACCAGGAGCACATGTCTTGGTAGAGCTGAGCTACCAATTTGTGACGACACCCAACAACACATAACACCGAGCACATGAGCCCATGAGAGACAAAAACGATATTGAGAGTATGCTAGGGAGAGATAAAAACCGCACACAGTATGAGAGCGAATAGGAACAAACACACAGAAACAGAAATAAAACGAATTTTGTACAAATGTAAATAAACAGTAAGAGGCACTAAATATTCGTCGTTCATGTTATAAATAAATGTTGTTTTCCCGTTCCAAATCTCCCTAGCTTTAATGACCTATTTGAATGTGTTTGACATCACTCCGCGTTCGTGTTAGTTTTCGTTGCCCGTCCTCTTGTTGAGTTTGAATGGTGGGAAGCACATTCCACTAGCAGATTAGGGAGACATCTAGCGGTAGGTGACGGGACTGGTCGATGATGAGAAGTTCTCTCTCGTAGAGTTTTAGGGCATGCGTGAGCTCTACCGTTTGTCTGAGTGACTTTCTTGAGTGTGAATTCATCGGGATAATAGGGAATACCCGTTTGGTCGTGGAAGCTGTCTGGAACGATCCATAAATCTTTTTTAGGAATTAATGGAGAGTCTTATCCGTGCAAATTAACCTTGGACGTATGGGCTCCCTTGTGGAGTGGCGCTTAAGCCACGCTTATTTAAGCTGGATCGTCCGGGCTAGCTACATCTTATCTTCCGAGAATTACTAGAAACATTCTTGCTAAAAATCAAACTGCCTAAAAATCTCAACATTTATCTGAAGCTCTTTGGACATCTTTGAAGATTTCGGAATTTCACTGAAGCTTTCGGAAATTTCCTGAGTTTGTTGAAACTTCTTTTAAATTTTTGCAATTCCCTCAAATTAAATGAGAATCTTTGATCTTCCCTGATTCTTCTGAAGTTATTGGAACTGCTCCGAAAAAAAAATGTCCTTAAAATCTCAGAACTTTCCTGGAATTTACGAGAAATTTTCCGAAAGTCTGAACTTTCCTGAAGTTATTGACACTGGCCTTAAGGTCTCTGAGCTTACCGGAAGATCTCTGGACCGAACATTCATTCTTCGGAACTTATTTATGGGTCCTAAAATTATTGGGTATTACCCTGAAGTTCTTGACTCATTCCTGATGCTCTCGTTACACTTCTGATGATATTCCTGGAATTTTTCCTGGAAGTCTAACCGTTTCTATCACATTTTTTTTTCTGAGGTCTATTTTAAGGAACTTTATACAACTTTTGAAGGAATTCGGCTACAAAAGTACAAAAATGTAGAAATTTGTAGAAAGTATTATTTGTTTTGGATAATATACGACTTACAAATTATTCTGCAGATTTGATTCTTATATTTTCAGGTTCAACAAAGACATATAGCATATCTTATCGAAAGAAATATATTCAAAAATGCTCGTAGAGTTTTTTTTTTTCTTTATTTTTGTGATTTTTATCCGTAGGCTAGTTCATCACTTTTGATAGTAGAAGGTCAGGCTTAGGGCCTGCCTCTAATGAAACGTTTTAGTCTAACATTAACGTAACGTAAAACCAAAGATGAATACTAAGATGAAACTGTCGGAAGAAAAACTTTCTATTTTAGTGTCTTCTTTCACGGTCCCTTTCATCCAATGAGAACCCCCCGTATTCAAGGTAATTTTGTGGTTTTGCTGCCCCCTCGGAAGAGATGAAATTTTGCGCTCATTTTTATCAAAACAATCACACCAAAATCAGAGATGTCCCATTTTTTAATTACTCGATTAACAACTAATCGATTATTTTTTGTTCGCTGTGCTGCCATTTTTCCACCAATGAGAGTGCAGCACATGTTTGAAACGATCGGTGATGATCCTGTGGAGATGTTAATGCTTATATCGGCATGATCTAACCGATTATAAATAGTTTACTTTTCGGTTCGTTAATCGATTAAACAATTATTCGAATGAAAATCGGACATCACTAGATGAATGTGAAACGTCATTTCAAATATAAGGCCGTTCATAAATGATGATACAATTTGAAAGGGACCGGGGCTAATCACAAATTACGTTTCCATGGTAACTGAAATAAACACGAGTGTTCACCGGTTGGTAAAACTGGCTCTGAGACAACATTAAAAAGTAGAAGGGTCTGTGCCTTGGGGTGAACGGAAGATTGACGTAGGACCACTAGTGGACGGAATAAATGTGACGTGAATTTAGTTCTTTTAATTGATCAATTATCTATTATCTCAACTCTTTCCGTTTTTGAGTTGTAGGCGTAGGTTTGGTTACAAGATTACAACTCTGGAGAGCATTTTGTGTGGTCGTTGGGGGCTTGTGGTTATGAATATGGACAAACAAGCACAGATAAATTATATTCCAACTCTTTACTGATGTAAGCTTGATGGCCCTGAAAAGGGCCGTTTTAATGAAGAGGACATCCATGGCCACTTACGCTTGGCGTGTTTAGTGTAGGTGACAGCATCACGGACCTCATTTTCCAGGAAGACCTTCAGCACACCTCGTAGATCAGACCGGAGATACGTTTTAAACTACCACGGCGAGCCAGACGACCGATGACGGTTATCTCGAAGAACTTTGCGATGACGCTTGGCGCCTCCTTTACCAGACTTTTTCCTCCTTTGCCACATCCAGTCAATTGTTGCTTGTTAGGTGTTTAGGAGTGGACTAGCCACCACCTTCCTACAGCTGCTATTGCTGTTCACCCGTACGAAGCGAAAATAAGCTAATGCCATACAGCAGCGCTCTTTTATATCTTTTCAGGTTAGAGCAGAATGATGTGCAACCAAGTGGTATAAAAGCTACAAAGACTCCTCCCATTATGAGTAGTTTGCTTTCAAGTAGCGACACTGGCTCTTTTCTTTTTGCGTACACGGCGAATGAGAACGACCCAAATTTGAGTTTAGTTCACTCATAATCGCCAAAAGTGCAGGAACTCAGCGATGAGTAAATTTGTCTCATGATTTCGTGTGGACAACCTAAAAAATCTGCCAGAAAATGAAGAGATTGACGAAAATTTTATTCAGTCTCGGAGTAGTGCCAATAGACTGAGTGAATCCAATCTTTACTTTTCTCAAATTCGGGAATTTTTCCCTGGAAAAACCTGGGAAAACATGAGGTAATTTTACTCATTGCTGAGTTCCTGCACTTTATTTCTTATTTCTGAGATAACTAAACTCAAATTTGGGTCGATCTCATTCGCCGTGATATCACCTTGAAAGATATCGGCGCCGGTGGTTAGCGTGATTACGTCTCCCCCCAGCAGGTCTGGGTCCAATCTCAGTCGGCGCCACCGGCATGTTCTAAGGCATAACATCTCTGATCACGCCTTCCTTCGGGAAGTAAAGCCGTTGGTCCCCGGTTGAGTTGATGGGTCGATTGGTAGGGTCCAGGTGTGGGAGCTGCCTCCCTGGCGTCGGTAGCATTGGAGCTCAGTACGGAAAACAAATCTCGCGTCAATTTTCAATAGGTCCTATCTACATTGATCGATTCTCTTCATCGACACTCTCTTTCGTAAATAACTCGGCTTCACAAATGTTTCCTGCCTTCTTCGTCGAATTAGATGCTAGATTGTTGCTTCTTCCATCGAAAATATCCGGCCGTGGCGATTCAAAGTTGATCAAGGTTGATCAAAATAATTTGTACCCCTGCTTCCAGTTTGATTACATGAGCATTTTGTGTGGTCGTTGGTTCTGAATATAGACAAACAGGCAGATTAATTCTATTCGTACTCTTTACTGTAATAAGCTTGGTGGCCCTGAAAAGAGCCGTTTTGTTGCCAAAGTTGGTGATGATTTAACCTCCGAAACCAAACAGAGTGCGTCTCTGTCACTTCAAAACGTAGATGACATCCATGGCCGCCTACGCTTGGCGTGTTTAGTGTACGTGACAGCATCACGGATCTCATTTTTCAGGAACACCTTCAGCACACCTCGTAAATCAGACCGGAGATACGTCAGACACCGCCACGGCAAGCCAGAGGACGGATGGTGGTTATCTCGAAGAATTTGCGTTTGGTTCTGAATATGGCGATGAGTGTGCAAAATGTTTCGCAATTCCATCCTCCCTATTCGCACGCGCCCGAGGATCGGAGGCGAATGTTACTTCGACTTGTTTCGTCTACTTACTACTCTCTGACGACTGTGCTGGGGAAGCAGCATATGCATGTAGGTAATTGGTGGATTTGTTAGTTAATTCAACGCTTTTGGACAATGCTGGACATTTACCAGTTTTTCAATAGTTTCTCAACATTCGGAAGCATTGTTATCAATGCGTAGCCATATTTCTGATCGATTGGTGATAAAATTTATTGAAATTGGACCAGGGGCAGCTGAGTTATTAACGTTCAAAATCTTTCTTAATTTGTTACGTGTTCCATTTTCGGTTTTCACAAAGTGTACCCCCATATAGAAATCAAAGACGTAGTCCTACGTCAAAAAAAAACTTAATGTAAAATGGGAGTTACATCGGGACTGTGGTGAGGAATGGATGCGCGAACAAGGTAGAGCTCCACCGTAAGAGACAGTGCCCCAGTCCGGCAGAGATACCCCGACGGCAGGAAAATAGGAAGGTGAAAGAACACGGACAGCGCAGCCAACGACGAGAGTGCTAGATTTGGTTGTACAGGTGAGCGTCCTTCAAGAAAGCAATCAGCGCAACCAGCGTCGAGGGGTCGTTGCCAAGTAGCTCCCTGATGTTCTCTGGGAGTCGGTGTTGTTCGCGTAGCCTCTGAAACTCTGGGCAGACACACAGCACGTGTTCCACCGAGGCAGGGATGCTGCAGATTGGACAAACCTTGTGGAAGGGTGTCCCACCAAAATTGTGGGAAATCCTCGCATGGCCGGTCCGGAGTCTTGAAATGATCCGTTGGTCCTTGTACTTGTGGCTGTCTAGCCAGGGTCGTACGGTTTCTTTGATCTTTCTCAGGAAAGTGGTACGCGACTGAAACCATTCCTCCTGTCAGGCTTCCATGATAATATTCGCGATCCAACGCTTGACGTCTAGGAGTGGTACGTTCCTGGTGAAGCGGGGAACAGATGGCTTGGATCCCGCCAGCCTGTCCGCAGCCTCATTTCCAGGAACACCGCAGTGCCCGGGAATCCACGTAAAAACGGTTGAGGGTGGGGCATATCGTGTAATGACTTGTATCCAGGGGTGGCTCGGGGCTTCGGCTTCCAGCGCCTGGATGACGCTGTGTGAGTCCGTTAGCACAAGGATCGGTTGATCTGCAGGAGTGATGGCTGCATCAAGAATAGCAGCGGCTTCTGCGGAAAAAACGGAACACTCCTCCGGTAGACTTTGACTTGTTGTGGAGTTTGGTCCTGCCACTCCGAGTCCCACTCCAGCCCGTGATCGCGATCCGTCCGTAAAGCGATGAACATGCCCCGGATAGACCGACCCAAGAAGTTCTGCAACAGAACACCTCAACGCTACAGAGTTATCTCCGGCTTGGAATCCTCTCTTAATCCGCTTATCTATTTTGATAACGTTAGATCGCCAACTTTTCCCTCCATGCCAGTGGACCCTGACCACCGGGGGGAGGTCAAGGTTGGCTGCAGTGCGGAGGGCTCTGTTCCCCTCGTTGAGGAGAAAGACCCTATCATTGCCGGATGTCTTAGCAGCGAGGGCAGCGGCTTTCGTAGCAGTAGCAGATCGATAGCGGAAAGGGAGGACTCCGATTTCCGCACAAGCAGCGTCTGCAGGCGTGGAAGGTAGAAGGCCGGATACGATGCGTACGTAGGTATTGTATACCGGAGCGAGGATGCGGTTCAGCTTCTCGGTGGCTAAGCAGGTAATTTCAATGCCGTAGAAAAGTCGACTGTCGATAACAGCCCGCGCGACACGAAGGCGGATCTCGCGGTTACTGGAGCGGTGAGGGCGGGAGATTGTCCTGACGATGTTGATGAGGCTACGACAGTTTTCTTTCACCGTTCTGAAGTACTGGTCGAAACTTAGAGTCCGATCCAGAACTACCCCCAGAACACGTACTGTTTTCTTAAGCGGAATTGGATGGTCCTGGATGGTGATCGGTGGTCCCCGAATCAGATGGCCCGAGTGGCAGATATGGCAACGTACACTCTTTGGAGCGGAGAGCTGGAAACCAACAGAAAGCGCCCACCTGCTGACGGCGGAGACAGCTGCTTGGGCAATATTCCTCGTCCGTTTAGTCGTTCGTCCCGTTACGACGATGAGTATGTCATCGGCGTAGACGATTACGTGCACGTTCTTGAGCAGTCGACTGAACACCCCGTTCATTGCCACCAGGAATAGCGTTACCGCTATGACGGATCCCTGGGGCACTCCAGTTTCCTCGGGGAACGGATCCGATCGAGTGTTCCCGACAGTCACCTGGATGGTACGATCAAGGAGGAAATTCCGTACAAAGTGCGTGATGTGGCCTTTCATGCCCCAGCCGATGAGCTGCCTGATGACGCCAGGCGTCCACGTCCTGTTGAACGCCTTTGAAATATCAAGGGATACTAACTCCGCATGGTGGCCGTTGTCCTGGGCTTCCTTGAGTACATTCCCGAGGGCTGCAAAGTAAGTGGAGGAGCCATGTCCTTGCCGCAATGCATGCTGCCGTTCGTCAAGGAGACTGTTAGACTCCAGGAACTGCCTAAGTCGACGATTTACCATTCTCTCCATCACTTTTGCCGCGCAGCAAGTGAGCGCAATCGGTCTAAAGGAGGAGGCTTCTCCACTCGCCGCGTTGTTCTTCGGAATGGGCACTACCAGGCTTTGTTTCCAGAGGTCCGGATACGAGTCAGTGAGCCATAGGTCGTTGAAGAGGGCGAGTAGCCTCGTTTTTCCGTCGACGGAGAGGTTTTTTAACACCGGGTATCCAATCTCGTCCGGCCCGGCAGATTTACCAGTACTGCTGCCAAGGGCAAACTGAAGCTCCCGGAAGGTAAGAGCATCGTTGATCTGGAGGGAAGGGACATCGGGTGGAATTCGCAGGTCACTAATGCTGCTTGTGGAAGGTTTGACGCGCTGGACGAAATCGCTGTCGTAGCCACTGACAGCGGACAGGCCGGCAAAATAGTTCCCTAAATTGTCAGCGATGTCCTTCGGTTCTTAGATCGTGGTGCCATGAGCTTGGATACACGCTCGTAGAGCTCAATCACATAATATGAAATACTAAACAGCATATATAAGGCATAATAAGTTCTCCAAAGCATCGGAGAGAATTGATTTTGAAGTTCAACTTGCTGGATGAAATTTTGATCCATGTCCTGACTAAACGAACGAATCTGTAGAGCCTGAGACCTCATATATTTACTAATGAGAGATTTTTAATATATGTAGGTATGGTTACAAAATATCTTGGCAAATAACTTCAAATCATTCTGCAGTTCAGATCTTGATGTTCTATCAGATCTTGATATTCTATAGACTAAACAAGGTATTCTATGATGTTATGGCTCAACTTTTAAACCCTCACTGCTCCGTGGAGCCCCATACCACCCTGTGTGATAAATTGTTGTAATGACAAAATATGTAAGGCTCTATGTATTGTAATGGCGAACGTTTTAGTTTATTTCGCAGTGTTGTGATAAATATTGAATAAATTAAGTGATTTAAGATCCTACGCGTGCCCCATAGTGATAATTTATTGGATAAGTAGGAGAACGGTTGCTGTTCTTGTTCAATTTTGTGTTTTTTCTTCCTTCGCCCGTCAAGCTATTGGTACCCTTTAGTAAGCTACGGCATTGTAAATTTCTGCTTTCGTTCGTGTTTACTTGTGTCTCTGTAGTGTTGCATGTAAAGTTTATGTGTATAGGTGATATATATGGCTGAGTGTGCAATATGTAATTTGAGGATTTTGGTAAGTGACTTGCCAGTTATCTGTGTGGATAAGTGTGCTCGTGTATTTCATTGCAAATGCACTACACTTACGTGGACTCAGGCAAAACTTATCATTTACAATGCAAATGTTCTGTTCAAGTGTGATAATTGTCTATCAGATCAGAGTTGCGACGACCATAATGATCTGATCTCGCGCGTCAAAAGGATAGAGAATGAGATGACGAATGTATTTCAACTCTCGGACTCGATCACTGGCATCACGGAGATCACATTGCTGCTCCGATAGACATCGCGTTAAAGAACGAGATGGTAAACATTAGCCGAAATGTAAATGGTATTGAAAAACTAATTTGTGAGAAATTGGACAATATGAAAAACTAATTTTTTTTTCAAATAACTACGGAGAAATAATTAGCTGTAACGAATGACGAGTGCAGTGTATCTAGGACGGTTCAGTCGGTATCGGACCAAAATACCGGACGCAAAAAACGGAAATTAGTGATTAGTAACAGTGATAATGATTATAATGTATTTCAAGAAAATGCGAGTTTTGCGCATGTTGTGAAAATACATAGTCGTGCAAGTAAAAGTAAAAATATTAGTAACAGTAACAGTAACATTAACAGTAACAGTAACAAACAGAGTAATCGTAAGACTCGTCCGGTCATTGTGATCAAACCAAAAGAGTCTAAACAAGCTTGCGAAGATACTCGTTTTAGATCCAAAAACACACAAAATCAGTAATTTCAGGAATGGTAAAGATGGCGCCATTATTGTTGAGTGTGCAACAGGAGATAATCTAAATGATATGAAAAACTGTATTGAAAGCAATCTGGGTGAAAATATATAGTGCAGTTGTTCCCACTTCGGTGCCAAGATTGAAAATAGTGGGCATGAGCGATCAGTTTTTCTCCGATGTCTTTATTGACTACTTAAAAAGACACAATGAAGACATCGCTATAAATGATGTAAAAGTAGTGAAAATGTTTGAAAATTCACGCTTCACTTTTAACATGTTTAGTGTTGTAATTGAAGTCGATGTCGATACGTATAAATGTTTGTTATGTGCGAAACAAGTAAATGTAGGATTTGATCGGTGCTCGATAGTTCCCGCTATTAATGTGTTGAGATGCTTCAAATGTGGAGAATTTGGGCACAAGAGCATGGATTGCAAAAATTGTGATAGATGCTCTAGGTGCAGCCAACAACACAAAACGTCGGAGTGTTCGTTAACTGTATTGATATGTATTAACCGTTTGAAAATGAATAAAGAACGTAAAATGAACTTGGACGTCAACCATGCCACATTTAGCTCGGAATGTTTGCTCTATAAAAGACTTTTTGATCAGAAGAAAAGCAGCTTGCGTTTCAATAAATAGCAGCCAAGTTCCAGGAATGTGAATCAATTCGATTTTTTGTATTTTGATATTGCAGAGTTGTAAACAAACTACGTAGCATTACGTCAGATTGTTGAGGAAAAACGTCCTCTTTTAGTTTTATTATCTGAAACTCATATTGTAGAAACTGAAGCTTTTGATCAGTATAGTATTCCGGGATATAGTGTTGCTGCTTGTTTATCATATTCTAGACACACTGGCGGTGTTGCTATTTATGTCAAAGAATCAGTTCAATTCAACCTTCGTACCAAGCAAGTTATTGATGGCAACTGGTTCTTGGGCATTACAGTTGTACGTGGCATGAAGATGGGTAATTATGGTGTTTTGTATCATTCTCCCAGTTCTGACCAGCCTTTTGTTGAAGTTTTAGAGAACTGACTCAAGACATTCCTTGATTCTAGTTAATTAAATATAATAGCTGGTGATTTTAATATTAATTAGCGTACCAACCATAATTCGAATCATTTGAAGCGTTTAGCTGAGTTTTTAAATTTAAAGCAAACGGTAAATGAATATACGCGTATTTCCAGGCACAGTAGAACATTAATTGACCAAGTTTATTAAAATTTTGATTCCATTTGTTCAGTTACGGATACTGATTTGAAAATAAACAATCATGAGACCTTAGTGATTAATGTCTTAGACCATGCTAACGATAACGATAATTTTGTAAAATTGAAGTGCTGGAGGAAATATTCGAAACAGGCGAATTTAGAATTTAATCTTTATTAAAACCTAGTAATTGCAAACCGCGGTCCATAACTTGTAATGGCACATTAGAACAATCAGAACAAGTAATTGCAGCTAAGTTTAATTATTATTTTGTAGACAGTGTTTCATTGATTAATCAATCCATTGAATTGGTCGATGAACCTGACAAAATAAAACAGCCAGTTAATAGTAGTTGTAGATTCGAAGTTTTTCACCCAATTACATTAGATGAACTTAGAGTTATTTGTTTTTCATTAGGAAAATCGGCTGGAGTAGATAATATTATTGCTTGAGTTATTAAATATTGCTTTCATGTTATTGGTTACATCTTGTTAATCCACATCCTTATCAATGAATCATTGCAAACTGGACATGTGCCACAAATTTGGAAGGAATCCTTAGTGGTTCCTATTCAAAATGTTGCTGGAACGATTAAAGCCGAAGAGTTTCGTCCTATCAATATGATGCACACATTAGAAACATTTTTAGAACTTGTTGTTAAAGGCCAGCTGTTGGAGTATTTTAATAGTAATAGTTTGTTGACACCAGAACAATCGGGATATCGGGAAGGTCATTCTTTTGAAACCGCATTGAATTTGGTATAAGTGAAGTGGAAAAATAACTTGAAGTGTAAAGATACGATTGTTGCTGTTTTTTTTTGGATCCTAAACGCACTTTTGAAACAATTTCTAGGCCCTTATTGTTAAGATCAATCAAACGCTTTGGAATTACGAGTACTGCATACAAATGGTTTGAAAGCTATTTGTCTGACAGAACTCAACGGACTGTTTTGAATGATTCTATTTCCAGTCCCGGGGGAAATAACCTTGGAGTGCCCCAGGGAAGTGTATTAGGGCCCCTGTTATTCATTATGTATATTAATGACTAGCGACGTGTTTTACGATTTTGCGACATTAATCTTTTTTCAGCTAAGGATTTAGAAGATGCCGTTTTAAACTTGAATGAGGATTTGAGTTCTCTAAGTAGATGGTTGAAGTATAAGCAGTTGAAATTGAACTTTTACTTGTGTTATGGTAATTATCGCGGAATCGAGTAAATGAGAACGTCTCTGTTGTAATTGATGCTGAGATCGCGTTCGGTAGATTAAATTTCTTGGCGTGATTATTGATGACAAACTTAAGTTCAACTCTCACATTGACAATGTCATCAAGAAAATTGCCAAGAAGTATGGAATTCTATGTCAACTGAAAAACGATTTAACTATCGCCAGTTAAATACAGCTATACAAATCAATCATCTCTCCTCATCTAGACTTTAGCCCTTCCATTTTATTTCTGGCCAATGCAACACAAATATCGAGATTACAGCGCTTGCAGAATAAAATAATGCGTTTGATTTTGAGATGTAATAGATACACTTCCTCAACTTTGATGCTAGACGCCTTACAATGGTTGTCGGTGAAGCAAAAAATTGTATATTTGACTATGGTGTTCATTTTTAAAGCAGTTAACGGTTTGCTGCCTCGATATTTGTGTGATCGAAATGAAAGAGCAAGTGACTTTCATAGATATAATACTAGAAACGCGATTGAAATAAGAACACCACATTTCTTGACTTGTGCTTCACAAAATTCATTATATTATAAAGGAATAAATGTTTTCAATTCGATGCCTAGACATATCAAACGTTTAGCAACACTTACAGAATTTACTATTTAAAAGACACTGCATTTCAAACGTTAACACTGTCTTTTGAACAGTTATCCAGTGATTTTTTATGAATTGACAAATTATGTATCTTGACGAAGTTATCTCTAACGGATTATTTTATATGGATAGCTGTCATAACGACTTTTTTTTTAAATAATTATTGTAGCACTGCAAAAACTATTTCTGTTCGCCACGAGGGTGATGATGGATTTTTAATATTTGATTTAATAGTAGTAGATTTTTAAAAAAAGTAGTCAACAAAGGTCTTACAGATATAGAGGACTGAATTTAAAATTTGATAAAAAAAAAATGCAATTTTGAAGCTTATTTGGAAGATACCTTGAGTTAGTAGTAAGTTTTCTGGCAAATGTCGGGGGTCCGTGAGCATTCCTGACATTGCTGAAAATTATAATAGCATCAGATTGCGGGATTGCTAGTGTAATAGGATGCTTTGTTGATTGTTCATTAACTCTTGATTGCTTGTAATACTTATGAATATTTTAGGTGGACAAAAAGGCGAGCTAAGAGGTGGACGCCTGAGCTTTTCCACATTTTTATCGCTGTAGAGGGAATTTATATCTGAAACCAGTTCGATTTTTTTTTTGCAAACCTGGTTAAATTGTCATTTTTAATTATCTTAAAGATAAATCGTCCAGCTCAAACCTCCTGGAATGTAGAGCTTGATGTTCAACGTTCTCAACAAAGTACTCAGCAATGGCCTGAACGTTAAAACGAATACGAAGAGCTGCGTGAGTCTTCACTACATTATGTGGGACATAGTTTGTATTAGAAATATGTATTAAGTTCAGATCTTGAAGAAGATACAGATCTTGAACAAGATATTTCACGATATCGTGCGTTACAGGTTACCTCATTACCTCAACTAACTTATCATTTAAAATAGAATATTTTAGGCTACACCCAAGAAGGCACGTTAGTACGCCTTTTTGGCTATTATAAGGGCCCCATCAGAACATACAAATATTGGTTTAGCCATTGTTCAGCAGTATATAGCCAAAAAAGTGAAATAACGTGCCTATGGTTACTTGGGCAAGCTAAACATTTTCAAACCATTGATCAACATTGACTATTTCTACAAGACATGTTCTCTATTCCTAGTATTACGGTTGTGTTATTCATAGGAACTCTCAACATCTTCTAAAAAACAGATTCTTATCTTATCATGTGCTTCGCTCTATTAGCTCAAAACTTCTCAAACATTGTAAACGAAGGGATAGTACTCCAGAACATAGCATGCTCCTTATCAGTTTTTCAACAAGTAAAGCTTAAACAAATATAAATCCTCCCTAGAAGAAAGCAAATGCAAACCCACTAGCTCGTATAAAATAAACCAAACGCTTTCGTCAACTTTATCTGTAACGATTCCAATGCTTCTTATAGTATATGTTGATCACGTTTATGGTACCATCACCTATCTGGTCATAAACTCTCGCATGTTGGTTCGTTTTTAGTATCGCTTCTGATAGTGCCTTCAAAAATGCTAAATGTTGCATTCAGAAAATTGCCATTCCTCAAAGTGCCGAATCGATAACACGCCGTTGATGACTGAGATTAAGTAATCGGTGACCACAACAAAACCATAAAAATTCACTCCGTTATCATAAACGAAACTGGTTTCCGAACAACAGCCCCAAAATTGATCCAACCCCGAATGGCAAGATAGAAGAGTCCGATACGGGCCGAAAATTAGATTCATAAAGCGATGAATTATACACCCAACCGGGAAATGTAAGATTCACTACAGATTTGCATGATTAGAATGCATAATTTTCAATATTTTGCGACATGGACAGATTCTGTAATGCGGTCACCGGAAGATTTTTAACTTAATTTTGTAATTTTTATGATAGCTTATTTATCAAACACAGTTTATTTACTCTAATACGTTTGCTTCTAAAAAATCATCTTGTGAAGGTTTTACGCAAAAATATATATCCTGGAAAAACTAGCTTGCACGTTGCAGTCCATCGCAAGAACTGATATTTCATATGCAGAGGATATAATAAACCCAACCTTATATTGAATGTGCGAGAAATTTGTTTTGCGTGTAGAAATACCGCGTTCTCCATAGAGCCCACTCCTGCCCATGAAGCATCAACGATCGGGCGATCAGACGAACGGACCATAACGGACCAGAGCTGGGAAATATTCTCACGATCAGATCATAATCAGTGAACAAATGGCAAGCAAGCAAGCAAGTAAGCCCGGGAGAAATCGAACGCGACTAACCTGGAGGATCAATATTTGTTGGGTTGAGGCAAGTTTTTCGACGTATGTTTAACTTTCCTAACCAACCTATGCCGTCCTATCGTTGATGTGTGACGACAAACTCAAATTTCACTATCAAGCGTCGGCTTTGGGTCATCGACATTTTAACGAGTGCATTTCTGGATGGATTTCTGGATTCATTGGAACGATGATGGTAATTGGTGGAGTTTGTGTGCAAGCACGTCAACTTGATTTAAAATTTATTCTACATTTGATGAGAAATTGGAACCGATGGATTTCATGAACGTTGAAAGAAGACACTTGTTGGAGGAACTGATTGACAAGAGGGTGACAATCATGGGAACCAGATGAGGTTTGATGTTCAATTCTTCGTTATCAAAATTTTAGAAGGCTTTCTTGTTACGTCGCACTAGCAGAAATGATTAAATTAAAGCTTCCTGATTAACCTGCACGTTCAATGAATGACCTGCAGCAATGCAAATCCGATACAATTTAAAGCTGCATGGAAACCCTTCCGAGAAATGAGAATACGATTTCACCTAGCCGACACCGCCACATGCAAAATACTGCAAAACTCGCATCGTTAATCGGATCAACGACACCCCGGATTACAAATGCCGGAAAACGAAGAAGCACATGTGGATGTGGTGCACGCGGGTAACATTTGGTAATCGGAGAACTTGACCGTTCGAACAAAGAGGTGTGTTCTCTATAGACCAAGAAGCCATTCCAATCACTTAAGCAGGCCCATTTTGTACTTTGAGTCAGCTTGTATTAGCTGAAAGAGATGAACAGTGAGTTCTTCTTTTCGTTATTGGTAAAGAATTATACACCAGGGTTCATTTAATTCGTTTGATTCGTCTGTCAAGATATTGCATAATATTTTAGCAGCAATTATTTGTTTTGTAATCGACATTCATTGATGCAATCGACTATTCCCAGAAACAAAACTATTCCTATCATGAAAAGGGGGAAGTTACGTTTAAAAAAACCCCAAGCTACATCCTACCAAGCAAGGCAGCCTTCGTCTCATACAGAAAGGATACACCGGAAAATTGATACTTTAGTGGTAATTTATAGCCACTTTTCGGGAAGGACCGTCTTCATTTCGACTTTCCGAGCAGTTATTAAAACTTGCTGTGGGGATCCAGCAGAAGCTACACACATGCACAAGTTTTGCGAGAAGGGAAGCCCGGGGAGTGAAGGGGGGAAGCAACAAATCATTTAGCCGTAATTATAGCCGCAATGAACCGCTCGCAAATGGCCACGAAAAGCGAATGAAACATGCTTCCACAACAAAAATCGACCGAATGAAAGTGAACGCCACGCCTTCCGAAGGTTGCTACCGACCATAATACAAACCGACAAGAGCGAAGACCTTGCCAAAATCTGCGGGTTGCGATGAAACAATTCTGAAACTCACTGTATGAGGAATGAAGACGCAAATTTTTGCCATTTGGATCGGGTGCAGTTGATTGGATCAAGGGGGTGCTTCAGCTGGTGGCTCAGCTGGTGGCTGAGTTTCTCAAAGTTCATGCAGTTTCCGACTTGGTGGAGGTGACATGTCAAGCTAATTTTGGAATCCGCGGTTGGAAGTCGTGAAGTTACCGGCATTCGAGATTTAATGCCGATGCCGATGATTTAATAATGATCTTGACATTGATCTCAGTGAATGGTGGGATTTATTTATGAAGTGATTTGTGTGTCTCAGTCATCAGAATGCAGTACTGTAGAATGGTAGAATCGTTCCCAAAACTATAACTGTTTTGGACGGATTTAATGACTAATTTACTTCAGGTGAACCCAACATTGCAATCTTAGTTGATTGCAAGGTTACCCAAGTAAAATTTTTGGTTTTATGAGTGTTCTGTAGACCATCATGCAGACTTATAGAATTCTATAAAACCTCTATAAAGCTTGCAATGTTACTTGGGTAGGCTCATCTGCAATCTTGGTGATTAGTTGATATCACTTTTACATATTTGTTAGAAGTAAATAAGATTACCCTTCGCTAATTTTCAACTTCTATTCAATTTTCATACTGCCGTACTCTAGTGGAACTATCAACCTGCCCTGTTCAGACCTTCTTCTAGATTATAAATAATCACACTAAATCTTCCTGTTAGATAGCATTTCCAACCAATTCAAACAATGTTGGTCTTCTCATGCCCCTGAAGACCATGATTTAGGCTTGAAGCATTAAGTATCTGCATCCCATGAATTGGGTAGAATTTGCGGATTTATGAAGCAGTTCCTCGCCAAATAACGAAACGATTCGATTTTCATGAAACTTTGCATAATTGTTTGCTATGGACAGTAGGGTGCCAATGGACACATGGAGAAAAATGACCATCAAATTTCAAAAAGATACCTCCTACACTATGTTTATTGCATCGAAAAACAACTCTATGTAAAATTTGAGCCTAATCGGACTTGATTTAAAGGGTGGGGCACTATTGAAAATTTCACAATGGGCACATTAAAAAATCTTAATTATTTTTTCGAAATCAAATGGCTTAAAAATGCATGAAACGTAGAGATCTGGTGTTATCTCGGAAAGTTTTCTTTGTTTTCAAAACCACCCTAATGACGCATTACGTATCAAATGCCAATTGGTGGTTTAAATCGATATACAGGTAGTTTGGAGACGATTGTGTATAGTTTAAGAAGCCAATTAATTAATCTCGCATAATTACGATCAATTAAATTTGGCTGCGTTCGTTCCGTTTGGAGCGGTATAGTTCCGTAGCACGTTCTTCGTCCGGGTGGTCGTTGGAGAGTCTTTTAGTGGCCTTAGATATAGCCGCGTTGGCCGCCTGAAGGATGACTTCCTCTGGATACTCCATGTTGGTCGGTGGATTGTCGTTGGAAACTTGAAAAAGGATTTGGTCAAACGCCTCCCAGTTGGATTAAGCGTAAGGTCATCTGGGAAGTCGGGATGTTTCTGGGAAACGGTCCCCCTTTACCAAAAGTGGTTGCTTTATGATTATTGTCAATTTTTAAGTGTTGTCAATATTTCCAGGGTCTTTGTCACGTTTTTCGTATGAATCTTATTTTTTTTTTGGATTTATCATCACGGTTACTAAGCTCTCCTTCCCTCCCTCCTAAAAGAATTACGTCATTTATGATCGTTTCCATACTCAATAAACCAAACGACCTCTCAAATATCATTTAATGTGTGGCTTAGCGATATTTTTTTTTTCTAATTTTAACCTTATTAAAACATGTGTCTTAATGTTCAAGACCCTTTACTTCCTGTTACCAACCGGTGGAAACTAACGATTGGCTCACACTGGACTAGCTTATCGTTACCAAGTAAATCGATGAACGTACCATAGAGGTAACTCTAAGACTAGAACGTCCCGAAGAAACGTTCTCAATTTTTTGGCTCAGCTCTGATACTCTCTTCGGTCCCAAGCTAATCGATGCACCCCTCAAAACATAGGAAAATCCACGAACCCCTCATTTCATCTGTCAAATTTTCATAGCGAATCAAAACAAACATAGTGTAGTACTAGAATTTCGACTAGAATGGGGTACGGCACCGGACTTCGATCTAGAAAATCATTCGGGATACGGAAGTGACACGTACACCGTATTCCGCGACCAGGTATATCCACGACTGGATACGATCGGTTCTACGAGACGAGAGCGCATTGATGATGGCGAGGATTAAGGTTAAAAACGATAGCTAGATACTGGTTTGTAGGCAGTTGGCAATGCAGCGTTTCGGGATTCGTTGAAATCCGATGGGCCTGGGCACTTTCGTGCGTGTGAATGCGAGTTCTTTTCTTTTGCGCAATGTAATCAATCTCAACTGTGGAGGAGTATACTCGCTAGATGCTCATCTCAATAGAATAAACCTCGTGGACAGCAACATCTGTCGGTGTGGAAACGGTTACGATGACATCGAACACGCAGTTTGGCAATGTACGGATAATGACGCCGCCAGAGAGCGACTTTTGAATACCCTCGAGGCCCAAGGAAGACAACCCTATGTTCCTATCAGAGACGTGTTGGCAACCCGTGATCTCTGCTATATGCAAGGTTGCAAAGACTCATTTCAGCTAAAATAATGTTTTTCGGAATAATTTCAGTGTTCACTCGGCTGTCGACAAAAGCAGGCCACTCTCGATGTGTGCTACGCGATCGTCTGTTTTCTCGGCAGCAACCATTGTGTGGTCCTCCTCATTGTTCTTCATCAGCAGTTCTTTCGGTCGATGCGTCGTCGACTTTGGAAAGCAACCGTTTCGTGATGAGTGTGTGAGTGCTGACCACGTTTTGCGTCCATTGCTGCAATGGACGCGCTCTGACCCTCGTTGGCGTACAACAATTTGCCATACAATGAAACCACTGGAAGCGGCTCCAGTTCTGATGGAGGAGACTTTTTGGATAGCGGAAGATAAAGTGTTTATTGTGTTGTACCTTTTGACTATAGTTTTAAGATGTATTGTATAGTGACCAAGAATCCTCGGCTCTGTAAAGTTAATTCGGTTGAGCCTTATCAAATAAATTAATAAACAAAAAAAAAAAAATGTTTTTCGGAATAATAAAACCAAAAGATGGTATGATGGCATGTTTCACTTGTAACTTACAAGAAGAGGTTACAAAGTATGCGTTGGAAACATAAAACCTGTAAATTTTCCTTTCTATGAGTCACAATCAGCGATTTGCTGATCGCTGAGTGAGTGAGTGAGTGAGTGAGTGAGTTTGTGAAAAATCGCTGATTGTGACTCTCATGAAGTGAAATAAACAGGTTTAATATGTCAAACACATTCTTTGCAACCTCTTCTTGTATCCTACCAATTCAAAATTTGATCATGGCATCTAATTATTTCATAATTTAGAAAAACATTGTTTTAGCTGAAATGAGTCTTTGCAACCTTGGCTATATGCAGTCCGTTTATGTTTTTCTTCAAATGTCTAGTATAAGAATTTAATTCCTTTTGTCTTTTGTCTCTCTTTAATAGTTTTTGTTTGTCTTGTCCCCCCGTCTCGATGAGTCTCATCGTCGCCCACTGGTCACCCACCATAGCCGGTCGAACTCCGGACGAAGCTAGAACAGCACTACCGTTCATACTGGCGACAACGCTCTGATGAGACAACGAAACCCTACCCCAAGCTCCTCCCCTGATCCTATCCTTCGAAAATGTACCCTTCTAACCTCGAGTAAGCCGCGAGTAATCGGCCCAACTCCTACTAGACATAGAATTAAGTGAATTTTGTTACACCCAGTGAACAATGAATTATCGGCTCCGTAAAGCTAACGCGATTGAGCCTTCCAAATAAACGAACTATATAAAAAAAAAACTGTGGAGGAGGAATTGATGGATGATTCTTGGGAATGAGTGGTCCTATTGTGGCCACTGTAGTGTGCTATCTGTTGCTTGTACGTAGTGAATACGTGACCGTCTCCACCAGGGTTATGTTTGACTAAATAAATTACAATTTCAAAAAGTGGAAAAGTCTGTCCAGATCCATCAGAATGTTCCGCTGAATTCATTTTGGTAGGTTAGGAGTGTCACAGCAACAGTAAAGTGATTAGAATTTTAGATCACTACCGGGTTCAGTTCACCTCGCCTCTGAGGTCGTGCTTCTTTTAGTTGTTAATGGTAGTGTTCCGTTTATGCTATGTTGCCTTTTAGAGCTGAATATTGCACATTTTTATGAATTGAACTAGCTGTTTTAGTTCGCCTTCTACATTTTCCTCGAATATCTTCGGTAGTGAATCTGATGTACTTTGTTGCAATAAGCAAACAACAACGAAGGAGTCGCTGGTGGATCCATCATTTTCAGCGTTTTGTTATTGTCGAGGATATCGTTGCCAGTAAGCATATTTTTTCGGTTGAAGTTTTGACAGCTCGTTCGACACGAAGAAACACCTTCCGACACCCAAAAACACACAAGAACCACAATAAGCACAGACACAAGGTGGCAGAATGGTTTACCCCCTGGCTCCATGTAATTGTTTTGTTCAAGTCATTTCGTTTCAAATTTAGCTTATAATAAAATCTGCACATTTTTGTCACTGACAGGATTGTCACTGACAATTGACATGGTTTGCCTTGACGATGATTGTTAGCTCAAATTAGTGACTAAAGCAGAATTTTGAATATCGCCGTTTATTGTTGACATTTCGGATGTTAAAAGTGACCAAAGAAAAGTTTTGCATGACATTGTAAAGGCATATTCACCGTTCCGACTGCGTTAGAGCATATCCACTGCTGATTTCAACGCTCATCAGAACGGCGATAGATGCAACGAGGGCGACTCTACACGCTTATTATGATCAACTCAAAATTGAGTCGAATGTACTCATCTCAGCGGCAAGTAGAGCTACTCAAAATTGAGTAGTCTTATGTTGACTCACTTTTGAGTAAACGACTTTCTCACGTTGACTGAGTCAAATCCGAGGGGGACGACTCTATCTACGATGCAGAAAAGATTGTGTTTTGCTGTGGCTAGCTACTCGCACGCTGAGTAGATAGAAGAAAGATTGACGACGATTCTGAAGATTTCCTGCAAAAAGATGATGCGCGATGCAATTAGATGCGACAAATGAAAGAAGATTTTACGAAGATTGATTCGCTAGTGTGAGATTTGTTGAGCATCTAAACTTGAGATTTAGATGTGTCGCCCCCCTCGGTCAAATCCACTCGACGGTATTTTCAGTTGCAGGGAGGGTTTTTGTTTTGATTTTTATTCAAGGAAATGGAAATTGCCTGCTCCGGATTCATTCTACCGGAGCAGAAAATGGTTCAACACCGTTTCCCTAATCAATTCGTACTTATCTGAAGGCATTACAGCCGGTTTTGAGACACATTTCCTATGAGGTTTCCTCCGACATGACTGGCATTTTTTTTTCCAAGTCTAGGATTTTGCTGACTGAGTGGTTTTACTCAGTTTGACATTTCTCGTTTAGTCAATTTTTGACAACTCGAGACATTGGACGAAAGTGAGTACGATCGACTCACCTGGTGAGTAAGCAGAAGTTAGCGTGTATCTATGATGTAGGAATTATCTTGTTTTGGTGTGGTTAGATTCGCGCACGGTGAGTAGATATATAAAAGATTGATGACAATTCTGAAGATTTCCTGCAAAAAGATGATGCGTGATGCAAGTAGATGCGAGAAATGAAAGAAGATTTTACGTAGATTCCCTCGAATCGCTGTACAAAGCCGATCAAGTCAGCAGATCTTACATGCGAAGTGTGTCAACCTGCGCCCCGTTCATTGAAAAAAATCCGAGAGCGAAACAATATCTTTTGGATGTGCGACGATTGTGTCAAACTGATTGTTTCAATGACACCATTTCCTCATTTGGAGCTATCTCTAGCGAAGGTAAACAAATGGAGCTTCTTTCCAAGAAGGTGGCAGTACCTGATACCCCCAGTACGAGATTAAGATCAGGTGAGCCAGTTAAGAAACGTAACCGTGAAGAGCAGCACGCAAGGTTACAACCCTTTCTGAACGTGCACAGAGTACCTAGAACAAAAATCTGATTAAAATTAAAAAACAGTTTTTTTATACTTTGACTATATCTTTAGTATTACTTCTGCGCAGGCTTGCTTCCCCTCACTTGCTATAAAAAAATATTTTCTGAATTTTGAAATCATTAGATGTTATAATGATATTTTATCATTGTCAGACACAAGAAGAGGCTGAAAGGCAAGTATTTGATACATAAAACCTGTCAAATTCACTTTCAGAAAGTCATAATCAGCGATTTTACGACTCGCGAGCGCTCACTCTGAGTGAACGCTCACGAATCATAAAATCGCCGATTGTAACACTCTGGAATCTAAATTGACAGGTAGTATGTGTCAAAAACTTGCCTTTCAACCTCTTCCTTTATCTAACAAGGACTAAATATAATTATAACATGTAATGACTTCAAAATTGAGAAAATAATCTTTTTATAGCAAGTGAGTGGAAGCAACCCTGCTTCTGCGTGAAGTCAATGATTTACATAGTTGAAGATGCTAATTTCAAATAACAGACAAAAGTGGTAATTTTTATACGATAGATGAGGAGATGCAAGTATAGAATTGATAGTTCCGTTAGAACCGATTTGTACCTTCCAAAAGTTGTCCTTGCTCGCTTACTACTCTCTATATGCAATTTTCACATTTTCGTACTCTAACGGAACTATCAATTCTATACTTTCATTTCCATCTCCTCATCTATTGTATAAAAATTACCACTTTAGCCTGTTATTTGAAATAAGCATCTTCAACTAAGTTTTTTATGTTTCTATGAGGATATATTTTTCGTATTAAATGTATGCTGAAAATGGTGGCAACAGTTGAAATATGTTAAATTATGTTTAAAAAGGTTGAGAAGTGGTTAATCATTGCCATAATTTAGAGCTATATGTTAATCAAAACCTATCCAACATATCAAAAATATAAAACCAAGCCATACCAGAGGTAAACAATCAAAAGGGGAAACATTCCTATCGTTGTGGTACGTTAGAAGCGTTAGAAGTCAATTGTTGTGTATGGAGACCTCCATACACACCAATAGGCTTCTAACGCTTCTAACATACCGCAATAATAGGACTGTTTCCTCTATATAATATTAAAAAAGTTAAAAAAAAAGTAATCAAGTCTTGCGAAGTCCGATCATATAATCTATGTATGCATGAAACTTAAAGTTGTAGGGAATACAATAAACATGAGAACTCATCTTGACTCGTCCGGATTAAAATTTGCGATACATTAGAAAACTGTTCGTTTTCCATAATTATAGAGCAAATTTGGTAAATTTTCATAAAAAACATTTTTGGCTTGGTTTTCAATTTGATTCTAAATTAATTATTATTACTTTTTACATTGCTTCAATGCCACCGAAAACAACAGTCAATACTTTTGGTCAGGGTTTTGCTCTAGTTACTTCTCTGTGCGGTGGAACTAAAACACTTGCGAACAACGCTGTCTCGACCGTTCCTCCATCGCACAGTGGGGTATTTATTAATTCTACCTGGCCAAAAATATTTCACCACTCTAACTTGTCACATACATCTTATTATTCAAGGATTATAAAATTGTATGGTCAAAAAAGGGTGGAGTCATGTTTTGGAGGGGGAAGGGTCATGTTATAAAAATGTTTTTTTTTTGAAAACTTGTAAGTCGTTAAGTATTCTTCGGATTTACTTACCGTCAAAGGATGAAATGTTGGGAACTAATAATACTTTAAATAAAAAATATATTAATACACTTACATCTGCGGTCAATACAAACTTGCCGAATTTGACATGTTGTAACTTTGTTCTGTTATGATCAATTGAGCTGAAATTTTGACACAGAACCACAAATATGCTGAATTTTCCGTGAACAAAAGGTCAAACTTTTTGAAACTCCTGGAAAAATTGGCGATATGGTTATATAAATGTTGAAAATAATAGCGTTTTTGATATTCGAAATATTTCAAGATCCTTATATTAAATTATTTTTCGTACACGCAAAATTCAGCATAGTTTGGTTCTGCATAACAATATTAGCAGAATTCAATATTAGCAATATTAATTGAATATAACAAATCAAAATTACATAAAAGTTGGCTAATTCGCCTATGATGCTATTTTTTTTGGCTACAGGTGTAAACATTTATAAGAAAATAAAATATTGAAGATTTTTTTGACGTTTAACAATCACTTATAATCACTCTTTTGCTGCACTACAGCATACATGTCATTACAATTTCATGCATAGAAATTTTGTAGTTTCTGAGATTCGAGGCGCCAAAAATTCAAAGTGGTAAGGCAAAATAAACAAAATAGTGGCCATTTGTGGATTACATTTACTATCACCTTAGGAAAATAATTATATTACACCGAGTATTACACAGCAACAACATATTTAACAATTCAAAAACAAAAACAAAACAACAAGTAAAAAACAAATGGAATTGAATGAAAAAAAACCTCATTCCGAATTTGAGAAGGCATTTTCTTGTTCATTAGAAACATCTGTTTCATATGATTCTTCCATCTTTAATTTTTTCCAGCCGATCTTCGCTTTCTTGCATGAAGTCCTCTGAGAGTAACATTTGCAATGTTTCTGTCGTCAAAACCCTTGACATTTTTCGAGGGATTTTTATTAATCCGAAAAGAATATTTATTGTCTTTCACGTATGATAATCATTACGTGGTTTACCTGTGATTTCCGGATCAGAACTAAGCAGCAGTCTATTCAGTACATTCATGTTGTATAGCTTCTTCTGACAACTGTCCTATTGGTAGCAGTGCATGTTCTATAACTGTGGATTAAAATTATATGCAGAATTGGAGTCATCGGATACCATGGATACAGTCGACAGTATGTCTTCGCTGTTTCTTGAGTATCAAGTTTAAAACCACTAGCTAGTGTATCCAATAATCCTATTTCTTTCTGAAGTTTTCTTGAATGTGTTCTTTTCTTTATTTGATGATTGGCTTTTCATTGCCAGTTAACCGCCATTTTTTGATTGGCAACTTGTAAGAAAGATGTAAAATTGTCGCGAAAATTCGAATCCTGGCATGAAAAATGGATAATCCGAATTTAAGAAAATCTGTGTTAATTTCCTTTTTAACACCAAGATTATTGTATTCATTTGAACTTGCGCAACATACATAATATTTCATCGTTGATGTCGTTTCAGCTGCTGCATTACACACTTTACCATCAACCATAGTTAGCATAAAATTATGTCTAATAGTGAACTGCTTGCCATTTGATGTAACTTTTGTTGACCGCTACGAATTATTAGCATTTTTAATATAAAGGGTGATACGGTCAAAATTTGGTCAATATCAACTTGACGTATTTCTTTCAATTTTGCATTTAAAAAACCTGAACACCCCTCATTTTGAAGGTGTGTGTGTGTGTAGAATGTTGCTCCTATTTTGATTTTGGAATTCACTCTTCAGTTGTCAAAATGCCGTCCAAGCAAGAAGAGCAGCGTATCAAAATTTTGCTCGCGCATCGCGAAAATCCAAGCTACTCGCACGCAAAGTTGGCAAAATCGCTAAAAGTTGCCAAATCAACCGTTACAAATGTAATTAAAGTATTTGGGGAACGTTTGTCGACAGCCAGGAAGTCTGGATCGGGGAGAAATCGAAAACCGGAAGCCGCTGAGACGACAAAGAGAGTTGCCGGTAGTTTCAAGCGAAACCCTAACCTCTCTCTCCGAGATGCCGCAAATAAGCTGGGTGTATCGTCTACAACCGTGCATCGAGCCAAAAAACGAGCCGGACTATCGACTTACAAGAAGGTAGTGACTCAAAATCGCGATGATAAACAAAATACGACGGCCAAAGCGCGATCCCGGAGGCTGTACACGACGATGCTGACGAAGTTTGACTGCGTGGTAATGGACGACGAAACCTACGTCAAAGCCGACTACAAGCAGCTTCCGGGACAGGAGTTTTATACGGCAAAAGGAAGGGGAAAGGTAGCAGATGTTTTCAAGCACATGAAACTGTCAAAGTTCGCAAAGAAATATCTGGTTTGGCAAGCCATCTGTACCTGTGGCTTGAAAAGCAGCATTTTCATAGCTTCCGGGACTGTCAACCAAGAAATTTACGTGAAAGAGTGTTTGAATAAACGTCTGCTGCCTTTCCTGAAGAAACACGGTTGTTCCGTACTGTTTTGGCCGGATTTGGCATCTTGCCATTACGGTAAAAAGGCCATGGAGTGGTACGCCGCCAACAACGTGCAGGTGGTTCCCAAGGACAAGAACCCTCCCAACACGCCAGAGCTCCGCCCAATTGAGAAATACTGGGCTATTGTCAAGCGGAACCTAAAGAAGACCAAAAAAACTGCTAAGGGCGAGCAGCAGTTCAAGGCAAACTGGCTTTCTGCAGCGAAGAAGGTGGACAAGGTGGCTGTACAAAATCTGATGGCAGGGGTCAAGCGTAAGGCCCGGCAATTCGGATTTGGAAAAGCGGAAGCCTAACTGAATATTTTTCCTGAATTTTATACTAATTGAACTTGAAAAAGAAATTTAATTTGAATTTTTAAATAAACGATTTCACCGATTTACACGCGTTTTCCTTTGACCAAATTTTGACCGTATCACCCTTTATCTGATCCCTCCATTAATTACCTCAGATTCCTTGATAAATCTAATGCGGATTGGGCGACAGTAGCGAGGTGAAGATGGAGTTGGGTTTTGCCAAACTATGTTTGCATTGGATCCACAAACTATTCATATACACACGCTTCTGATGGAATTATGAAACAAGACAAATATACCTAAAAGGCAACTTCCCACCCTCCTTCTCCCTCCCAAAACAAGGCCTCGACCGCCTAGGTTGCCGCCTTGACTGCCATATAATGAATGAAAATGTCAATAACTGCATTTGTGTACTTTTTTTGATAAATTCTCCAATATGGACACGCCGTCTTCATTTTCCAATTTCTCGAAAGATCACAAATAATCGTAGTTGATTTCTTGCTAAAATCTTCTCTACATATGTACATATAATGAGGCATACGGCTTTACAGGATATTACAGGATAAGTCAACTTTTTTATCACGATACATTTATTTGATAGTTTAAATAGCACTTGAAGACTAGATTTTCATAAACTGTTTCTACGAAGTCAAAACTAAGTGAAATCAGCTGATGTCATGTGGAATACATATTTCAATACCTGCTGGATCACTATCCATTTTTGCAAATTAATGTGATTATCCCAACAACAAGTAGAGACACGAAAACAATGGCACTACGGAACGATTTTTTCTAACTAACCAACACGATTCAACAACAGGCAAGTTTGAACTGAAGCAACAACGCGGTCAGTTTAGTAAAAGAAATAATGTGTACAGGGCAATGTTACCCTATCTCTGAAGTACACAATGCATGCATTCGAAATATGTTTAGGTTTATTTTTAGAAATCGATTTTTGGCCAGCTAGCGTAGAACAAATACCCCTCCGTACATCGAAGGAACTGTTCTGGTTGTACCTTTCACGTATTCACCAAAGCATGACATCCGAAGCAGTGGTTCATCTGACCAATGAGGGCTACAGTGTGATGACTCTAAGGTGATTCCGCTGGTCAAGACAAATGTGGTTCTCAGCACTCTGCAATTCATCTCGTTCAAGAGCGGAGTCTAGAAAATATATCGAGATGTAGCACTTACACCAATACGCCTTGGCGTTGTAGTATCCTGTTCAGGACGATAACGCAATAAACAGTTGGGTTCCTGTTGCGGGAAATGCTCCACCCATACACATTTCATCAGACCCAGTCACTCCTTCGATGACAGCATTTTGTAAGCAATTACTTCGCTAGATGATTTCAAGAGCAAATTTGCATTATGTCGAAAGTAACATTCGCACCGATCCGAGAAAAATAAAGTTTTGTTTTGATGAACGAAAAGTTATTCCTATTTCCAATTAAACACACATAATCTCATAGTGATGGCAATGTTTAACATATTAAGCAGGGATTAATCATACAAAGCACATCGCTAGCTTTAATGCTAAAAAATACTGGTTTTTGAGTCAAAAGTTATTATACGTCGTTTGGTGGCCTCCTAATATTACTTAAGTCAAAGTGTATTTACCAGGATGTTCGGGAGAATTATCAATCACGTCTCCTTACGTGCAGCTCATTCATCATTTTAGGACCACCGAAATTATCTTAGCAACAAATAGTTCGATTTATTCACTTAAATAATGAGAAAGCGAAACGACAAACGTACACTTTTCATGGGTTTCTCTGCGCTGTTACTTAAGATAAACAGCATCTCCTTAGAAATCGGGTGACTTAAGAAACATCGAAACATATTTTGATCGGAAGGTGATTACGTCAAAAAGCAATTTGACTGGTAAATAAATTTAAAAATAGTATGTGATCCTATATTCGGACAATATATAGTGTAATAGCAAGAGCATCAATTGACCGTGATAGCTCGACTTTGTTTACCTTTGTTACTTTCGACGTAATGAAAATTTGCTCTTTATTTCTCGAAAGTCATGACTCTCTCTGGCAAATCGACATCACCATCGAGTGGAGGAAGACTTCCCCTACCCGATGGATATGTTGGCTTGCTTAGGCGTGCCTGGAGTATCTAGAAATCAACGAGAGAAGTAATTGTTTACAAAAGCGGTTATGCCCTAATTCCAGCTCTATCTAGAAATGTAGAATTGCCTCTGGTATTATATGCAGCTCTTCTATTGATCCGACCACCCCCCCCCCCCCCGGTGATTTTCCCAGAATTTTACGTGATGTACTCAATGGATGCTCCCAAAAAGGGTTCCAACTTTTATGTTATGCAAATATCCCTAGATCTGGCCACAGTGGCACATGGTTCATTGCTTCAAAGCTGTCTTCTATTGATTAAATAACATCATGAGAAAAAACAGTTCCGCAAGGCCGTTTGACTCCAGATAAGATCAACAAAATGGTCAAGTTTTGTCCAAAAACAATTCCCAATATATTTCGCAATGATACAGAAAACTTGTTTCATCAATCATTCACCAGTAAAGCTTACAAAACGTAAAAACACAAGTGGAGCAAAGCTTATCTAAGATCCGAAAATATTCACTAATTAGATCATGATATAGTCGTATTAGTTTTGCACCGCCTGAGCTGGTGCAGCGGTGCGCTGCAGTATTGGGCAAGTTTTCCAAAAGTTCGATCTCACAGAACAGAATTTATTTAAATCGATCTTTGCATATAGATAAATTTTTATCTAAATGTCAGAAAAATACTTCAAAGATAAGACATGTCTGCCACATGCCACATGTCTTTGATGTCAGTTCAGTATAAATTATAACTTTTGACAGTGAAGCGCATGGGGGTGCAATTTTGTCATCGGCATCAAAGTGATGAGTCGGGGAGGGAGGGTAGCAAAAATCGAACGATAATTATGGATCTAGTCAATTTTTGGTGCGTTTGAGATCGATTAACAAAATCAATTCATTCAACCCAAAGAATAGGTTTTCTCAAATTTGATTCTAAATCGCCCATTACTAGCACAGGTTAACCGGCTACGGACCTCGAATTTCACATTTGACAACGAGTTTGTCATCGTAAAGTTTGCAAAGTTGACTATCGAAAAAAGGTCAACTACGGCTCAGCCTCAGTTCACCGCTCGTTGACGACTCACGACAGCCGAACTTGAGCTTGGAGTTGCCCCAAGGGTTCGATGCGAGATATGCATATACGTCGAAAGTTCCAAATAAACCACCAATCGTGTGTGTGTGGATACGAAACGGCAAAACGAGAGTGAGGAGGAAAAGAGATCCGTCGTCGTCGCCGTCCCAACCATGTTACCAATCGAACCATATTTGATTTGATAATTTCTTGAAACAATAATGTGACAAGCAAATCCGACATGCGACAACCGGGTTGTTCGCGGCTGGGTGACAGGGCTGAACTTTGAACAAAGGGTGATCCACGAAGGTATGACGGAGTGTTGCGGCTCATGAGTGGACGAATGCGCGCTGATTTCGATTATCACAACCGAAAGCGACAGTGATTTGCATAAAGTTCGCGATTTCGTAATGAGTCGGTTGGTTTTTTTGTTTGGCGAAAATACTTTCAGAGTCGGTTAGAAAGAAGGCTTGCGACGTTATAAGGGAGTTACAAGTACTTGCGTAAGAAGATTTATACAGCAGAGCAGAAAAGTAAAAAAAAATTATTACTATTAACAGAATCATTATTGCTAAATTGATGTTTTGGTGAAAAGATATGTTTGTTAGTTCCACGATTAAACTAACTCAAACTTTGCAAAATCCGGTAAAAATCAACTGAAAATTTTACTTCAAGTTACATACGGTTGATATCTCAAATGTCAGCCAACCTAGTAACAATTTCGGTTTTATAAGGGTTCTGTAGACCATGATTTAGACTTGTAGCATGATTTAAAACCTCCATAAAACTTGCAATGTTACTTGAAAAGTGTCCCTAAGGTTGGCGGAACTTCTCTAAAATTTCCAAGATCTTCCAGATGTTCATTTAATAGACTTAAAGATACAGTAATTTTGCTGAAGTTCTCAGAACTTCACTGAGCTTTATGAAACATCTGTAAAGAGCTCTCGCTTTGGAAATTTCTTTGGCCTTTTCAACGTTCTCTAAACTTCCCTAAAATTCATTGAACTTCTCAGAAATTCTCCAAACTTTCCACAAGTTCTCTGGCATTCCTTGAGCTCCTCTGAAAAACATAAAAGTGCCCACATTTTTTCAGAGGTTAATGGAACAGCCTTAACTTTTTGAGATTCTATAGATTTACCTAAAGTTCCCATAAGCTAGCAACTTTCAGAACTTCTCTGAAGTCACCGCATTTTCTCTGATGTTCATGAATCTTGTCTTTGTTTTTTTTCCGTCGATCTTGTTTTCCGTGCTGAGCACCAATGCTACCGACGTGCCAGGAAGGCAGCTCCCACACCTGGACCCTACCTATCGACCCATCAACTCATGAACCGGGGACCAACGGCTTTACTTCCCATCCGAAGGAAGGCGTGATCAGAGATGTTATGCCTCAGAACATCCCGGCGGCGCCGACTGGGATTGAACCCAGGCCTGCTGGGGTGAGAGGTAATCACGCTTACCATTACACCACCGGCGCCGTTAATGAATCTTGTCTGTCATTCCCGTTATTTTTTTGCAATTCTTTGAGCTCTTGCGGTTCTCTGGGGTTCAGTGAGGTTCTGCAATCATTTCCGAAGTTTTCTTGATTTGTTTTCCGTCGATATTGTCTTCCGTACTGAGTACTAATGCTACTGACGCCAGGAAGGAAGCTCCCACACCTGGACCATACCTATTGACCCATCAACTCATGAACCGGGGACCAATGGCTTTACTACTGAATAAGATGTTATACCTCAGAAAATCCTGACGGCGCCGCCAGGTCCTTTGGAGTGATAGGCAGTCACGATTAACACTACACCACCAGCACCGCTGTTCTCTTTACTTCTTTGAAGTTCTTTGGACTTCCTTGAAATTGTGGTTACTTTACGCAGTTCTTAAAGTTTCACTGAAGTTCTTGAAATTTTATTGAATTTAGTGGAACTACCCTGAATTTATCGGAACTGATTCTTTGAAATCTTTGAACTACCCTGAAAGCCTAGTTCTTCAAACTACCCTGAAACTAATGAAATAATAAACAAAAATTTGTCTGAAACCAATGGAACTACCGTGAAGTCTTCCGATCATCGCTGAAGTTTTCGTAATTAATTTAATTTTCACGAAACTGCTCTGAGGTATTTAGGAGCTTCCCTTGAATTGATCCCACATTCATCAAATGTTCTGTAAATTCTCTGATGCTATCGGAACTTTGCTTAAGTGTTCGAAAATTTGTTGAGGTTCTCGGAACAATTTTAAAGCTCCTGCAATTTACTAAATTAGTTAATGGTACCGCCCTAAGGATCTCAAATGTTCCCGGATGCTCTTGGTGCTTTCCTGATGTGCTCGCAAATCTTGTGAAGTTCTTGGTACAGCTCTGAAATTAGTGGAACCGTATTTAGCTTTTTTTAGCTTCCGTGGGGTCCTGATAAATTTCCAATATATTTCTGATGCTTTAAAACATTATCTGGAGATCTCTGGACATCCCTTAAATTCCCGCAACACGTGTTTCTCGACATCCACTGATCTGCATTGGACGCAATATCCACCAAATTAAAGATATCATGGTTTCATCTAATCTTATCAACTACACTTGGATTTGGTCATCCGGTTCCGGATATATGTCCGGAACAAGTTCTGGTTAATACGGGTTTTGAAAACCTAGTCGTTTTTCTTGACAACCACTGAACAGAATTGGACGCAACAAATGTAAGCTATTATGGTTCCATATAACGCTTTTGATTATTTTTTGGATTAATTCATCTGGTTCCGGAGATATGGCCAAAATAAGTTCCAGTGACACCGATTTTAGGAAATGAGTCGTGTTTCTCGGCAACCACTGAACAGAATTGAGCGCAAAAGCCACCAAATGTTAGGTATCAATGGTTGACTGGTTCAGTAGATAAGGCCTTAACATGCTCCGGATTGTATGAGTCGTTTGACTGAATCCGACGTAAGTATTACTGGACCAAATAGTAAAAAAAAAACTTTGGATAATTGTTTGCTATGGTCAATCATTCGAATTTGAGCTAATATTCGGCTATTTTCAATCTCACGATAGGTGGATTGGTACAGGGTTTTTTCCCATAAATTTCCTCAAGTGCTCTCTAAAACTCTCAGAGCTCCATTAGAGTTTCTTAATTTATTCTGTAGTTAATGAAACCACCATGAATTTCTTTGAAGTTTCCTTGAAGATCCTAAAGTTTGCCAGAAGTTTTCAGAACTTCTTTGGTTTGTTGATGAAACTTCTCTGAATTTCTCGAAATTTACGTACAATCCTTTTTTTCCCTGATTTGTTTTTCGTCGATCTTGTTTTCCGTACTGAGTACCAATGCTACCGACGTCTGGGAAGCAGCTTCCACACCTGGTCGCTTATTATTGACCCATGAACTCACGAACCGGGGACCAACGGCTTTACTTCCCTTCCGAAGGAAGGCGTGATCAGAGATGTTATGCCTCAGAACATCCCGACGGTACCAACTGGGATTGAACCCAGGCCTACTGGGGCGAGAGGTAATCACGCTTACCACTACACCACCGGTGCAACTACTTTAAATACACGTACCTTCTATAAAGTTCCTTCAATTGTCGTAAATTTAATAGGACTGCTCTGAAGTTCTCCAAGCTTTGCGGAAGTTTAAAAATATGTTGCTTAAGTTCTCACAATTCTTCTGATGATGTTGAAGTTAATGCAATTAAATTAAAGATCTCTTAACTTCCATGAATTCCTTAAAATTTCGGAGATGTTTTCGGTTTTTGTCTGAAGTTATCTAAACTGACCTGGGCTTCACTAAAAAATTTTGACAGGTTTTCACAAATTTCCCAAAATTAGTCGAAATGCCCTAAAATTTTCGAAATTTTCCTTATATTCAAGAAACTTTCTGCTCTGAATTTGTCAGAACTGCTCCACATATTAGATAGTTTAAAGATCTAAAACTTCTTCTTATTCTTATTCTTCTTTATTTTGCTTTATTGCGTCCCCACTGCAACTTTACACCGACTCTCAACTAAGTGTTCTTTGAGCACTTCCACAGTTGTTGATTGAGAGCTTTCTAAGCCTGTACCATTTTTGCATTAGTTTTATTGTGTGTACAGTCACCTTTATTTGCAGGGAAGTCGCGAATTTTTCCAACCCGAAAAATTCCTCGACCAAATCGGAAATTGAAACTATTCACCTTCCCACAAGGTCTTGCTTTATAGCTACGCCTTCACTGACTAAGCTAAGGGAGGCAATCGCTTTCCTGAATTTTTAGCAATTTATCTAGACTTTCTGCCAACTTCTTTAGGTAATTGAAACTTCCCTGAAAGGTCTTGAAAATTTTCAGAAATCCTTGGAACTGCCCTGAAGATATTTGAACTTTTTTTTTTGCATTTGAAGATCTTTAATCTTTCCAGAAGTCATGGACGTTCTTGAACTACTCACTAAAATTCTCAGAGCTTGAAGGTTCCAGTTGTTTTCCTGAAGTAAAACCACTCAGTTTTCATAGAGTCTTGAAGTTCACGAACTTTCTTAAAGTTCCCGCAATTTTCCTTACATACATGGACTCAAAACTGTTTTTCCAGGAAAATCCCCGAATATTCAACTCACTTTTAAGTTAATCAACTTTTAACGAAATATAGTTGAATCAACTCAATTTTAAGCCAGTCTGATCGACCGTGTAGGGCCTATTTCTTAAAGTCCGGATAACTAAGAAAACTAAATTAACTAACTAACTAAAACTGTTATGCAGTTCTCAAAACAACGCCGAAGTTCTCGTAACTTCTCTAAAGATCTCAAAACATCTTTGATGTTTTCAGACGTCCTTCTTTCTTGTAATGTCCCGGCAACTTTTATGGTTCTAAATTTTTCGCAACTTCCTTAAAGTTCTTGCAATTTTTAATGTATCTAGAAGTTCTCTAACCTGTCCCTAAGTTCTCAAATCATTTCTGAACATTCTTTATTCTGATGTCCTGAGGCTTTTGGAACTTCTAAAAATATATATATATTTTTTTTTTCAATTTGCTTGACTGCCCTTTTTTATAAGGTGAAAGTAAATCAAATTGAAGTAACTTTTTTTCGTCGACAATTTCAGATTTCAGAAAAATTTGAAGCGTTCAAAAATCATTGTTTTAAATACAAATGAGTGAAGTTCCATCTAATTTGGTTTGATGCTCTAAAAAACATTTTTAAAAGAAAGTTTAAAAATGGGCACTTAGAGCCCTCCGCTCCATTTTGCAAAAAATTCTCAAATTTCATGGTTGGAAAAAAAAGTTCGAATGGACAAAAGGTCGAATAGACAAAAGGTCGAATGGACAAAAAGTAGAATGGATAAATGGTCAAATGGACAATCGTCGAATGGACAAACAGGTCGAATGGACAAAAGGTTGAATGGACAAAAGGTTGAATGGACAAAAGGTTGAATGGACAAAAGGCGAAATGAATAAAAGGTCGAATGTAAAAAAGGTAGAATGGACAAAAGGTCAAATGGACAAAGGGTCAAATGGACAAATGGTCGAATGGACAAATGGACAAAAGGTCGAACAGACAAAAGTTCAAATGTGATGTGATGTGATGTGAATAGAACCCACCATCAGTGCAAGGATTATCTATGACTGCAGATACTTCACTGATTGTAAAGTTCTGCCTGATGGTTTGTTGCAGCAGGGTGAATCAACTTCATTGAAGACCTTTGGAAGACAAACGACAAGATGTACGTCTATCAACACGTGACAAGGGACTGGCAAATCCACGAACCCTTGTCCAGTCTACAAATCCTTTGAAACCCTTAGGCTGCCCCCCCAAACCCAGCATATAATAATGTTTGATTAATTAAATGTATTCAAAAAAGGGTTGTTAAGAGAGAACAATCTTCAACTGGAACGTACTCACCAAATCAATATATCCGGGAGCGCATTCCCGATGCTTAATTTTCTCTAGTCATTTTTAAACAATCCAGCGAATCCAACCACACAATAACTAAATATCACTTTCCATCTTCATGTCACTCTGTGCACAAAAGCAATGCACACCGCAAAACCTAATAATAGATCAGCGCGGTCGAGTCACACCGTCAACAAAGGGAGCACAAACATCAGCACAAATCATTCTAAATCGAATTATCGCGTCCAGGACACAAAACTATTCAAATGCGAGCCCGAAAAACTACACGGCAGCACAAAGATAGCCCGAGCTCTAAAAGAAAAAAAAAAGCACGCAGTGGAGAAAAAACACACAACCGTTCTCGGACGCTTCTCAAAGCGGACTGTCGAACAGACAAACAGACAAAAGTTCAAATGGACAAAAACTTGAATGGACAAAAGGTCGAATGGACAAATGGTTAAATTGACAAAAGGTCGAATGGACAAATGGTCGAATGGACAAATGGCCACATGAACAAAAGGTTGAATGGACAAAAGTTCGAATGGATAAAAGATCGAATGGACTAGAGGTCGAATGGACTAGAGGTCGAATGGATAAATGGTCAAATGGACAAAAGGTCGAATGGAAAAAAATGTTGAATGGACAAAAGGTAGAATGAACAAAAGGTCGAATGGACAAAAGGTCGAATGGTGGAATGGTAGATATATTTTTTATCTTTATTTAAGAGATTTTTAGCCAAAGGCTAGTTCATCTCTAATTGGTCGAATGGTCAAATGGCCAAATTGGCAAATGCACAAAAGGTCGAAAATGGACAAAAACTCAAATGGGCAAATGGTCAAATGAACAAAAGATCGAATGGACAAAAGTTCGAATGGATCAAAGGTCGAATGGACTAAAGGTCGAATGGACTAAAGGTCGAATGGACTAAAGGTCGAATGGACTAAAGGTCGAATGGACTGAAGGTCGAATGGACTGAAGGTCGAATGGACTAAAGGTCGAATGGATAAATGGTCAAATGGACAAAAACTGGAATTGACAAAAGGTCTAATGGACTAAAGGTCGAATGGATAAATGGACAAAAGGTCGAATTTACAAAACATCGAATTGACAAAAGGTCAAATGGACAAATGGTCGAGTTTACAAAACATCGAATTGACAAAAGGTCAAATGGACAAATGGTCGAATAGACAAAAGTTCAAATGGACAAAAAGTCGAATGGACCAATGGTCAAATGGACAAAAGGTCGAATGGATCGAATGGACTAAAGGTCGAATCGATAAATGGTTAAAAGGACAAAAGGACGAATGGAAAAATATTGAATGGACAAAAGGTAGAATGAACAAAAGGTCAAATGGACAAAAGGTCGAATGGTCAAATGGTCAAATTGTCAAATGCACAAAAGGTCGAATAGACAAAAGGTCGAATGAACAAAAACTTGAATGGACAAAACGTCGAATGGACAAAAAGTTGAATGGTCAAATGGTCAAAATGTCGAACGGACAAAAGATCGAAAGGGACATAACATAAATGGACAAGGTTGAATATAATTAATAAAAACAACAGGTCGAATGAAATTTAATGGGGCAAAAGGTCGAACGGACAAAAACATTAAATGGAAATTAAAAATTAAAAGTGACGAAAATCCAAATGCTCAAAAGGTTTTTTTTTTTTTTTTTTTTTTTTTTTAAATGCGTTTATTTTTCCAGGCTCATTTGCCGTAGCTTTGCGGAGCCGATATTCATTGTTTGGATGACAAAATTTCTTAAAACTAACGTTAGTAAAGCGGGGGCCGATTACTCGCGGCTATCTCGAGGTTAGGGGTAACAAATTGTAACAAATGGATGGCAGGGTAGGGATTGAGAACACAAGGTTTGGAGAGCAATGTGCTTTTTATCTCGAACTAAGCGACCAACTGACGAAAAAGACAAACATGGGGGTACACCGATGGGCAGCTAACAACTTGGGGGAACACAAGATGACACTAACTACTAAATCCTCAGATCGATCCGTTTTAAAAACACATAAATTAAATTAAAATATTCGAGATCTCGGCTCGCCAAGATGTCTCTAACGGGCCGCATAGGTTGTTTTCCTCGGGCCCTGAGGGATGCGGATAACTCGGATCTAGCAACACAATGTAGGGTGCATGACCAAAGCACGTGGTCGATATCGTGATAGCCACTACCACAAGCGCACAAATTGCTGCCTGCGAGCCCGATTCGGAAGAAATGCGAGTCTAACGAGTAGTGATTGGACATGAGCCTTGATATGACACGTATAAAGTCACGGCTCATGTCCAATCCTTTGAACCACACCTGTGGGAGAATAGAATGTAACCATCTTCCCAGATCACTCTCATTCCATTTTTGTTGCCAGTTGGTGAGGACGTGCTGACGGGTAATTGAGAAAAATTCCGCAAAGGCGATTTGTCGATCAAAAATATCGCCTTCCATAGCGCCCACCTTAGCTAGCGAGTCCGCTTTCTCATTACCCGGAATTGAGCAATGAGATGGGACCCAAGCTAAGGTGATAGTATAGGAGCAGTTAGATAAAGTACTCAATTTTGCTCGGATTTCGGTCAGGAAATACGAGGAGTGCTTCATCGGCCTCATTGATCGAATAGCCTCCAACGAGCTAAGGCTATCAGTAAAAATAAAATAGTGATCAGATGGTAGTGAGGCAATTTGCTCTACTGCGTAAAAAATGGCTGCTAGTTCCGCAACGTATACGGAACAGGGTTTTTGCAGTTGATATGAGGCGCTATGAAATTCGTTGAATACTCCAAATCCAGTGGAAGCGTTTATAGTTGACCCATCTGTGAAAAAAACTCTTATTGTTACTAACATGGTGGTACTTGTTTGCAAAAATTAAGGGAACAACCATCGATCGATGGTGATCTGGTATTCCACGGATTTCTTGCAACATGGTCAGATCAAAATTTACAGAGGAACTATAAAAGTCTTGGAGGCAAACACGAGAGGAATTGAATGAAGAAGGGCCAATCTCTAGCGTCATGTACTCGTAATAGAGACTCATGAATCTTGTTTGAGGATTTCTGTCGAGCAGCTTCTCAAAGTTTTCTATTACTAATGGGTTCATTACTTCACAACGGATAAGAAACCGGAAGGACAGTTCCGCGAAACGATCTGTCAGTGGGAGAACACCCGCGAGTACTTCGAGGCTCATCGTATGCGTCGAGTGCATACAGCCAAGCGCGATTCGGAGGCAACGGTATTGAACCCGTTGCAGCTTCAGGATATGTGTTTTCGCCGTGGATTGAAAGCAGAAGCTTCCGTACTCTAGAACCGACAAGATGGTTGTTCGGTACAACCTGATCAGATCTTCCGGGTGTGCTCCCCACCAAGTTCCAGTGATTGTACGAAGAAAATTGATTCTTTGTTGGCATTTTTGTTTCACATACGCAATATGTTTTCCCCATGTGCTTTTGGAATCGAACCAGACACCTAAATACTTGAAAGATATACTTTGAGTGATTGTTCTACCCTTTAGTTGAAGCTGTAACTGTGCAGGATGATGCTTCCTAGAAAAAACAACCAACTCAGTTTTCTCCGGAGAGAATTCGATACCCAGCTTCATAGCCCAAGTAGACAAATTGTCTAAGGTATCTTGCAATGGTCCTTGCAGGTCCGGTGCACTTGGCCCTATAACGGATACAACGCCGTCATCTGCAAGCTGCCTTAGCGAGCAATTTTCATCAAGACAACCATCAATGTCTTTTACATAAAAATTATAAAGAAGGGGGCTTAAACATGAACCCTGGGGGAGACCCATGTAACTAATTCGTGAAGTTGTCGAGTTTCCATGAGAAAAGCTCATATATTTCTCAGACAACAAGTTGCTCAAATAGTTGTTCATAATTGGTGAAAGCCCACTATCGTGGAGTTTATCCGAAAGGACATCGATACAAACAGAATCAAAAGCCCCCTTAATGTCCAAGAAAACTGAACCCATTTGCTGTTTTTGCGCATAGGCCAGTTGAATTTCAGTTGAAAGCAACGCAAGACAGTCGCTCGTTCCTTTGCCTCTCCGAAATCCAAATTGCGTATCTGAAAGTAAACCATTCGACTCGACCCATTTGTCTAGACGAAAAAGAATCATTTTCTCCAACAATTTCCGTATACAGGACAGCATCGCGATGGGACGGTACGAGTTATAATCCGACGCGGGTTTACCGGGTTTTCGAATGGCGATAACTCTTACTTGCCTCCAGTCATCCGGAACAATGTTGTGCTCCAGAAATTGATTGAATAAGTTCAACAAGCGTCTCTTCGCGACATCTGGGAGATTTTTAAGCAAGTTGAACTTGATTCTATCCATTCCTGGAGCTGAATTGTTACATGAAAGGAGAGCAAGTGAGAATTCCACCATCGAAAACGGGGAATCTATTTCGTTATTACCCGACGGACGATCACGAACGTTGGTTTGAACCGACACCGAATCCGGGCAAACTTTCCGCGCGAAGCTGAATATCCAACTGTCCGAGTACTCCTTGTCTTCGTTAATCGGTGATGACGCGTTTCGCATTCTCCTGCCGACATTCCAGAGTGTTCTCATGGAAGTCTCTCGCGACAAACCATCGACGAACCGACGCCAGTAACCGCGTTTTTTTGCTTTAATTAAGTCCTTAAAAGTTTTCTCGAGGTCGGTGTACCGCTCGAAATCCCCGACCTTGCCGTGTTTGCGGAACCGTTTAAACGCGGCGGACTTCTCGCTGTTCGCGTCGGTGCAATCCTTATCCCACCACGGGGTGGGAGGTCGCTTGCGGACGGAAATACCCGGAACACGTTTCGTCTGTGCTCGCAGCGCAGAATCGATGATAAGACGCGCGAGAAAGGAGTACTCGTCCAGCGGAGGAAGTACGTCAACCGATTGGCTGGCATCAAGAACCGCGGTCGCGAATTTTCGCCAGTCAATGTTTTTTGTAAGATCGTACGCGATGTCGACCGAACGAGTAGAAGATGAACCATTGGTAATAGAAATTTTGATTGGCAAATGGTCACTACCGTAGGGATCTTGAATTACTTTCCACGAGCAATCCAACGATAGTGAACTCGAACAAAGTGAGAGGTCTAATCTGCTTATTTTTGCTGGAGGTTTGGCTACTCGTGTTGCTTCCCCGGTGTTCAGAATTGTCATTTTGAAGAAGTCGCACATGTCGTATATCAAGGTTGAGCGGTTGTCGTCGTACAGTTCCCCCCAGCCTGTACCGTGAGAGTTAAAATCTCCCAAGATCAACCGTGGCTCCGGCATAGCCGTGCAGATATCCGAGAAACTTTGACGAGAAATCGCAGTTCGCGGTGGAAGATATACTGAGGCAATACTGAGGCATTTACCTCGAATATTAACCTGACATGCAACAACTTCAATGCCTGTCACCGAAGGCAGATCGATTCTGTAGAAGGAATGGAGCTTGTTGATCCCCAGAAGCACCCCTCCATACGAATCTGCGCGGTCAAGGCGAATAATGTTGAAATCGTGGAAAGCAAGATCGTTGTCTGAAGAGAGCCATGTTTCACAAAGGGCAAATGCATCAGAAAGTGAGTTGTTAACTAAAAATTTAAATGTGTCAAGTTTTGGCATAAGACTTCTACAGTTCCACTGAAGAACAGAGATCATATCCCCGACCTCATTCGGAGAATTATCCATCGAAAGATATGATCGATGCAAGGAAGGACCACCTAGAAGCTAGTTGCTTCAAAAGAGTTTTCACCATTGGCAGCACTAAATTAATAATGCTCCTCGTTGAGTCAGAGACATTGAATATACTGAAGAAGCTATCCACAATACCAGAAAACGTGAACATGGGGGCATGTTCTTGCTGATTATTCAGCTGCTTTTCTGGCCGAAAAACTGGGACATCTGGGGTTTTAGATGATCCTGGAAGTGACGGAAAGTTCTTGTCATAATTACAAGGTTTAAAACCCGGTGGAATGGGTTTCGGTGTATTTCCGTTACCTCTTGAATTTTCCAAGGTGGAAGGGTGGTCCGTACGAGTGGCCTTACGAGGCTTTTCGGTGGTGTGTTGTTTTGCTCGTTTTCTCGTATTGCCTTTAAAGACAAACGGACTACCCTCACCGCCCTCTGAGTCAGAGTCTAGATCATCAACTGGCAAAATGGAGAACGTGTTACTGTTTTTTGGTGTGGTCTGAGAAGATGAAGCGGTATTCTTCAAGAGTTCTGCTAGTGTTCTCTTGGAGCGAGCTTGCAGAGACCGCTTAAGTTTTTCTCCCTGCTGTTTATACCTCGGGCAGTTAGTCAGGGTATGCAGGCTCTCCTTGCAGTACACGCATTTTGGTGGAGCACCGCAAGGGCCCTCTTGATGTTGCTCGCCACACTGATCGCAGCGTGGTTTGTTCGAGCAGTAGTCCGATGTATGACCAAGTTGTTTACATTTCGAGCAGTTCATTACCCGAGGTACAAACAGGCGTACAGGCAGCCGAACCTTGCCAATAGCGACGTAGTGAGGTAACGCTGAACCCGAAAACGTCACACGAAACGAGTTTGACAAGGAATAAGTTTTTTTGGAGCCTACTACGGATACTGACTGCATTTGAAGGCAATCCAATATCTTCACCTTCGGCAGAGCACGGTTTTTAAAGATTCCGAAGGAATCGGGACCCAAGAAATCATCACTAGTCAAACTCGCTTCGGTGACCACTCCTTCAATTTCTACCTCACTACTGGGTATGTAGACTCGGTATTCCAATGAAAAAAGCTCGCACGCAACAATTTGGTTAGCCTGCTTCCGGTCATCAACGGTAACGCGCAGTTTTATTGGTGTTACCTTGAAAATATCGGTAACGGCCGAAAAATGTGTTGTTAGATCCTTAGAGATCCTCGGAATGTTCAAAGGTTTTTGTTTGGGCCGGAAAAAAACAACCCATGGGCCTTTCGAGGCTTCTGGGTAAGCCTTTAGGCGGGGGAGCGCAGAGGTTTTTGGGGGCAATGGTGTGGGGGGTGCAGGTGGACGAGGAGGAGATGGTGGGGGAGAGGGTTGTGGGCGATACCTTTTCTTGGGATATGCTCCAGTATTTTTGCTGGAGAGCGAGTCAACTGGAACGTCAAGGGTTTCCATTTCCACAACTTCCTCGAGACTTTCGTGTGAGGTGGAATTAAGAGTTTCGTCGTCTGAGATGGAAAGCGACCATCCCCCGCCTTTATCATTTTCATCCATTGCGGTTAAATATCGCCGCAATGGTGTTTTTTGTAAAAAAATTTACAAATAATTGCAGTAATTTCAAATAATATCAAAAAAAAAAATATATATATATATAGTTTCACTCTACTAACGAGTAATACATGCAAAGAAAAAAAAAAATCAAAAAAAAAAAATAATAAAAAAAAATAATGATTATATACTATTTACAGAGTTTTGGATCACCCTAAGTAATACAAAAATAATAATAAAAAAAAAATCAAGAAGAAAAAAAAAAAATCAAGCGAAAAAAAAATTGGATTTTTGGATCACCCTAATTAAACACCAATCTAATATTGGACCAGGGAAACAAGGAAGATGCTATACTGGCGAGAACAATACAAACGACACGATTTATACCTAACGCACTGAGGCGGCAGCAGACTGGAGAGATATAATTGTTTGATCCAACTGCTGCAGAGTCAATAACCTCGATGCTGGTGTGCCTCGGTCGACTCGGTAGGCAATATGACGCTCTTTCGTTGTTGCTATCGGTGGGGTGATGTACCGATAGTGGTGATGATTTTGCTGATGATGTTGCGATGATGCTGGGTTAAAGCTGGACCGTAATGAAAGCACTCGGCATATCATTAACGGCTTCCTCACTCGCGCACTAGTCGCCTAAACACTATGCCAATTAACTTTGGCGAGAAAAAACCCTCGCGTGGGGAAAAACTCAAAACTAAATGATAGTGTCGTACAACGAGACCGATGCGACTTGATCGGCTCAGCGTGCGAGACGGAATGAAATGCTCAAAAGGTTGAAATAGACAAAATGTCAAAAAAGTGAAATAGTTTTGAGTGGACCAAAGAATAAAAATAATAAAATGTCAGTAAGAAAATATGTTATGTAAAGCAATTAAACCAAAGCAATTATCTCTCTTAAAGTTAAATCTTTTTTTTTTAATTGAGTAGTTCATTGACAGATTTTTGGGCCTACGGGAGAAGAGGTAATAAAATTATTTCCACTCCGCGCTCAATCAATAAAAAAAAGATAAAACACAACATAATTCCTTCCTTTTAATTAGCTACGGGTGTGACAACTATGTTATATCTTCATTTTATATCAGCATCCTTATGTTCCAGCAGACGCTCTGGACAGCAATTACAACATTTATAAAAAAAAATTAACATTTGCCAGCAAAACTGACTGGATGTATCCTATGGCTTGCCTTCTCTTCTAACAGAATTCCTAAATTCCCGAGACATTTATAAGGGGTCGTAGAGTACTCTGCATCTCTCTTAAGTAAATGTTGGACGAACATACTTTTCCTATCCCTACCAGTTGTAAGGACGTGGCCAGCACAATCCTGAACTGTTGGAGCGGGATATGTCTTTATCTGGGAGATAGTAATTATTTCCTACTTATTATCTGTCCAGTGATAGACATCCGTCTTGCTCTAAATAGTTGTGAATTTGTACCACCTACGATATTGTGCATTTTATTCGATGCTAATACTAATGAGCAGTTCTTTGACAGATAAAAGCTATCAAACACTCCAGGTGAAAATGCTTTAAAGTTATTTCCAGCAACAAAATGTGTTTTCTATGATTTTATATTGAATAACAAATAATTCAGTCTCAGATATGGTTGCTGTCAAACTTGCCCGTTTCTATCTAGACGCAGCAGAAGAGAAACAAGTTGATGTTGTCAAGTGAAAGGTTGGTATTGGTGAGGTAAGAAACAGAGTTTATTTTTTACCTCTTATTATTTGAATACATTGAATGTTTTGGGTGAATCATTAGAATTAGAGAATATTTTTACTGCAATTTGGTTGTTTGAAACTGGAATATAACAATGATATTTTCGAGTTCCAGGATTTTTTTAAGCAAGTTACCAGCTTACACTCTGCAAAATTTTAGGGCCTTACATCAGCTTCCTTTACAAAACAAATTATAAAAATCGAAGGGGGCGCCGGTGGTATAGTGGTAAGCGTTTTTGAATTGCGGATCACCCAGTTACCGTCAGAGCTATAATTTTGATTACCGAATTGTCTGTTAAAAACCCGAATTTATCCACCTATGGTGTGATCAGACCCTTCTTACTTATTCAAGTTTATTTATTTTATTGTCATTATCAGTGACCAAGCCCCCCATCCCCGTGTCATCCAGTGACGCTACGCCACTGCCTGGGGGTACCCGGAATATATCCGGGTGTAGTCTATTTGGTGAGGCTACCAATCACCTTATCATCGTATTTTAATGAGATTTGATGGGTTTTAATTCAATTCATATTCAAGCAACTTCCCCGGGGTACCCGGAACATGTCCAAGTGTGTCCAATGTGGTCTGGAACACTTAACACGACTTGCATTGATCTTATTTTTGAATTCTGTAGTAATTTGATGTGTCGCATGATGGTTTTGATACGTTTTCCGTTAAATCCAGCGTGAAGGCCCATATTCACCGGATCTTATTCCGGCCATATCTCCGGAACCGGTTCACCGATTCCAAAACCCAAGACCTATCATTTGGCGCCGAGTTTGTCCAAATCGGTTGAGCGGTTGCTGAGAAACGTGAGCGCATTCATTTCGTTACATACACACACACATACACACATACACACATACACACACACAGACATGTTCCGATCTCGTCGAGCTGAGTCGAATGGTATATGACACTTGGCCCTCCGGGCCTCGGATCGATAGTCGGTTTTTCAAGTGATATCTATACCCTTCTTTGTAAGAAGGGTAAAAACAGTAAACACGGATCGTCAAAAACAACGCTCGTTCGTTCAGTAATTCACTCCACTATGTTGTTCGGTAATATTAACTGGAAACCCCAGTAAATGCGATCTTTATTTTACCAGTATTTAACTGACAAGACAGTTAAAATGTTTTTACCAGTACCGTACAAGTCAGTTATATTTTCTGTGGGAAAATGATCTGAATTCAATAATTATGAATTGTAGATAGAAGAAATGCATTTATTTTCTTGTGAAGTTCACATATTCCATTATCAATTTATAACCTCTAATTTTTAGTTTTCGATAACCATCTTTGCTGTTTCGTGGAATTTCCCCAAAGTGTTGGACTTTTATGGTTAAGTGTTGGGAATGGGTCATCCATCTGATAAAGAAGAAGATAATTTGATTACGAGCCATGACTTGAACACATTCCATGATTCCGCCAATGAATTATCTTCGGATGATGACAACAGATCCTCCTAAGTATGAACTAATTAATAGTATTTTATCAATATCGAGTTAAAGAGAGTTCACTGTATTTTCATCGCATCCTGAAACACTTCCCCACCACTAATCCATCTATTCCTGCTCAATTCCCTATCTGGCGCAACAACTCTCGCTCTGTGGCTCCTCCGGGCGCCCGTCCCACTAGAAGAGACCTCTTTCTCCGTTGGTTGTATTCCTTTCTTTGATTGATGTGTGTATGCAGCTGGAAGAAAGCTAAATGCTTCACCGTTTTTCCCCCGAGATTGCATTCACCAACCACGAGAACGCAACGGTAGGCCTCACCATTATGATTAGTTTTTATGCACAAATCCAAGCCGTTGCTGTTGCCTCCGTTCCAGATGCAATTCGGTTGATTGGCTTGTTGCTTGGGGCGCGTCGTTTCGTGTCCTACCGTCTAGCAGTGTAAAAAGTTCCCGGAATGAATGGGGAGACTCACTTACGATGGACGAAGTTGATTGACCAGGTAGGACCAGGAAGGGCAGGAGGCCAATCTCAGCCGAGAAGAACCGTTGTTGTGGCCCGAACGCATTGATTGAGGTGAAATATGGGAAAAAAGCAATCCCACACTCTGTTGTCCCGTGGATTTGACGAGTAGCTTTTGGGATTTGAGTTGTCACACGCAAATGTGCGGATGGTTTCTGAGAACTAGCACAAGGCTGCATTCCCACTTTTGTTCATTCGAAACTATTTTGAAAGCACATTTCCAATCGATTAGAATCTAGGTATCACTCGTTTGGCCTGAATTGCCGCTGCGTGTACCAAATCTGGCACTTATAGTGTATCACAAAATTAAGCGTACACCTGGAATGGAAAATGTTTTGAAACACTTTGACTTGATAGATTTTTAAATCTCCCCTGGTGGTTGAACAACTATTTATAGATTTATCGGTATAGTTTTGGACTTTATTGGCAGAGCCGGTATGAAGTTTGATTATTTTTTGGTAAAACGTTCGACTTTAAACTATTTTCATAATGGACAGATTTTAGTTGAAATAGAGGAGAATGAAAGATCTTTGTTTTGACTACAAATGAGCAAAATTTCACTTTTTTTTTTTTTTAGGAAAAGGCGTTCTTCTACAATAGCTCTAACTTCTTACACGCTCAACCAAATTTACCCAAAACTATACCGATAACCTATAAATGTTTGATGAGGCAGCTGCCTATAGTTTAGACATCTATCTTTGTAAATTGTGCTGTTAGAGCTGTATGCTCAATTTTGAAATTCACTGTACGTTTATGGCCTGATTGAGCAATGACAAAACCCATAGCGCTCTTATCAGCCACCTCACGATTGCACCATGTACCCCTTCTTAGTTTATAACAAAGCATCGTCGTAATGACTGCGTATTCTTGCGTTATCAATTAAAATAGAAAAGAACACAACGCTCACCCATGTTTCTCGTTCAACTGATAAGCCTTTAAAAGTCTTCTTCCTTATTCACTGATAAGCATTGCACCCATTTACTCTGTTCCAAACGTAACCGCTGAAGAAGATCGAGCGACGTAATCGAAATGCCACAGTTTTGTCACCACTTGCCACCCGGCTTACCGATGAGGATTTTGCGATTTGGGGGTTGGTTGATTTCTTTGGTTCGTCTATGGAAGCGATAACGATCGGTTCGAGCGTATAATCGCAGGTGAGCTTGCCGATGTGCGCCGTGCAGTCTGATGGTTTGCAAGCCGAGAAGGATGACCTCAGAGTCAACGGTATTGGAATGTTTTTGTCGGTACCGACTGAGGTTGGTGTTTGCCGGTGTGGTGTCATCAATATTTGCACCAGCACCAGCGCTCGTTGACTTCAAAGTGGATCCCGGGCTGGTGGTGCGATTACTATCAATTATTTCTGGAGAAATATTTTACAGCAAGCTACATCGCCGGTACCGGTGATTGATCTGTTTAATTATACGTTGGCAGGTGTGATGAGGAGTGTGTTTCCAATATGAGCTTCGATTGCAACTTACGTAGAGTGGGTTAAGAACTGAGCTCTGATCATTTAAGTTAGATTCGGCTACTTTTTAACTGATTACTAAGAAACTCTAGAATACATTAAATATCTTATTGAAACCATTCAATGATGTGCATGTTTACAGAAGGCTCAGTTGAACATCCCGGACGCATTTATATTTTCATGACAATGTTCAAGACTTCATTGAACCAAATGGCTATCTTGATCTTCTTGGACTCGTATGGATTTTCAGGACTTTGTTGAAGCTTTATTGAGCCTATATAACTTCAAGATCATAGCATCAGAATGGTTTGGAGGGCTTATTGCAACCATTCTAAGAAACGCATATTTATATGTTTTTATGGCTCTGATGAATACGTTGGAAACGTGGACATCATGATCTTAGCTCCAGGACATTTTGGAGAACCTAGAAGACTTCAGGACCTCAAAAAGATATTTAATAATTAATGCAGACACATAACAAGACAAACAATGCAGAATTAGCAAGAAAATATCATTGGCCACCTGCTTGTATGGAGATTCCTCATAGTGGAGTAATAACTCATCACGAAGAGGTGACTACCCGTTTTACGTGGGTTATCTTAGTCCAGATTTAAAATTTAGCTGATGATTACTAACTGGCTCCTTCTTCCTCCTTTTCAGTAAAATGGAACTACGAGCAGGGATGCCATATTTGAAGACATGTCTTAATTTTGAAGCAATTGAACTTCTGTGAAGACGTTATTTTCCCTCATACATTGTGAAGACATTTCATGTTTGAAGATAGGTTGAAATTTAAGAAGACTTTCCAAAGCTTTTTTAATGTTAAGAAGCCATGTGAAGAAATTAGGTATAGAAATGAAGATTTAAACTTCTTGGTAGAATCTTGGGAGAATATATGACATTTGAATTTTCGAACCTAATGTCTAGAAAACAAATCTCGTAAAATAATGTACAGAAGAAATGATTGAAATCTTCAATTACCTAGAAATCTTTAAGGTTCAATTTACTTCGATGCTTTTTGGAAAATTTCAAAAGCAGTTTTTTTCCGACGCATTTTTTCAGATTGCAAAAAGCTCGCACTATTCGATTCCTTTTGATATTTTACACAAAATTACGCGAGCTTTTTGCAATCTAAAATAATGCGTCCAAAAAAACTGCTTTTGAATTTTTAAAAAATGCATCAAATTAAATTGAACCTTAAATGCGTCTTGACCTACCTGCCATTTTGGAAAAATATCTTAACGATGTCATGTTTTGAACAAATGGAAAATTTTAACAGAAATAAATAGTTCACATGATAATATGCGATCAACCAGCAATCTTGGGAGTTGAACAACGTCATTTACATTTTTGGAGAGTTGAAGATCTTCAGAATAATACTAGATCAACCGGATGTATAAAAAAAATGCAGACCACTTAACTGAAATCTTCGATAGGCTGGAGACCTTTTGAATTTTCCCTGATCAATCTATCGTGTTCAATGAATATCTGTGAGATGAGATTTGATTTTTTTTTTAACAATTGCAGATCGGTAGAGTAATAATAAAATCTTGAAATCCTGAGGTGATTTGAGGTGATAAGTGATATCTTATCGAAAATCTGTATATATCAACACAGTGCTCTAAATTTATACGAAAACTTGAACTTCTACAAAGGATCATGTACTTCCACAAGTTTTCTTGAACTTAAGCTGAGTTTCTTGAACTTAAACATCTCACGCAAACAAAAGTTCAGCAATCCACGATAAAACCCACTATCAAGTTGCGTCAAGTTTTACTAAGGTTCCAACAGAACTTTCTTGCTGCTTTCGAAACATAGGGAAGCACCAGAGCAACTTCTAGCTCTAAAGCTCTTAGCAACTTGATGCTCAAAATAAGTTCCAAATAGGACCCCTAAGCAGCATTAAAGCTGAATAAGAGTTCCAGTGTAGCTTCTTAGGAACGATAGGCAAGGCTGCATAACTGGTCCCATCAAAGTTCCGTGAACAGTGTGAACTTCTTAGCAGCTTTAAAGCTTCTAAAAATTTCCGTGAAACAATCCGCACCAGTCTTTGTTTGCAACAGTATTTCATGTACGTAAATCTAAAAAAATGGTGGCTCAAATAAAACATTATGCTTAAATGTATCCACTGCATCAATAGTCAAGCCAAACATTTCATTTTCATTGTGCAGCGTTTGGTGGGGCAATGGGAGCGCAAGTGAATCCAAAGCCGAGGATTAAGGAAGGGTAATGGCTGAATAGTCTATGCGGACCACTTGAACGCCATGGGAAAAGGAAGGGATTGAAGAGGTCGGTTCTTGGGGGATTTTGAGGAAATGATACAAAGTACTAGATTTGTGTTGCAAAATGTAAAGAAACCGAAATTTCATCTCCCACTGATTCATCCTTTCACATATATACCATATTGATATTTTAAAGCAACCATCAAAATAAACAGACAATATATGAAAAGGCTAGTTGCCAGTTGCTTTAAAGGCTAGTTGCCTCCCTAAGCGGACCCTCCGCATCCTAACTCTTTTGTTAATCTTCTTAATGTTATTAGGCTGTCTAAATTTTGGTGGCTTAAATTCGTTTGATGATTATGATATTTCATTAGTCTAATTTAATAAATAATTGAAATCTCTGCTAACTTATGCTTTATTAAGTACCTAAACTGCAATGTAATCTAAAATTTAACGTGTTTCAAGTAATTTTGACTTTGATCTATATTTATTATATCTTAGAACGACCCAGGTGACACCTTCAAGTGACTAAAATGCTTCACTTTGACATTAGTTTCCTAGCTGATTTTTAAATTGTATAGGGTATAGGCTCCAACTATGCTCACACGTTTCCACTATGTCGTCCCACAAAATTGGTTAAAAAACGAGGTGGGGATGGGACAGCAAGAGTGTCCGGCCAATCAGCCTGCTCAACGTCGATTTTAAAATCCTCACCAGCGTGATGAAGGCCCACCTGGAACGAATACTGCGGATCCACCGAGTTCTGAGCGACTCTAAAAAAATGCGCAAACACCGACCGTTCTATTTTCCGAGCTACACTCTCGCTCAAAGATCGTGTTGCCCAGCTAATCGCGAGGAAGCAGAAGGGAAAGATGACCTCGTTCGATCTTGACCACGCGTTCGATCGGGTCTCTCATGAGTTCCTGCATCGGACCCTGCTCTCTCTGGGCTACGACTAGGGTTTCGTTTGCTGACTCTCTCGAGTCGCTGCTGCTTCTTCATCACGGCTGCTAATGAATGGGTGCCTCTCAGGTCTCAGAGCCGTTCCGTATAGAACGGTCCGTATGTCAGGGATACCCATTGTCGATGCTTCTGTTTGTGCTCTATCTTTATCCCCTCCTCACACGGGTGGAGAGTGTGCGTTGATGATCTTTGCGTTGCGTATGCTGATGACATTACGGTGATTGCCACATCAACACACACGATCGACCGTATTTATCAGCTGTTTGGTAGTTTCGAGATCGTAGGTATCCGGGGTAAAGCTAAATCGGCTGATGGTGAAACTAAACTGGGACGCTTTAGTATCCAGGATCTCGCAACTCATATGGTTGAATAACATGCACTCCCTTTCTTGTCTATTATTCCACCGCAATGTGCTCACACGGCGAAGCAAACATCAACGATGGGGATCCTCCTTTTTCGTGGGCTACCCGCACGAGTCCCAATGCAGCAGTTGGCGCGCAGCAGAGAGCAGGGTTGATTGAAACTGCAACTGCCGACGATCAAATGTAAAGCGCTTCTGGTCAATCGGCACCTGCAGGAGATCATTGCCCTTCCCTATTATCAGTCACTTATTGCCCAAAATATTCTTCCCCCACCGATCTTCCTTGCCTAAAACTTCTATCACAGCAAATTCCCTTATTTCCACACCACATCCAACAAATCCCCTCCAGCGATCAAATCCATCGTTTCTACTTGGATCAAACTGAGCTACCCAGAGTGGAACCCCAAGTAAACAAAAGTTCCGCATTCAACGATTAAAATCACTTCCAAGTTCCGTAAAGTTCAAATAAAGTTCCGACCGAACCTTCAAGTTCCATAAACTTCAAATAAAGTTCCGACCGAACCTTCAAGTTCCATAAAGTTCAAATAAAGTTCCGACAGAACTTTCAAGTTCCATATAGTTCAAATAAAGTTCCGACAGAACTTTCAAGCCATCTCACTGCGTCTTAGCAAGAAGAACGGTCGACTTGTTTCGCGCTCCGTTAATTTGGAAGTTTTCTCGCTATTATCTGACGTAAATAATCAGTTTTTTCTCGCTTAGTGATTCCTGGCATAATTCCCGATAAATTTATCAAAAAGTGAGTTTTTTTCTGAGAAGAAAGTGTGTTTTCGGCATCATCGGAAGGAAAATTGTTTTTGCGATTGCCAATTCGCCAACCATTTTGCGCACCATCGGTGCGTGGTCACGCATACCTGTGCACACGGATCATCGTCATCGAGTGTCAGCATCTGCCTCCACATTCAAACCGCTCATCCATCTCGTGTGTTCAGCTGAGTGCCGAGCTTCGTACAAGCACACACCAACGAAGACCGCCCGCACACGCGGATCGAAGATCATCAAAGCTGCGCGTCGCTCCGCTGCTGCTGTGTAAACGCTCGGTGGTAGTAGTATAGGATTATCAGATAAGTTTTTGTTCTTGTTTCTTTCTCTCTCCCATCAGTTAAATTTTAAGTTTGTGTTTCTGTGTTTGTATTTTTTTTCTCGTGTATTGTGTCCGAGTAATTTTGATTATCGTTGCAGTGGTAGAGCGTTTTTCGCTCCCACTAGTACGGCAAAATGGACATTTTGTCGGAAGACGAAATGGACGTTTTGTCGGAAGATGACACCACTTTGCCACGCGATAGCAAGAAGGGTCGAAAACGTCTGTCATCCCAGAAATCAGATGATGTCATCCCTGGTTCGTCATCTCAGTCTGGTAATGGGCAGGGACAGATAAGCCCCCGATCGCGAGCCTACCCAGAAGACTCGACTGGCCCATGGGTTGTTTACTTTCAGCCCAAAAAGAAACCTTTGAATGTAATGCAAATTACTAATGATCTGACGAAGCGGTTCTCGGCCGTGACCGAAATCTCGAAGGTGAGGTACAATAAACTTCGCGTTGTCGTCTCTAACCTGAAACAAGCTAACGAGATTGCTGCCTCCCAGCTCTTTACACTCGAGTATAGAGTGTACATCCCAGCTCGTAATGTGGAGATCGAAGGTGTGGTCACCGAAGCGAGTCTGACCCCCGAGATCTTGGCGAAGCAAGCGGTTGGCCGTTTCAAAAACCCCTTGCTTCCCACGGTTGAGATACTGGAAGTCCAGAAGCTGAACTCAGTATCTTTCAGCGAGGGTAAAAAGAGCTTTACCCCCACAGACTCGTTTCGAGTGACCTTTTCTGGTTCAGCCCTTCCTCACTACATCGAGTTGGGAAAACTTCGGCTACCTGTGCGTTTGTTTGTTCCTCGGGTCATGAACTGCCAAAACTGCAAACAGTTGGGACATACGGCCTGTCACTGTGGCAGCAAGGCACGCTGTTCTAAATGCGGAGAGAAGCACGAGGATGGCGCCTGCACAGTCACTGCACCAAAATGCGTGTACTGTAAGGGAACTCCTCATGGTCTCTCATCGTGCCCGGCGTACAAACAACGCGGGGAGAAACTAGAACGCTCTCTTAAGGAGCGTTCCAGGCAGTCTTTTGCAGCAATGCTAAAAACAGCCACACCATCAACCAACGACAAAAATCCCTTTGCTGTTTTGTCTGATGACGAGTCTGACTCTGACTTGGCTGAGGAGGGAGTTTCTTTCAGTTTTCCGGAAGGTTCTGCACGGAAACGAAAACGCATCCGTTCGCGGAAAGTTGCAGATAAGGAACCCCAAATCAGCTTGCCCAAATCAAGGAGTGATGGAAAAAAGGAAGTTTCAACTCCTCCTGGTTTCCGCAGAACTGACTATAACCAGAACTTTCCATCTCTCCCGGGGACATCAAAAACCCCTGATGGCCCATTTTTCAGAACAGAAGCCCCTTCTTCATCCGGGTTGTTCTCATTTGATAAAATTGTGGACGATATTCTCAAGTACCTCAATATTTCTGATCCTCTCAAAAGCATTGTTCTGGCAATGCTTCCTACTGTGAAGACCCTCTTGAAGCAATTGACATTGAAGTGGCCCCTCATTGCAGCAATCATTTCCTTCGATGGATAATTTTCCAAACGAGGTCGGGGATTTGATCACTGTTCTACAGTGGAATTGTCGAAGTCTCATTCCTAAATTAGATTCTTTTAAGTTTTTAATTCACAATAATGATTGTGATGCATTTGCTGTTTGTGAAACTTGGCTCTCTTCAGATATCGATCTTCCTTTTTATGATTTTAACATTATTCGACTGGATCGTGAGGATTCGCGTGGAGGAGGGGTACTTTTGGGGATCAAAAAGTGCCATTCCTTCTATAGAGTGAATCTTCCACAATTTCCAGGTATTGAAGTTGTTGCATGTCAGGCTATTATTAAAGGTAAGAGCCTTTGTATAGCTTCTGTTTATATTCCTCCTAGAGCCGTTGTTAATCGAAAACAACTTTCAGATATCTGTTCGGTACTTCCTGCTCCACGGTTGATTATGGGAGATTTGAATTCCCACGGTACAGGCTGGGGGGAACTGCATGATGACAACCGTTCTACTTTGATATATGACCTCTGCGACAGCTTTAATATGACAATTCTTAACAATGGAGAAGTAACACGTTTGGCTGGCCCATCCTCGAATGGAAGTAGATTAGACCTCACACTTTGCTCTAACTCATTATCGTTGGATTGCACGTGGAATGTGATCCAGGATCCCCACGGTAGTGATCACTTGCCGATCAAAGTTTCAGTTGTCAGTGGGTTCAATCCGTCGGAACCCGTTAACGTCGCGTACGATCTTACCCGTAATATCGATTGGACAAAGTTCAAGAATGTGATAGAAGATGCCCTTACGTCGGTAGAAGGGCTTCCACCGTTGGAGCAATATAACTTCCTCTCCAATCTGATCTTGGACAGCGCGCTTCAAGCTCAAACTCGGCCGGTTCCAGGAACGTCTTTCCGTAGGAAACCTCCTTCCCCTTGGTGGGACCAGCAATGCACTGAGGTTTATCGTAAAAAGTCCGACGCGTTTAAGCTTTTCCGGAAACGTGGAACACCCGTACATTTCGAAGCGTACTCGGCTCTTGAACGCGAACTCAAGAGCCTCATCAAAGCCAAGAAACGCGGATACTGGCGGCAATTCGTGGACGGATTATCGCGCGAAACGTCGATGAATACGCTTTGGAATGCGGCGCGAAGGATGCGTAACCGGTCTTCAAACAACGAGAGCGAGGAGTACTCCGATAGTTGGATTCTCAAGTTCGCGCGAAAAGTATGTCCTGATTCTGTGCCGGCACAGATGATTCCTCGCGAAACGACAAATTCGGTAGACGAGATCAGCCAGCCTTTTTCAATGCTGGAGCTCTCACTCGCGCTCCTTTCGTGTGGCAATTCGGCTCCGGGGGCTGATAGAATCAAGTTCAACTTGTTGAAGAACCTCCCAGACGTCGCTAAGAGGCGCATGTTGAACTTGTTTGGTCAGTTCCTGGAGCTTAATATTGTTCCGGATGATTGGAGGCGGGTGAGAGTTATAGCCATTAAAAAGCCTGGAAAACCCGCGTCAGATCACAACTCGTATCGTCCCATTGCGATGCTATCGTGTATTCGAAAATTGTTGGAGAAAATGATCCTTTTTCGCCTGGACAAATGGGTTGAGTTGAACCACCTACTCTCAGATACTCAATTTGGTTTCCGTAGGGGCAAGGGAACGAACGACTGTCTCGCGTTGCTTTCCACTGAAATTCAGTTGGCTTTTGCTAATAAAGAGCAAATGGCTTCTGTCTTCTTGGATATTAAGGGGGCTTTTGATTCAGTATCGGTTGAAGTCCTTTCAGACAAACTCCACGCTTGTGGCCTTTCTCCATTAATTAATAACTTTTTGTACAATTTGCTGTCAGAGAAACATATGAGCTTTTCTCATGGAAACTCTACAGCTTCACGATTTAGCTACATGGGTCTCCCCCAGGGCTCATGTTTAAGCCCCCTTCTGTATAATTTCTACGTCAGAGAAATTGACAATTGTCTAAGGGACAACTGCACGTTGAGACAACTTGCAGATGACGGAGTAGTGTCTATGACAGGACCCAGAGAGGCCGACCTGCAAGGACCCTTACAGGATACCTTAGACAATTTGTCTACTTGGGCTATCCAGCTAGGTATCGAATTCTCCACGGAGAAAACTGAGTTGGTCGTTTTTTCTAGGAAGCATAGCCCAGCACAACCAAAGCTTCAACTTTTGGGTAAACCGATCACTCATTCTATGTCCTTCAAATATCTTGGGGTCTGGTTCGATTCAAAATGCACCTGGAGATCCCACATTGAGTATCTGAAGCGGAAATGCCAACAAAGGATCAATTTTCTCCGAACAATTACCGGAACGTGGTGGGGAGCCCATCCGCAAGATCTTCTAACGTTGTACCGGACAACGATTTTATCGGTTTTAGAATACGGTAGTTTTTGTTTCCAGTCGGCGGCTAAAACTCACATCATCAAACTGGAACGGATCCAGTATCGCTGTCTTCGTATCGCGTTAGGATGCATGCACTCGACTCATACGATGAGTCTCGAAGTGTTAGCGGGCATGTTGCCACTCTCTGATCGGTTTTCGGAATTATCCCTCAGGCTCCTCACCCGTTGTGAAATTATGAACCCACTGGTGATTGCAAACTTTGAGAAGCTTCTTGAGCTAAACCCTCAAACTCGTTTTATGTCATTGTACTACGTGTACATAACACAGGATGTCAGCCCTTCGCAGCATAATCCCTATCGTGTTTGCTTCTCCGACTTCGACAGTTCTGTTCATTTTGATTTATCAATGACGCAAGAGATTCGCGGAATCCCAGAGCATCATCGTTCCATGATTGCTCCGTCAATTTTCGCTGCAAAGTTTGGCCAAGTTGATTCCGCAAGACCGTTCTTCACAGATGGATCACTAATAGAGGCGTCCGCTGGTTTTGGTATTTATAACGAATTTCATAGCGCCTCTCGAATGCTTCATGCTCCTTGTTCCGTATATGTTGCTGAACTGGCGGCAATACATTATACGATAGAAACGATCGCCTCACTTGCACCAGATCATTATTTTATTTTTACGGATAGTCTCAGTTCTGTCGAGGCTATTCGCTCCATGAGGCCGGTAAAGCACTCCTCGTATTTTCTCATGAAAATACGAGAGCTTCTAAGTGCTTTATCTTTAAGATCTTTTGTCATCACCTTTGCATGGGTCCCATCTCATTGCTCGATTCCGGGCAATGAGAAGGCGGACTCGCTTGCAAAGGTGGGCGCTATGGAAGGCGATATTTACGATCGACAAATCGCCTACGACGAATTTTTCTTCATTTATCGTCAACAGTCACTCGCCAGCTGGCAAAATAAATGGAGTGAAGGGAGTTTGGGACGATGGTTGTATTCAATTATCCCTAAGGTGTCGAAGTGTCCTTGGTTCAAAGGTTTGGAGGTGGGTCGAGACTTCATTCGTGTGATGTCTCGCCTCATGTCCAATCACTATTCACTAAGCGCTCACTTGTTCCGTGTTGGGCTGGGGGACAGTAATCTCTGTGAATGTGGACAAGGTTACCAGGACGCAGATCACATCATTTGGTCATGTGCTGAGCACCGTGGAGTCAGATCCGAGTTGTACGATTCCCTTCGGGCTCGAGGTAGACAACCTAATGTTCCAGTTCGGGATATTTTGGCTAGACGCGATCTGGAGTTTATGCAACTCATATATGTTTTCTTGAAGAATATTAACCATAGATTGTAAGTTTGATTAACCTTGTGTTTAGTTTGTGTTTTGTATGTGTGTGTGTATTTTTTTTTTGTAGATTTGTTTCTGTAATAATTGTATAATTACAGAGTTGATATAACGTCGATAGGATTAAGTATTTGTTTTAGAAATAGTGAAATTTTTGAATCATAAATCATATTCCAAATCTCCTTTTCCCTCTCCCGATCCAAACAATTGTCATCCACTAACCTCGAGAAGACCGCGAGTAATCGGTTCCAATCCTTTAATTTTAGATTTAAGACATTTATAATGTATAAAGAAAATGATAACTTGGCTCTGTAAAGTTTATTCGAATGAGCCTGTACAAATAAAGTAATTAACAACAAAAAAAAAAAGAACTTTCAAGCCACATGAAGCAATCCACACAAGTCTTTATTAGTAACAAAATTTAATGTACGTAATTATGACATGATCAGTGGCCCAAATAAATCATAATTCTTATATTTATGCAGTGCATCAACATTCTATCCAAACATAAAAAAAAAATTAAAAAGGAATTTCCTGGATTCCGCTAACCACTGCGTCACAAATGTGTTGGAATACGATGCGGGCAAACACCAATTTAAAATTCATCAAGGTGTTGTGCTTCGTATTCAAGTCAGTCAACTGGACTGAAAACTCCAACAGTAGGCGGGACAACAGCTCACTTTATGATATCTCAGATGACGCAGCGGTTCGTGCTGGAACTCTCACGCAGAAGGACTGGGTTTTAATTCTTCAAACAGCTCCAATTCTCTACTACTAATGCTGATAAATCAATACACATTAATACCTGCCTTTAGAAATAACTTTCATAAAAGTGCGAACTAAATATAGAATTGGTGTAGAGGACAAAAACCTTTTTTTTTTAATATTTTCTAAAACTTCCGTTCAAGTTCCGCCAGAAGCTGCTTAGAATGCTCTTCAATTATGATACCGGAACTTTCAAGTTCTTATAACGACTTAAAAATGAGGCTGCTTAGAATTCTATAGACCAACACCAACCAAGCTGCTTAAGCCACAAATAGCCTTTTATCGGAACTTTTGGTTACTTTGGACGAAACCATCCAGGCATCATTTGGAAAAAGATCTGGATGAACATATCATTGAGAAGGCTATCGTCGAGCCAGCGTACTGATCTCTAGCTGCTAGTGAACGAGAAGACGGAGCACCATAGACTGATGAACATCATCGGCCGTGCAAACGACCCAAACTGTCAGCATTGTGCGATAGGAATCGAGACTTTGCAACATAAGTTTTGCGAGTGCCCTCAAATTGCTGCCGCTTGGGCACACATCCAGCGTAAATTGACGACGACGCTCAGCGGCTGGCAGAGGCTGAGCTTCGACGATCAACTTTGTTAATGTGAATATTAATAATAGAATCGATGTAGGCGAGCTAGATTTCATTTTGAGTCTAGAAGATTGATATTTTTTAAATGTCTTCAATATGTTTTTTAATTTCAAGAACTAAATAAACAATATTTTACAACAAAAAAAAAAAAAATCCTCGATGAAGTTCTTCGATCTTCGATGGACAAACTTCTAAAAAATTGGCTGCACTTTTAAAAACTTTTCTGAACTTCCACGCACTTCTCTGAACTTCTTCATAGCTTCCAAAAATCCAAAGAAGTTTCATGAAGATCCAAGATGTTCCTTGAAATGCTGCAACGTTCCCTGAGCGTTGACGAAGTTCTGGAATGAAGTTTTGCAATGAAGTTCTCTGAAATCAAATGATTTGTCTTACCTTCTACAAACTGCCCTACGTCTGCAAAGACCCAGTTTTTAAAATCTAAAATATTGAGCACCTTCCCCTACACTAGAAGGTGACTCCCGGGAAATCAACAAATCTCACCATTCTCCACATTTCGCGAGAAATTCAAGTTGTCGAACTAATAAACGAGCACCATACATGAACGATACCACCAATCGTTCTACAATACCACATATTGTTGGGATTATAACCCGATTAGGTGCTCCTTATGATTATTCTCTATGCGGGCGGTTATAATTTGATTTTGTTTGATGATTGTTTTATTTTACCACATAATCGGTTTAGACAGACTCTACTTTAAATACTGATTCAAATTAGAGAGGAATCGAGAAAAGTACTTTCATCCACCAATCGCGTCAGAGCAGAGGATTTTCTTTGCCCACTGGTAGGACAAACGTGATGAATCTAATTCGGAACTTCTTTGAAGATGCCAAAAGGCAGGTAAAATGTAACATTGTTTTAGATGAATACAAACATCAACATGTTTGTTTTGATTTGACAACAGGTTATTGAGCAGATTCAAACTCACCATGCTAATAAGTTCAGTCTCACTCTAGACAAGTGGACTGAAAGGTGTCCCACATCAAATTGCATCACGGGAAAAATGCTGTAGAACCATTGGGTATTTTCTCTTGAAAATTTGGGTTGAAGTAGTTTAGAGTGTATTCTTTACACTGTATTTTTATCGCTGTCAGTTTTTCGAAAGTTGGAAAAAATGGCGTCACCCGAAAAGCAACGTCGCGAATTGACTTTGCGTAAGCACCTGGAAAATCCTCAACTCTCTCATCGGGACATCGGAAAACAACTCGGAATCGTGTAGTCAACGGTGAGTAGTGTGATTAAACGTTATAACGAAACTCTGAGCATCGAACGGAAGGAGAAATGCGATCAGAATGGATGTTCTATTAGTGATCAGGATCACAACCGTGTCGTGAAAGAGTTTAAGGCAGGGGAACGACACTCATTGGGATGTATTTTTTCAGTCTAGTAATTATGTACTTGGGATTTTCGGGGGAAAATATAATTGATGGGATGTTTTGAGTGTGTCGTGTTGACGAAAATAGAGCAGGGATCGAAAAAATAGAAGAGAAATTATCTGGGAATGGATGTGGTGTGAGGGGTGTTAAAAAGTTTTAGAGGGATACGAGTCTGAACGCGAAGAGGATAGGTGTTAAAATAATATACACGGCCAATCATACCAACTCAGCGACTGAGAATAATTGACTCAGAGAATTTTCTTTCCATACGAAATTTACACGGATTGCTATCAGTCCAAATCCAAATCTGAATAAATTTCGTATGGAAAGGAAATTCTCTGAGTCAATTATTCTCAGTCGCTGAGTTGGTATGATTGGCCGTGTAACAATATGATGCAAGGCAGAGTCCATAAATTACGTAACACTTATATCGTTACGAATTATTACATAGGGGAGGAGGAGTAAAGATTTGATGTTAAGTTTGAAAATACAGGTAAAACAATTTCATCACTTAATTTGCTTGCAAAATGAATGTGTTTTAATTTTATATCTTGAGATTTTTGCTATTCTTAAACTTCTGAAAAGCAGGTACGCTGATCTTTTGTTTTTATTTAAAAATTAATAATATAATTACCTAGAAATAAAAAAGACATAACGAAATCAAAAATGAACGAAATGAGACGTGGGGTGACTTTTAGAGCGTCGCGTAATAAATAGAGGGGGATCATTTTCAGTTACGTTTTGTTCTAAAGGAGGGGGGGTCGAAAATATTGATTTTTATCGTAACGTAACTAATGGACACCGCCCAGCAATATCAACCAAAGTGCACAGCTCAAGTGCAAAAAACGGTTCCGTACCGAATAGGTCGAAACTGTACTGTAGGACTAACGGGTGGTGGCGATGGATCACTGGAATCCGGTTAATATTCCCAGCTGTATTTGGACGGGAATTCGATTCGTAATATTCTCGAACAGAAACCCCATCAGCCGGTGAGTGTCATCCTTCACCATTAGCTCTTTCTTCTCCGAACCCTTGACCATCAGCAGCAACGAGTACAACTTGGGCCAAGTGGAAAAATGACCTGAATTTCTTTTACACCTGAGATTGATTGGTGATGCTTTTCCCGGGGCTAGAATCAGCAGTTCAAACGAAATCAACCGTTGCTTCGTGCCTGTTCGGCAACTTCCATGCTACAACAAAGAGACACCTGGGCTTTAATCCGTCGAATTCGATCGGTTTACGTCTGGGAAATGGATGTGCGTTGCCGTCTTCTCTGTGATGCACTTGATGTTTTAGCCCCCGCGACCGATTATTGACGAGTGGTCCGTCATAGCCAGCTGACATACGGGATGTTTGTTGTGGAGAGTGTTGAAAACTGACAGTGAATATGGCAGAGTGCTTCGCGGTCTACCTGTAAATTTCACGGCTTGCTTGACAATTTGTGTGCATGCAGAAAGGATAAGTTGGGAATAGAAAGTAGGGCGGGAAAATGTCATTTTCAATGAAAGATCTCAAGCGATATTTACAGAGATACTTCAGTCACTATCATCGGATGAGAAAATGATGATAGAGATTTTCTTCAAAATCTCATCGAATTTTTTTGTCATGAAAGAACGTGACAGTGTTAAGAGCATCGTAATTACAAGCTTATTTATTGCTATTAAAGTTACTTGTACCGAGTAAATCTTAAAAATATATTCACTCTACCGATTACATATGGTTACTTGCTTAAAATCATCTAAATCAGTTGGAAATGTTGATGTCAAAACTGCATAAGAATTATTCTCATGAGTGCTTGATCATTGGAAATTGACAAGAAAGCTAATGATCGGTCGTTTCGTCTCGTGATAGTGAGAGGACCTATTTTCTCATTGTCACACGACGGCCGTGATATTTACCAGCTCTGGAAAGAATAGATAGGATGGATTGAAATTTTGTGCACGTTGAAAATTTTATGAGAGGTTTGGGTAAAAATAGGATAATCCTTAAGTGTCGTTCCCCCTGGTTTAAGCGGAATCTCCAAAAAATTGAATCTGTCCAAGTCTTTCGTTTAGAGAGCCAAGGACCGGGAGGGACTACATACGTACAAAATGCAGAAGGCTCCAAATCGTGACGAACGGCAATACGGTAGGAAATTCACGGGCCCGGAAACTGTACACCCAGATGCTGCCGAAGCGGACTTCCAGCAGCCTCCGGGGCTACTGTTCTTCACCGCCCAGCACAAGTTTGATGGTCCGGAGGAAGTAAGGAAGCAGCAACATTCAAAGTTTGCCAAGAAATACATGATTTGGGAAGCGATCTGCTCATGTGGTAAACAGAGTGCGCCGTCCGTGATTACCGGGACTGTAAACGGGGAGATCTACCTCAAGGAGTGTCTAAAGAAGCGTCTGCTTCCTTTGTTGAAGCAACACAAGGGCCCTACGATCTTCTGGCCGGATCTAGCTTCGTGCCACCATTTAAATGTTGTCCTGGAGTGGTACGAAGCCAACGGGGTCACTTTACTACCCAAGGACATGAACCCCTTCCCCCCTCCAACGCACCAGAACTAAGGCCAATCGAAAAATACTGGGCTATTATGAAGCAGGCACTACGGAAGCATCCCAAGGAGGTCAAATCTGAGGAAGACATGAAGAAAAAGTAGGTTTCCGTACAGAAGAAGCTGCAGCTGCTGCCAAAGCTTACTAATGGGTTATATTTTATTGTCTGAAAGTTTGAAAAATATTTAGTCTCAAAAACATGAGATATCTGAATGTTAACTTACATTGTGCAGATGGAACAACTTTCAATCTTGGATTGGCTCGAATAGAGGGGTCTTGTACTGCTTAACATATGGTTGATTTGATTCAGGAGAAATCGGCAGAATTCGATTTGACCAGTGCAGATTTCATTCGGTCAACCACAGATGGTGTGAAGGTGATGCTCAAGTTTGGTTTTCTAACAGAATACCTGCATCAAATTTGCTACAACCATGGCCTTTATTTGGCTGTTTCCGACGTCATTTATAATGTGCAGTATCCAGTTTCCAGTTCTGATCTAAGTTCTGATGAATCAGACTCTGAATCCAATAGTACATGTTTCTATACCTGCCGTGTACCCCAAGTCAAACCGAGAGTGGACTTCTTTAATCTAATATTTCGAAAGCTCATGGAAAGGAATTGGAATTTTTATTGGATGCAAAGACCAGATGGAACAGTGTGGAAACTATGCTTGAATGGTTTTTGCTAGTACACTCATGTGTCGAAGAAACTCTCGGTGAGCTAAATCTCAAGCATCTCTCTTGACATAGAAGCAGTACAATCACTGTTAGATTGCTTGCAGCCTATTCGTCTAACTTCTGAAGCATTATCATGCCGTAGCGCAGATCTCCTCCAAGCTGAAGGAACCCTACATTTTCTCATCAGTACTCTCAAGAACCAAACAAATCACATCGGAAAACCGCTTTTCCAAGCGGTGGTCACCCGAATCTCTGAAAGATCGTTGAACTTGTATCTTTGCTGCGTTTTCTGCAGAACAAGGATTGTACCGGAACAAATGTACTTCCACTGGCATCGAGGACTCAAATTTTGAAAATGGTCAAATAGGTAGCATCAAGAGCAATCGACTTGACAAGTGATGAGAATAACCCATCTTCATCGAATCATCCCGTTTGGGAGACATCTTTCCAACGGACAGAAGAAGTGCACAAAAGTGAAGGTTGAGTCAAAAGTGAAGGTTGATGTACTTAGAGAAAAACTTACTCAGTGCATTCATTAACACACTTCTAAACGCATCGTACCTAGTAGAAGTAACACTGACATTGCCAAAACAATCCAAACAGAATTTGCATTATATGAGCTACATTGAAAACTTTCTCCCAACCTCAAAGCTTTTCAAAGCTTTAAACAGCATTCTCATACAATGATCCCCGGGAAAGCCTAATGTTGCATTCTCGAGTCCATAAAATTTCGGGAATCAACATCATCTACCCTACACACTTGAATAGTAGCGGTGAAGATATGTGAAGAATTGTCTCCGACCTCGGTGAAGATTTTTCCTAAAAACACGTGGCATCCCCGGCTATCAGTCCAATTAGGCACGAGATTGTCATCACCATAATGCCAAAGATCAATTTCCTTAACGTGCAGAAGTTATTGCACCCACCTACCGGAAAAGGTCCAAGTGCAAATACAACAGACCCCGTCTAAGTAGTCAGATTAATGCCAACAAACTCGGTGTCCTTCCCCCTATGCCATTCAAATGCACAATGAAAGCACTTCCACTTTCAACCATTCGTCAACGCCAAAAAGGCTTCAATCAAACAGGGATTGGTTCCTGCGGCTACCAGCATCCATCGTTCCGAACGTCACCGTTTCCATCGACAGAGGAGACGCCGTAATTTATGATCTTCGAGGGTACTTAATGGCTTGGCTCGGGCATAAATTAGCGATCAATAAGGTTGACGGTGTGGAGGTAGTGCAACGCTGCATGACTGCTACCAGCCCCCAAAAAGGAGCATGAGTTCATCTGCAGAGACTGAGTGCCATTCGATTTATTAGGTGTCTACACGCGGCAACCGAACCGCTCTGACTGCAGTCAATGGGACTTTCTTGGCTGTGTGTGGAGTGATTTTCAAATGCTCCAACCGCTCCGGGCACTATTCCGGGAAATCGGAAACCCTTTTCTCGAAGCTGTTATGAGCTTTATAGAGTGCATTTACTGCTGGCAGCTACCATGCTGAGCGTTGCATATCGTAGAATCCAATAATCCACTCCAGTCCGGTCGACTGTTTTCAATTTAGCCGCTTCTTCCATCGAGTATCGTGTTCTTTGCTGACCATTCGATTGTATTGTTCAGTGTGACGACGATGAACCTTCTGAAAAGTCAGCCGGTTCAAGGCAAAGAGGGCCCGAGTTGTAGAGGTTGGCATTGAAATCTGCTGGGTTAGACTGTGGAGCGTCGCTCTTTTTTTTCGAACGTATTTCATCGACTTGAATAATTTACCAGCAGCTCCACACGCAATGCAATTCAGACAGCTACTGATCGATCTTTAGTGCCAATATCTTAATCACCGACAACACGTGTGGAGAACGGGACATACCAAATCCATAAGCCCAATTTTCACTAACCTACTCCAGTCCAGTCCAGTCCGTTTTGGGAAAGATAATTTCCTCCAAATTTCGCCTTCGGGGCCATCATCGATCGATCAGGCTTCAGCTGTCAGAGAAGATTCAAACGTTTTTCATTTCATTTTTGAAAAATGCTCCCCAAATTGGCTTTCTGAATGAACTTGTTATAGAAATTTCGTTGATTAGATTCGATCATTAGCTGATGATGGTGCTTCACATGAGCTTATGCGTCGAACCCAAACAGATCAATCAGCTGACGTGTTTTAATTCCGAGCATCAAACTGTAAGCACAATTAGCACCTCTCCAATCCGGGGAACGGCTAATTGACTTTTTTTTTTATTCACGATAAGATCCACAAGAATTGGACTAATTTACATTTTCCTTCAACTTTAAATTGGTTCTGGTTTCTTCTATCCCCGAAAAACACAAAACCCCATAAGAGAACATTGGATCCAACAAACTCGCGTATGCCAGGGCAGTACACGAACCGTCATCAAACGGAACATTTCCTCCAAATTAAAAACCAAATCGCGTAATTTGGACTTAATTTATTGGTCTGGTTTTCCTAGGTTGCGTTCTGCCTCTTTTTTTTTTACTCAAATTGTCCCCGGTAGAGGCCAAGGTGATCGAAAGCCAATAGATCTTGGACGTCATCGAGCACCGATGGGCCCCCGTCGGTGAACGGAAATCGACTTCAAACTCGGTAATTAAGCTGCTTAGAGTCATATTAACATTTCGTGTCGCTCTGGCCGGTTGGTCGTCGCTGGCAGTTTGGGCTTGCGGTTTATGAGGCCCGGAGGTAGCGTGTTGAGGCGATGATTTAGGGAAGCGCCTGTCTGTCTATCCGGGGGTTTTAGGTTGGGCCGGGTTGGAGCTCATTTGAATAATTTGAAAACTTTTAGCAGGGGGCGGGGGAAGGGGTGTACGAGACTCGATCAGTGGAGCCTAGAACTGTTTCTATCGATAGTGTAGATTGGTTGAATATTTGCTCTTTTCGAAAGCCATTGAGTGCATCGGAAGTATTGGAGATTTGCACATCTTGTTGCACAGAGGGGAAGACATTACATTCACTAGCGTAGATGGAGGGAAAAAACAGTCGCTTTATTTATTTATTTATGTCAATCAATCGTAGACCACTAACAATGAGTGCTTATTAACTATATCTAATATATTATTTCCTGGCTAACTCTGAAATGAATGCCTTTTCTAGTGTTATTTTATTCATTGTTACATCAATTGATTGGGTACATGCGTTATAGCAGGACATAATTATATTCCAAGGCCCATTTTTAGCATAGTATGTTCTTTGATTGTTAATGTAAAATAAATTCCTAATCCTCAGAGAGCAAGTGGGAGCATAAAAATTTATATTTTATGAAATGTCCGGAATATTAACTCTTTGAGCAATAACATCATTTATAAATGTTACCATGGTGAAGTCTCTTCGTTTTCCCAGTTCATCTAAATTTATTAACAAACATCGTGATTCATAAGATGGAAGCGGTAATCTCGTCCAACCTAATTTTCGAAGGGCAAACAACAAAAACTGTTTTTGAACAGACTCAATGCGGATTATATATGTATCTTGATACGGAGCCCACACTACGCTACAGTATTCAAGAAGAGGTCTCACATAGGCCACATACAATGTTTTAATAGTGTAAGGATCATTGAAGCACAGACTAAATCTTTTGATAAACCCTAGCATGTTCCTTGCTTTATATATAATGCTATTGTAGTGATCAACAAATGACAACTTAGAGCAGAAAATAATGCCTAAGTCCCTTACTTGATGACACATTTCAACTGTTTTCTCACCAAGGGAAATTGTGTCATTAACTGTGTCCTGCTTTTTTTGTAAACGAAAAAGAATTACATTTACTAACGTTAAGCTCTAACAAATTCTTCTTACACCAAGTGTAAAAATGCCAACTTCTTGCTGAAATAGCTGCAGATCAGATGCTTTAGATATTTCCATGAAAAGTTTCATGTCGTCTGCATATATTGAAACATGAAGCAGCTTCAAAACGTATTCTATATCATTGACAAATAAGATGAATAGTAGTGCACGGGAAAAAATGCGATCTCCGAAATAAGAAAAATGACTCATGATTTCATGAACACAGCGTATTTTCATGTTATGAAAATACACCATGAATAATATTCATGATATCATGAGCAACTTTTGCGTAACGCAGCAACCATTCCCAAAATCATGAATCATCCTAGTTTTAATCATGAGCTAAATTCATGGGTTTAACTTTTAACCAAAAAATGTAAAAAGAATAAAATAAAGCATCAGACTGGATTCGAACCAAGAACCTTGAGATCATTAAGCCCATACTTTGACCACTAGACTATCAGTACTTGAATAAGATGGAAGACAAAATGCGTATAAGAGATACCTATGTAGTGCGGTTTATGAACACGGTTTGCAAAGTACGTGTAACGCTTGTAGCGGTCTTGATTCCACTGCATTATGAAATCATGAATTTCCAAGACAAAATCATGAATCATTGTTACGATTTCATGGGATGGCAAGTTTTTTCATTTCATGATTTTTTATTCATGAAAATGGAATCTGATTTGTTTCCGTGTGGACCAAGATGCGAACCTTGGGCACACCAGATGTTACATGAACGACAGACGACAATTTTCCTTCAAATCTTACTCTTTGCGTTTTACTTTTTTTATATCTTTATTAAGGAGACTTTCAGCCCTGGGCTGGTTCGTCTCCCAAGCGTCCTACTTTACAAGTATGACTCGATCCATTGCAATAACCTGGTATTAAAACCTAAATTGGATAAGTTGAAAATCAACAGTGGTATATGCACTTTATCGAACGCTTTACTTAAATCAGTATATAATGTTTCTACTTAATTTCCCTTATCCATTACATTTAAATCATGTTACAAAATGTATCAAATTAGTAGCTGTAGATCGACCTTTAACAAATCCATGTTGTTTAGTAGTAATAAGAGGTTTAACTTGGAAAAATATGTTGGCATTAATGATGGACTCGAAAAGCTTAGGAATGGTAGATAATATAGCAATCCCACCATTGTTTTGTGATATCCGATCTTTTCCCGTTTTTAAAAAATAGGGATTAAAGATGATTCCTTCCAAATTGGAGGCAGCATGCTGGCGTTTAACGATGAATTAAACAACAAAAATAAAGGCTTTACTAATTATTTTGAAAGTGTTTTTAGAAGAATAGGTGGTAAACCATCTGGATCTGCGCCTTTTGACGTATCCAAGGACTCATGGGCATGAAAGATTTCTTTGAGGGATAAATTGTTAACTGTAGAGCCCGATTCAAAGTAAATTTGGACGCATTCAAGTGATCATAACTCAAGAATTACACAACATACACGGTTGATCAAAACGTCAAACAAAAGGGTATTTATTCAGTTTTCAAACGATCTATAACAAGTTATTACATTTCACCGTTTCGAACGAACTGTCGCACTTTACTTGTGATCGATGTCATCATGATCTGCACAGTCACTGGTGACACTGTACCGGCGAACTTATTCCACTTTAAACGCATTTGTTGTGCATTTGTTACTTCTTTACCGCATCTTCGAAGTTTTCGCTTGACAATTGCCCAATATTTTTCGATCGGTCGGAATTCAGGGCAATTCGGTGGATTAATCTCTTTGACGACGAAATTAACATTGTTTGCAGCATACCATTCTAGTACCTCCTTAGAGTAGTGGCAGCTGGCTAGATCCGGCCAAAACATAACGTTGGTCTTGTGTTACCGAATGAAGGGTGAAATCGCTTTTTCAGACACCCTTTAATGTAAACCTTCGACGTCATTGTGTGAGATGTGATGAAAACCTTGGTTTTAAGGCCACAACTGCAGATTCCTTGCCAAATCATTAGTTTCCTAGCAAACTTATCAGCGAAAACAAATTTATACCTAGAAGGGACATCCCCACGACCAGTTGCCAGGTAAAATTTTCGACCGGGGATTTGTTTATAATCCATTTTGACATATGTTTCTTCATCCATTAAAATTTCGTCAAAACTCGTTCGTATAGTAATCTTGCTCGCTTTTTGGCCACTACATTTTGTTTCAGGGAGCGATTCGGATGTTTACTGGCACAAAAAGACTTATATCCTTCTCTTGAAAGGATGTTACGCACGGTGGAAAAGTTGGAATCGTATTTCTTTGCCAAATCACCTGGGTTGCTTTTCACGTACCTCAACACATTTCTCCTCAGCTCTTTGTCCCTAGTGCCACTTTTATGATAGATGCGCTGTGCTCTATCCACACTCAGAGTAACCTTGTAACGTTTGATTACAAGACTCACCGTTGACTTTGGGACTTTTAACACTTTTGCTACGTTTGAGGCAGACCACGAAGGGTTCTCTAGATGTTTGTGCACAATTAATTTTCTTTTCTCAAGTTCCATGATCCGTAATTTCGGGATACGTCGATCAATCGAGAAAAACTTTTCACCAATTTTTTCGTCAATGAAACATCAACAAATGTCTGTCAAAGGTTTTTTGTTCCAACCACCAAGGGCGCAGTGGTGTAATAAACCGTGCGTCCAGATTTACTTTGAATCGAGCTTTAATCATTGGCTCCGGAAGATATGAAAAATATTGATAATCGCAATCATTTTGGTCATAAGTTGCGTAAATGTTCTGAAAAAATTCTGCAAATAAATTACTGGTCTCACTAGATGTGTTACCGGTTTTGTTATCTAACTGCATTTTAGAAGGAAAGTTCTTTGATTTTTGTCTCTCTTTAACATAATTAAAAAAAAAATAAAATTATTTTCTATCTTGGTATTATGTTATTCATACTCATTTTTCATTTCTTCATTCAGTTGATCGCATATTTCTAGATAAAATGTTAGATTTTCTTCACTATGGTTTCTTATATAAGTCTTATGTGCTTTCTGTTTCCTATTTTTAAGATTGACAACCTTTTTATTGTACCAAACTGGTGTCTTGGAATTTGTGGGTTTCCTCTGCTTCAAGGGACCCGTCTGTTGCGGAATTCTATAAATAATTTGATAAAATTAGTCCACTGTCTGTTCTATGTCAAGATTACGTACTGTAGTTTGCCAGTCAATACAGGCTATTTTTTTTGAGAAGTACATAATTTGCTTTATGAAAGTCGAATTATGTTTCAGATAAATTGTTATCCAACGTTGCCGTTTTTTCATGTATGAATATGGAGTATTCAATAGCATTGTGGAACACTTCGTTTTTCCAAAGAGGGGCAGGTGACTCTGATACCCAAAAATCATCAGTCATATTTGTTTTTTTTTTATCTTTATTTTAGAGATTTTAAACCGTAGGCTAGTTTATCTCTAAGTCATATTAGTGAATAACAAATCTAAGTAGCAGTTATTTTGATTTTTTATATGATTTATTTGGTTGAGTCCAATTTCTGCACTTTTGTCGAACAGAGTACGAAGTGTTTCATTTTCTCCTATGATCGGTATCGACAAAGATTCGTTGCCGTCATCAACAATAAAATTCACTGAGCGTTGGTTAAAATCTCCATATATGTGAACATTTGCTTCCGCCTCACATTTCGAAATAATATTGTAAGCAATTGTTGTTATTGTTGTTGTCATTGTTGTTGTGATTGTGGCGATGATTTCGCAAGCTAAAGTTGTTGGTGTTTTGATGCTTTCTGCTTTGTCGCTTTCGTCGCCTTTTTTCATTATCAGCCTGTTTCTGTTGATTCGAACGCTCTAATTTCCGCACATCGTATTCAGACCAATCGGCCTTCCAAACTCTCCTCGTACCTAGAAGGCGCCACCCTGAGCTATCAGCGTCCTTTTTCTTGTTCTACCTCCAAACTAGGGTGTAAGTCGGGAGAAGATGGTAGCGATGCAGTATGGCGTGCTATGTTGGCAGACAGTGCCACTGGCGTGCACAGGGTGATGCAAGGTGGGGGCAATTGCCCCACCTTTTATAAATAAGATTTTTATTTCCACATTTACAAAATTACGATATAAAATAACTTAACTTCATTCCATAATATAAGGGTACTGAAAACCTTTTATTGCGTAAATTCCTTTGAGATGGTGCCTGAAAATTGCACCACAAAGCTAAAGGTGCATGAAGGGACAAACTTCAATGAAATTTTTTGGTCAAAAAATTACATCACAGTGGCGTGGTGCCTTGAGTGGTGCATACAAAACATTTCTGGTGTAATTTTTGGTTTCAATGTGGTTCATAAAGGGTTAAAATAAGAGGGTAAATTAAAGGTTGAAAAAATTCACCATCATGGTGGTAAATTGAAGAAAAAGCTTTTTATTGAATATTTCTGGTGTAAAAATATCATGAAGGTGGTACATGGAGGAACTAATCAAAATGAATAACTCTGGTGAAAAAATTGAATCATGCCAACAATTTTGAGATGCACATTTAACTGAAAATTTCTGGTGGAAAGTTTGCATACTGCGGTGAATGTAAAATCAAGGATTATTCATTTTCTGGTGCATAATTTACATAGTTCTGTTGAATGCAAGCTTCATTGAAAATTTATGGTGGAAAATTTGAACCATTCTGGTGAATGAAGAGCAAAGCCTGAAAATTGTACCACAAAGGTGCAAGGTGAAACAAACTTCACTGACAATTTTTGATGCACCGTTCTGGTGAATGGAGGAGCATGCTTTATTGCAAATTTCTGGTGCACATTTTGCATCGCTCTGATAAATGAAATGAACAGAAAATTTCTCGTGGAAAACTGGCACTGGTCTGGTAAATGAAGGCACAGGCTTTATTTAAAATTAAGCTATATTGAAAATTTCTGGTGGAAAATCTGCCCCGTTCTGGTGAACGGATGGGAAAGCTTTTCTGAAATTTTTTGGTGTTTAATTTGCATCCTACTGCTGAATAGAGAAACTAATTTTAATAATAATTTCTGGTGGAAAATCTGCACCGTTCTGATGATTGGAGGGAAGCTGCTTTACTGAAAATTTATAATGAAAAATCTGAAAATAGGGGTAAGCTTTATTTGGTGGCAAACCTGCAACATTTTGATGATAGGAGAAGCAATCTATATTGAAAATGTCTGGTGGAAAATTTAAAAAAAAAATGTGCACCAATCAGAAGATTGGAGAAACTATTTTTATTGAACATCAACGGTGGAAAATTTGCATGGTTCTGGTCCATTGAAATTTTCTGGTGTAGAATTACCTGGGGGCAAGTTTGTATTGAAAATTTCTGGTGTAAGATTTGTAACAATCTGCTGCATGGAGGGGCAAGCTGAATTGAAAATTCCTGACGTAAAAATTGCACAAGTGTGGTGAATGGAGGGGCAAGTTTTATTGAACATTTCTGGTAGAAAAACTACAACGTTTTGGTGAATGGACGGAGAACTCCCAAGTAACAAATAAAACATCTTTTTGAAAAATAATTAGAACGGCTTGTTGTATAAATGTAATATAAGGGATCCAGAAAACATCCCACGACATATATGAGGTTTATAGATGTTTTCTTCATACTTCTTAGATTCAACATTATCCAAAATAGTTTTCTTTTGCTTTTATCTTTAAATGTTATTTAAACGTGCATCTGTTTTAATACCACTATAAAACTTGTCGTATACAAAATCAATCTTAGTTGAAGTTATAAAGTTCTTGAAGAGATTCTGAACTATCCAGATTGACGTAAACATTGACGGCACCATTGAGCCAGACTGTCTTTTCATGCAGTGTTTGACAGGTTCTTACGAGGTATTCAGAGGATTTTTATAAAGAAAGTTGAAAACACTTGTTTATGACATCTCATGAATTAATATAACTGAAAATGTGCAGGTTATCTTATAAGGGGTTGAAAATTCTTTAAATAACACTCTGGAAATTAGATGTACGCTTTGCTGCTAACAAAACATATTTATGACGGATCGAAAGCGTGTTGAACGAGAATTTTCATGCCATTGGCAAGAAGAAGATAGATATTTATAACAAACCTCTCATCAAGCAGAGTTGGTCTAGTTAGGAAGAAGTAAGTCTACCACGTCAAGGACTAGTGATCGAATCCCATGCTCAAGTTTTTTTTTTATTGTTTTTTTTTTGCCGCTGGTTTTTATGATGTTTCCAAAACATGTTATAAGACCAGTATTTAGTTTATAAGCTCCGCGTCTTGCGCTTTTTGTGTTATATAAATGTATTAAATGACGTATATTACAGTATTATTGATTCCTTACGTAAGTCAATAAAAAGTATTTTCAACTTCTTTATGACAAGCCGTGTTGCTTGGGCTTAAACAGTTCCAAAAGAAAAAAAATGCTGAGATTGATTTCATGAAAATTCTGCGAATAATTTCTAGAGAATCCTGCAGATGGGTCCAAGATAATTTCGAAAATAATACCGACAGAATCAAATTTTGAATGAAATTCCAAAGGGATGTTAAGGAAAATTTCAAAGGAATTCCGAGGATAATTTCAAGCTCATTCTGGAAAGAATTTCTGGAGAATACAGAGGAAATTCTTCTGAAACTTTAGGGGAATTTCAGTTCCAAGGTGTTCTGAGAAAAAAAAAAGTTCAAAAATATTCCGAGAAGAACCCCAAGGATATTGAATTTTTAGAACAGTTCCAAAATAATTCTGGGAAGAATTCAAAGAAAATTAGGCGGATAATTTCTAGTGCATCCTACAGATAGTTCCAAGATAATTTCCAAAAGAATACCGAAAAAATCAAATTTTGAGTGAAATTCCAAAGGGGTTTTTTAGCAAAATTTCAAGCGAATTCCGAAGATAATTTATAGCTCATTCCGGGAAAAATTTCTGAAACTCTAATGGGAATTTCAGTTCCAAGGTATTTTGAGAGAAAATCATGAAGAGTTCTAAGTATAATTCCAGTGTACTTCTGAGAAGAATTTCAAAAGGATATCAAGGATATTAAATTCTGAGGACAGTTCCAAAGAATTTCTGGGGAGTATTCCAAAAAAACTCTGCGAATAATTTCTAGTGAATCCTGCAGATAGTTCCAAGATAATTCCGAAAAGAATACAGAGAAAATTAATTTTTGAGTGAAATTCCAAAGGGATTTCAGGAAGTACCGATAATTTCTAGCTCATTCCGGGAATAATTTCTGGATAATACTGAGGAAGTTCTTCTGAAACTCTTATGCGCATACTTTGCAAAGGTGGCCGACCACTTTGCGAACATTCGGAAGGAGCGGAAAGTGTGCCACCCAGTTGGTGGCTAACTACTATCCTGTGCTGAAAAAACACTTGGCGGAAGATGCCAAAAATTTCCAGTACGCAAGTAACCGTATTCAAAATGACGTCGTTGCACAATGTAATGTTGCGGAACATTGCGAAAACCTTGCGAGGAAAACCAGTGGCAATCATTGCAGATGAGACGAGCGATTGTGGTCACCACGAGCAGTTAGCGATTGTAATCAGGTATATTGATAATGATAGCCCGACGGAAACACTCGTGGGTGAGAGACGGGTGTTGAAAATAGACGCGACGACCATCTTCAATACCATTACTGAGGTCCTGACAGCGATGCAGATTTCTTGGGAGCAGTTGATGGCAGTATCTTTTGACAGTGCCAGCACAATGGCTGGCAGCACTTCTTGAGTAAAAGTCAAGTGCAAGGACAAAACCAGCAATATATTTCCATGGAGGGCTTTGAGTGTGTTGGTTTATTTCCTTTTAATTCCGTTATAATGGCTTACCTTTTGACATATACGCGTATTTCGTCTACTACTTGCAGACTTCATCAGTGTTCAGTACTCAACTCCACTGATCAAGATTGGATTTATCAAGAGCAATATACTGTGTGTTCACTGCTATGCGCACTGTTTGAACCTTGTACTTGTCGACGCAGTGTGCATGCGAAAGGATAATGCGATTCTTATTGGTCATTCATGTCGGTTTGTCGGTGCTATTACCACCATCTGACGTGACTTCAGCTGAATCCAACCACCAAGGCAACAACATTTCAGCAAATGTATCATTTCGGTTAAAGCCCTACTATCGCAACCATTTCACGAACCGATCATCATCGACATCGTCGATGGGATCATATTGCCAATTCCATTGGTTGTCTAAAAGCAGTTTGCATTGCAGGAGATGACCCACCACGGGAGCAAAAAGTAAATAAAATTAGCTAAATTGAACAATAGGGAAACAGTGGTGGATGGACAGCAGCACTTTGGAGTACTCCCCATCCCCAGATTAAATGCACCATAGAAAAAAAAATTCCCCCCCCCCCCCTAAACAAGATTCCTGTGCACGCTAGTGGACAGCGCCTTCATCTCATCGAGTATTTCAAGTTCCAACACTGAATTTATTTACATTGTGCAACTTGCCGCGGTATCTAAAGAGAGCTGGATGAGATGGCTAATTTCATCATTTAAGTTACGTAGGTCAATTGATAGCTCTGACGTCACCGATTTGACCGCCACATAAACATTCTGGCGGAGAGAATTTCGGGAATCAAATAGCGAAATCAATCGTACAGTCGCAACATAAAAGAGAATGTCAAGTTTAGTGACCGAAATTCCAGAAACACTTCTCTCCAGATTCAAAGCTCGCCTACGCAAAACAACGCCATAATTGGCTTGAGGAAGTTTTCTCTATTCCATGATGCTTTTAATTTGTATTTTGGCAAGGAAGGGACTATCTTAGTTTATTTTATAAAAGTTGAGTCCTGTTTCATTTGTTGGTTCGGATATTCAATATGTTTAATTGGTTCCCTTTCTTGCTAGATGGAATTTATCTCCGCCAGACTATACATACAGCGACTATAGGGAAAAGCAGTCCAGGATGCACCCCTGAGGCAAACTTTCCCCGCGTTGTTTTTCATTACTTTCCCGTTGCTAATTATTTAGAAGTGCTATAGGATTGTGTGTACAGAAATGCTATTTTAAGTATTGAACTTGTAATGCTGCTTGAATTAAGGTTGTCCGATCATTAGGCCGAATGACTTAAAAAAAAATTTAACGAGCTTCCTTACACTGCAATGTTTTAATATTTCCAATGCTTAGATACGATTGTGCCTACGCTATATCTCAGAAAATTTAAATATTTTATTAAATATTTTGTTGTAGAAAGTATCATTATCTTTTTATTTAATGTTGATAGGAAGGGAATATTATGAAATGAAATTCAATTAAAACATCAATAATGGGTCGAAATTATGTTATGCATACTTAAATAAAGAAGGAAACATTTCCTTGTTTTTTTTAGACATTCGAAACAATGGATCTTCAGTAAAATTTTCGAAGAAAAAACACGAAAACTCGAAAGCAGACTTTCCATGGTGGTTACTTAAGGTTACGCCATGAGTAACCAGCTCCGAAAACTGATTTTTTTCTAATCAAAACTAAGTGGGTGTACAAATTTTGATTTACATGTGCTTCCCTGTTCAAAGCTGCGCACGAAAATGCAGAAGGGAATTTCCGGTCGCTCATACAGATTTCTATGCGCTTATTTGAACAAAATTGAATTGCAAAATGTTTTAAATTCAGAAAATAAAACGCTTAAAAAATATCTGCCTCCAAATGTCAAATGAAAATGGTTTTGAACTAATCAGATGTACAATTTGTTTACCCAGAGCTACTAAGCGTTTTATTTTTTGGTCACCATATGAATTCTCATGCGCTCCTGTATAGACAAGTTCCTATATACCCAAATGCGTTCTCTTCGGATTCCAATTTTCAACAAGCTTCTTGTAAATGAAGAAATTTTACTCCACCCGACGTGATAAAAACAAACGTTTTTTCGACAAATTTAAAGAAAAGAAAACTTAGAATTTCATAATTTATTTCACTTTAATATTAGGAAAAATAAGGGAGCCTTAAACAAGGTCTCTAAATATGAGCGGAGTTCGAAGAACATCAGCGAAGTTATTAATTTTCAGGAAATTTTTGAGAAAACAGGAGTCCAGAGATCTTCTGCAATTTCTAAGATGTTCTGAAAATTTAAGGGGAGTTCTGGAAACTCCAGAGAAACTCCGAGGAAACTCCGAGGAAACTCCGAGGAAACTCCGAGGAAACTCCAAGAAAACTCCGAGATCTTCAAGAAAGTTTCATGAACATCAGCTAAAGACGGGGACATTTCAAAAGAAGTTGTGTAAGCTTCAGGTCAGTTTTAAGAATTGGGGGAACTTCAGGAAAGATGATTAATTTTAGGAGAATATCGGGAAATTATTAGATGGAAGCATGTTGAGCATTGATGCAGATGTAGAGACTTCGTGAATTTTTTTAAAGATACACCGAAGTGAAGCTTAATGAATCTTAGGACTGTTATATTAAGTTTAGGGCAGTACTAAGAGCTTCTGAAGAATTTCAAGAATTATAGGCAAATTCCGAAGATTTCAGGAAAGATCAGAGAATCTAAGGACTGTTCCATTAGCTTCTGGGAAATTACAAACATTTTAAATAAGTTTCGAGAACTTGTGGGAAATTGTTAAAACTTCTGAGCCTTCTTAAAATTCCTGGAAAATTGTGCGAACTTCTGGCAAGGTCTAAATATGTTAGGGAAGTGCCGTGAGCACCCGCGTAGCTGCGAAATCTTCAAAGCAGTTCAGGAAATGTTGCGATTTTTTACAAGTTCTGAGAACTTCAGAAAGAAAAACTAAAGTCATGGAAGTCCAGAGAACTTCGAGGAAGTCCAGAGAACTTCGAGGAAGTCCAGATAAATTCACGAAAAATTCCGAGAACATCAGAAAAATTCCAGGATTTCCATGGATGTTCTATGAATATCTGGAAAATTGGAGGATCTATGTAGAATTTGCAGTGCTTGATAAACCTGAGTGCAGCAAATATTAGTGACGTTTCAAGTTACGCTGTCCAGTGTTGTGAAAATATCAAAAGATCTTATCTCACCAATGTGCATAATCTCATTTGAGTATCGTAAACCAAAAACTCAACACGCAAACAACAGCCCATGATATTACAAGCTGTGATTCGGTTGCTATGATATCATGCTAACAAAACTCCCCGGCTACAATTCTCACCAAACTGTGTTGAGTTTGAGCTTCAAGATTTTTGCTGTACATCCGAACACGAAACGAAACTTCCATCACTGCTGGCAGCAGTAACTTTGTGTCTGCCAACTGTGAAGCATAAAGAAAGATAGAAAACTATGCTTTCTCTTTCTAAGAAAACGATGTGCAAAGGAATCATTTTTGTGGCAAGTCAACTCGTGGCTGCAATTTTACATGTTCTGAATAGTCTCGCAATATCAAAGGAGCTTGTAAAAACAATATCAGGCTTGATATTTTATTCCAATATCATGCGTGATATTGGGAGCCCTTGAGAGCGAAACAAAATCATTTGAGTGAGGATTATGCCATCACTGACGCTGTAGGAGATTGTAATTCTCGCTAAAATTATTGGTGTCTATTTGCCTGTTAAGAAACGAAGAGTTTCGTTATGACCGCTTCCCAATTCTTATTTGTGAACGAAGACAGTGAAAAGCATGGTGGAATGGTGGGAGCAGTGACTAAGTGTTGGTCTAATCAGGGTTCGGTCTCTCGTTGGCGAAAGTGTTTCACGTCAAAGATCAAAATGAATTGATGGCACTTTATGAAAGGGTGATCTGAATTGCGTCTATATTTTCCTATATTTCAATTATGGGTGCTCTTGAAAAGGGATTTGAAGTGGGTTGGGCGCATATATCTAAACTCAGCGAGTAACCAGACCTAAATTTACCATGACATAACTAATCTCATTGTTCTCTAAATTAATTTCTATGCTCAATCTTTCAAGTCGGCATAGTGCCCTTCGAATTATTAACATGTAACTTAGATAAATATCAAACACATAATTTCAAACATTTCATATTTCGGACATAACAAAATTATCTTAATTATACAGGGTGACTGGTAATTCGTGTTACACCCGAACTTAGCATTCGCAGCAAAAACTTGTTTTGCATGGTAGGTCAAAAAATCATTCCTTACCGAGCTATTGAGCAATTAATTTTCTACTGATTCAAAGTGCCTCATTTTACTTGGGTATTCATAAGTAATCAAAGATGTAACATTAAACGGTTAGAACCTGATCAAATCCATCCGAAAGTAAGCCAGTGGCGCCAATTGAATCGAGTGGTAAGTAAACAAAAATTGATCATAGTAGCCAAGCAATGCTTACTCCTTGGTGGGCTTTGGTAATATTTGCGAGTACCCGAGCAAAAAGTGGTAGTGCTGCTCAACAATGATAAAAAAAATGGATCAAAAATTCGGTAAGGAATGATTTTTCGACCTATCTTGCTTTACAATATTTTTGCCCCTTTCGGGTGTAACACAAATTACCAGTCACCCTGTAATTTTCAAGTTTGAAAAGTATAGAAAAATCGCTCCATTTTCTGAGTTCAATGATTTTTTTTTTTTCGTTTCCATAGCCATTCATCTCGATGTTTAAATCGAGAATCAAAGCAAATTAAACACGCAACTTTTTTCATTTAAGATAACGCCTAGGGGTGCAAATTCAATGCAATTGCACATACTAAACAGATTAGATTTGGATGAAATTTTAAATATCGTTTCAATTTTAATTCATGTACGAATATGCAGCCATTCCATAGAAACACGATAAAGTGGTTCTCAGAGTTTCGTAAAAATTGGTGGTTTTGTTCCTTATCGCAAAATATTAGACCCGTATTTTTGATGTAGGATTACCTCTTTCGGCAACATATTGGGGGTGCAATTTCAAAAACCCAAAGTGGTCAGGTTTTGACAACATATAACTCTGTCAATAGCGGATGGATTTTAATTCGAAACAAGCCAATCAATTGGAAATTTCTCTACAAATCTGCTAAAATGAACTTTTTATTATTTTCGATAGGTCACTATTGAAAATTAAACAAATGTCCAACTGTTGCAATGGTGATCAAAATAATCACCGATTGCCTGCAAAAAGCGCATTCCCTAACACAGATTTCAAAATCGAATTTCATCCGGTCTCGCCGAACGGTGTTTATTCAATCACCGTATGTGGTGAGTGGTAGTATTCTCCAATACACAACAGAAGGCTCTTCGCAAGCAAGTTGCAAATCCGCCGATCGGATTCAGTTGATCGTCGTGAGCCGCTGTGAGTTATCTATACCATGCGCGTCACAACATACAGCTCGCGAGCCCCATCGTTTGGGGTCAAATGCGTCAAGTATTGAAGTAGTACATACAAACTCTCGCAATGACCGAATACCACATGACCATTTCAATTAACCAGAAACACTTCGAATTAAGGTAAGGCTATTGGTAAAAATTGAGCAAGAAATTCCTCCAATCAATTTTCGCTTTTTTTTTCTTATCTATTAAATAAGCCAAACATTTCGTGCCATTTGTGCACGAAAATGCGTAATTTTGTCATAAAAAACGAGGCGTTTCCGTGATGGGAAAAGTAGTTTCCCTAACACAGTCGCCGCATATTGATACCGAGCACTGAGCAAGCCTTTCGATTCAAATTTTAAGTCCCTCCTATTAGGAGAATTATGTCAAAATTGGTTTGCCGAATTCTCTTAATAGAAGGGGCTTAAAATTTGCATATTTTATTTTCGAATACCAAATTAATGGGCAATTCAATCTCTGTGCGACGTAAGAAATATTTTAGAAATTGTTTGCAAGTTTATCGATATAGCCATGTCGCAGCATTTGGCTACACAATACAAGCGCGCAAAGGAACTGTAAGCGGACAAACCTCCGAAGAAGCAGTCAAAAACTGATGCTGAAAGAGATCGATGTTACCGAGATAGGATCAGAACGGCTAGAAGCAACATTGCTTTATCTACTGGTTGAGATGCTGGAGAAGGGTCTTCAAGACAAGGTAGGACATTTGACCATATTCCTTTGAAACAAAGATTTTGTCACCCCCTCTGCGCATCACACTTTTTTTTTTTAATTCCACAGCATTGTTCTAAACTGGCTTCGAAGCTCCCAACCCATCAGTCCTTTTCAGGACCACAAATCTATATATATATAGGGGAAATGACGGCTTCAGCATGCCAGACTATTTTCGGCACTGACCAGACCAGACCAAATTGAAACACTATTTTCACTGGATTTTCTTACGAAAACACTTCGCTGAATGTATGCAAACGATTCTTTATGCTTTCAGCTTCAATTTGACTATATTTTTACCACTGAGAAAAAGCAATCTAGCAAGGTTTTCATGAAATGAAACACACGCACTACAAATTGTAGCTGATTTCGAGTTTCTGTCTGTCTGTCTGTCTGTCTGTCTGTCTGTCTGTCTGTCTGTCTGTCTGTCTGTCTGTCTGTCTGTCTGTCTGTCTGTCTGTCTGTCTGTCTGTCTGTCTGTCTGTCTGTCTGTCTGTCTGTCTGTCTGTCTGTCTGTCTGTCTGTCTGTCTGTCTGTCTGTCTGTCTGTCTGTCTGTCTGTCTGTCTGTCTGTCTGTCTGTCTGTCTGTCTGTCTGTCTGTCTGTCTGTCTGTCTGTCTGTCTGTCTGTCTGTCTGTCTGTCTGTCTGTCTGTCTGTCTGTCTGTCTGTCTGTCTGTCTGTCTGTCTGTCTGTCTGTCTGTCTGTCTGTCTGTCTGTCTGTCTGTCTGTCTGTCTGTCTGTCTGTCTGTCTGTCTGTCTGTCTGTCTGTCTGTCTGTCTGTCTGTCTGTCTGTCTGTCTGTCTGTCTGTCTGTCTGTCTGTCTGTCTGTCTGTCTGTCTGTCTGTCTGTCTGTCTGTCTGTCTGTCTGTCTGTCTGTCTGTCTGTCTGTCTGTCTGTCTGTCTGTCTATACTTTTGCTGTGACACCAAAACTACCGTGTCTTTAATACAACCTCGTACTTTTTAAATTTTTCATTAGGGTTAGGGTCCATGTTAGGTGACCCAAAAAATCAATTATTTTTTAAAATTTACTTTTTTCGAAAGTGTCTTTTTCAAAAATGTGTAACTTTTGAACCATTGCGCAGTGTTCCAGATTGCAGTTTCAGGTGGAAAGATAAGTTTTGAACCTGAAATTGAAACTTTAAACAAAAAGTTTCTTCTACAAAGTTGTTCCTTATAGTTAGGCCCTCATTTTTATGACAATGAATTCTAGGGTGGTTCTTATTTTCATTAAAATCAAAAATCTAACTTTTTGTTTGAATAAATTAGGATACATAAATCAAAAAATTTAGTTTTAAAAATTCCCTAATTTGAGGACCCGTCAGGGTGGTCCTGCATACACCAAAAGAAGGGAATTTTTAAGAACAAAAACTTCTTCTAATACATTAAATGTCCAAATATTGAAACAAATTTACTAGCACATTTTATTTAAATTTGTCACTAGAGTGGTCCTATGAAATCCATCTTTTGTCAATAACTTTTTTATTTGAAATTTCTCATGAAAGTCATCTTGTAGAGACTTTTGAAACTCTTTAATGCGAATGTTCCATAGCAAAATGTGTTGTTTGTATCTCTTCTAATAAAAAAAAAGATGTACCCAAATATAGTAAAAAATATGAATAAATTCAAATTGATTTCATACGAGTTTCAAATAACATACCTTCAATTTTTTCATAATATTGAGAATAACATTGATAAATTTGAAATAAGAAAACTAGAACAAAATAACTGTTTTTTTTTAGCGCCACCCTTACTCAATTCATGAAAATAGCTCTAAAGCGACCAATTTAAGAGATACAAAAACGTTACTTTTAACAAAGTTGCTTGAAATTAGCTCAGCTATAACTTTGTCGACAAATGTATACCTTAATTTATTCAAACAAAAAAGTAAGATTTTCGATTTTAATGATAATAAGAACCACCCTAGAATTAATTGTCAAAAAATGAGGGTCTAACTATAATGAACAACTTTGTAGAGGATACATTTAGTCTAAAGTTTAAATTTCAGGCTCAAAACATATCCTTCTACCTAAATCTGCATTCTGGACCACTGTACATTGGGCCGATTTCTAAGTTCAAAATATAAATGAAAGGTAATTAAAAATGCTTTTCTGGAAAAATATAACAATATTAAAAAAAGGCATTTTGTATTAAAAACATTGATTGTATTCGTTTTTGAAAGTTTTCTTGACTTGTAGGCAGAGGGCGCAATATGTTTTATATTTTTCTTTACAAGTTTAGTCTTTTTTACGGAATATATCAGCGATGTATTTTTCTTTTTCGTTTTTGAGTTAAATATGTTTTGAGGATATCAAGCTATGGGTTTTCGCACAGTACTCCTATACGACTAGCCTACCATCCGTCTCCATTGACTTATACCGACTGTTACATGGTCACATTATATAAACTCATTTCAATTTATGATCCTAAACAACCATGACATTCAGTATTGAGCAAAAGCCCTAAACTTGATAGCTTGAAAAAAAATAACTCAAAAATTAAAAAAAAAATTCAAATTTCAAATACTAATTCCCAATTTTTAATATCAATAAAATTTCCTTAAAAGTACTTTTAACTACCTATTATTTTAAAATTTTGATCTCTGAAATCAGCCCAGTAGTTCAAAAGTTATGGATTAGAAAAAAGCAATTTTTTAATAAAATCCATTTTTTTGACCATCTTAACATGGAAATGGTCACCCTAACGACAAAATAATAATAAAAAAATACGTGATTAATATTTTGCGATAAAGAACAAAACCACATTTTTTTACATAATTCTGAGAACCACTATTTCGTTTTGCTATGGAATTGGAAGATCCCAATTATGATAATTAGGAAACCTAAACCAATTGGAAAATTCACAAAACAGCGGGGGGTACTCTGGTTTCCGGCATTTAAATAAGACACTTATTTTTCAACGACTTCAGTTGGTTTCTTTAAAGGTATTGAGGTAAATACATATTCGCAATCTGCATTAAAAATGGAACCGAAATTCAAAATGTCATCAATTATAGAACACTGGAACTATTTTACATAAAAGCGATAACCGATTACCCTTATGTAGGGGTAATTCAAGGCATTTACGGCTCGTATCTGTATCTTAAAACTCGCAATACATTTTTCACAAATAAACAATGGAATATGATGTCTCAAAAGTAGAGCAATTTACTCATAAATTTCAAATTGAGATTTCTATGTTTAACTCGAATACCTTTCAACAGTGCATCTTTGTTTGTCTCGAAGGTGTTACCTGAAACGATAAGCAGAGAAAGCAACAATTAGTAAACAGTTTTTTTTCTTTTCTATCTAATCCAGGAAGATTCAAATGTTTATTCATGTCCCTGTCTTTCGCATTTCACAATCAAAATTATTTTACATCTGAAAATGCAACCAGCGGACGGCTCGTGGTGCGGCACAGTTTGAAATTTGACACCTCCAGTTAGCGGATTCGAACAACCAACCGACATTAAATTCCCGATGTTGCTGATAGCAATTTGCACCTACGATCCTCCACCACACCGTGCCGCAATCAATTGAGACGTTTCGTACAAAATTAGAGAAAGCTATTCACCCTCGTCGTTTAAACCTAAAATAAAATCAAATCAATCCAAGTGCAAAAACCGCCAAGGTTCCAAAATTTAACCGGAGAATGTTGATTGACTTTCCCCAACGCCCGGGCACAACAAAACTCATCTCGACAGTCGAATCTCCTCCGACCGATGAACGACAACATTGTGACCGCTGCCTAGAAAGACCCTTTTTGTATAATCTTTTTCCACCCATACTTGACCGAACGAACCGGGGGGAAAAAAATCACCTGGAGAAAGATCACCCCATTCCCAGGTGTTGATTGATTAATGACTCGAGATTAAAAGGAGAATCGAATCGCTTTATTACTTTTATATTTTGCTTGCCCAGCTCGGATGGAAAGCCGGGCACCAACCGATCTCAACAACAAAAGGAAAAACAGAGCAAAGAGACGCGCGATGCCAAATCGATTCGCCTGCTGGATTCGGCAAAGATTAGGCAAAACAAAGGGGGCAGCTTCACCTCCGCAGAGAGGCAAGAGTAGAGGTGCGCAAAAGTTTGCGAAACGGAAGTTTTGGTGGGCCAAACAATGTGTAATAATAACATGATGATTCCGGATGATGATGGTGCGATGGGTGTGCGAATGAAAGTGTTTGATCCAGTTTGAGTTTTTTTTTTGCGGTTGCCGGAGATCAGCTTTCAAATCTCAAGATGGATAACAGTATTTTTTTTTTTTGGATTTGCAAACCAAAGCTGGGTTACGTGGATTTTTATTTTGTTTTAATTATGGGGTTTGCGAAAGAAAAAATGGAAACGAGAGGATTTACTACAGGTCATGGGAAACATGAAATTCAATGCCAACTCTTGATTGTAACATGGATGCAAATTTCAGCGAAAAGTTTCGATTGGGTTTATTTATTTGTTTCGTCAAACAAATGTAGACTACATACATCTACTTACAGTGCACATACTTTTCTTAAACTATATGAGATAAAATTTTAGCAGTTAATGTTTTTCTTAATGTAGCTTTAGGCATAGCGACATCAATAATCTCACAGTATTTATTTATTTATTTACCTTTACTTATTGATTCGTCAATCAATCAAATCGTAGACTGCATATTAACATTATTTTATTTGAAATATATTTTTAATTCATTTGAGGGCATATTTAGGTCAATCATTTCACAATGATGATTATAAACAGTCATCATCTGATTTACCGGCGTATTTAGCGTAATTGGTACAATGGCGATCTACTTCGAACAAGTGTCGATTGCGTAATTGTAGGGAAGGTGCATACAAATCTTGACAATAGATCAGCTGTGTCAATGCGTTGTGAAATGATATTGTTTAATAGAGAAATCATTCATGACGGGTGAGGAAAAGCCGTCCAACCTAACATACGCAGTGCATATAATAAAAACTGTTTTTGGATTGATCTATTCGTTCTTCATGCTTTTCATATAAGGTGATCAAACAACGCTACAATATTCTAATATTTACCTCACATAAGCAACGTAAAGTGTTTTTATTGTATAAGGATCTTTAAAGTGGAGATCGCAACGTTTTTTTTTTAAATTAAGCATATTTCCTACTCTATGTATTATTGTGTTGTAATGGTCCACAAACGTCAATTTAGAATCTAGAATAACACCTAAATCTCTTATATTTTCACATTTTTGAACATTTTCATTACCTAATGTAATACGAAAATTTTGTTTGTTTAGTTTTCTGCTGTACGTTATTGTACATGTTTTAATATTTAGTTTCAATAAACTTTTACTACACCATCTGTAAAAACATGTATTTTCATTCTAAAACACATTCATATCGCTATCGCTTCCTATTTCTAAAAAAAGCTTCATTCTATCAGCGTATATAAGTACTCTGATATTTTTTTTTAGATAAGAAAGATGTTATTAATGTACAAAATAAAAAGAAGGGGATCATGTTGCGAGCGCTGGGGAACGCATGACGTGAATTGGCTCAGATGTTTGTGGTTGAATCTTATAATATGTTGGCAGTTGATCGCGACTTAATCCAGGTGAGAAGCTTCATCTCTCATTTTTTTAAATTAAAAAATCAGCATTTGGATATCAATTCTGTCAAACGCTTTGCTTTATTGAGCTTAATTGCATTTAATACGAAGTCCACAAATTCCAAAAGGTTTGTGGTAGTTGAATGGCCTGTAAGCCGTGTTGTGCACTAGTTACTCTTTCTTTTATTTGGCCAAAAACGTTTTAATTTATAATTGACTTGAAGAGTTTAGGAATGCACGAAAAGATAGAAATCCTACGATAATTTCGAATATCAGATTTATAAATGGGTATTCAATAATATTTTTTTTTTTCAATTCCTTCGGGAATATACCGGATTCAAGTGACATATTAAACAGCCAGAATAAAGCGGTTGTGAGTTCAGATGCTAAATCTATCGATCTTCTTTATGTATCTTCGATATATATATATAAATGAATTTCTGTCTGTCTGTCTGTCTGTCGGTCTGTCTGACCCTTAAGGGCCACGAACATTAGATCCGTTTGCGTTGCGTTGGCGTAAATTTGACACTTAGACAATATATTTAGCTGTCACTTTGCCGCAACGCGTCCGATCCAGATCTAATGAGCGTAGGCCTTTATAGACTCGGACTACTGAACCGATCGGCGTGAAAATTTATTATTGAAAATTATATCGGGAATAACAAGATCTGATTTCTAGATGATCTCAGGTTGTTATTTTACTTTGCTCTGGCTCCCATACAAATGAGACAGAAATTTCTGCATAACTCGAGAGCTGGAACCATATTTGGCATGTGGAGGTATAAGGAGATAGTCATAGGGGGTAGCCCCTTCAGATAAGATGAGGGGGGCTACGCATAATATAGTTTGTTTGTTTTTTTTTAAATCGGCGCATAAACTCAAGCTAATATTGAATCTCGAGCAAGGCCGGGCACATTCAGCTAGTTTTTTTTTTTTTATTATTAAAACAGGTTGGGTTCCATCTGGTCCTGAACCTTTAGTGGCGTCCAAATCTCGTAGGCTATTCCAAATATCATGAACTGAAATGTTATTAACGCCAACAGTAGTTGAAAAGTTAGGAAAATATGGAAAATATACATAATCACGATCATTATCTGAAAATTTCGTGTATTTTTCTTGAAAAAAAGTGGCAAAAGATTGCATAGTGGAAATGGCTCTAATTTTGGCCTATGGATCTAAGATTGGGCCCATCGCTAAAAATCTGCTATTTATAAACTTTATGTAGATGAACGCGTCATTGGAACTAATGGATATTTAGGTTCGCTATTGAAAATTTAGTCGATTTCTGAATTTATGTATGGGTCCAAATTAGGGGTATTTAGGCCGACATTACATCCATTTCCCCTATATCACCCGAATTATTACCTTCCTTTTCGTCCAATTTCATTTTTGATTTAATTTCATTCTCAGTTTCAAGAGGAGTTCACTTTGAGACTTGTTCGAGAACGGTTGTGTGTTATTGCTCCGCTGCGTGCTTTTATTTTATTTTTATTTTTTAGAGCTCGGGCTGGCGTGTAGTTTTTTGGTGCTCGCCTTTGAATAGTTTTGTGTCCCGGACGCGTTAACTTGATGAATGATTTTGCTGATGTTTTCCTCCCTGTTGCTTACGTGCCTGGTTTCACAGGAGTGGAACTTCGGATCTGAAAGTGGCTCCACTTGTCATTTGCGAACACTAGCGCACCTAGCGGTAGAAGGCATCTTCTGCCTGCAGTTAAGATAGGCAGCATGCTATGATAGTGTGAGTGCACATAGAAAGCCCGTGTGGAACGCTACCACAACACATCGCTTGTTGAGCAGAAAAACGAACCATTTTTGATTCACCGATTTGTTTGCACTTCCCCTTCTGTTCTGTGCTGGTTTGCTCTCGCTTCTCTTTGTTGCCTGTGTGACTCGACCGCGCTGATCTATTGTTAGGTTTTTGCGATGTGTATTTAGTTATTGTGTGGTTGGAATCACTGGAGGAGGAAGTATTAAAAAATTACTAGAGAAAAATATCCGTGGAAGCATCGGGAATGCGCTCTCGGGTGTATTGATTTGGTGAGTTCTTTCCACTTGAAGATTGTTCTTATCCGTTTCTCAATTGCATTTTCGAGGGGACGTGTCTTGCTTTTGTTGCAAGCACGTTTGATGGTCGGTTTTATGTGGCTGGTGGCTCGCTGACGTGTGTTGGCACCTCTACACTGGAAATATTATTTCGTTAACTCTGTTATGATCGTTTCGTAAAAACGGCTTTCGTACATAAAACACATTTTTCGTAAATTGTACGAAACATTCGTATTGCCTATTACATTGCTAATATTACACCCTATTCGTAAAATATACGAACTGTATTTTTTGCAGACCAGCAAATTACTGTTCTTCTTGTCTTTAAAATTGCTCCTATTTTGATGTTGGAGATGGGATTTCAAGGAACAGATTGCATATCTGGTGCTAATGGAGGGAAATTAATTTTCATTGTAATTGATACGGTTTTCAGAGAAATAACGAAAATACATTTTCAGTGTGGTATAATCATCACGTCAGTCGTAGTTTACTTTGAGAAATAAGGGGCACGGTAGCTCATGAAAAAAAAAACAATACGGGTAAGTTTTATTGATTTTGTTCCCGTCTTACGAAAGGCCAAAATCGAAACAACGAACGTCGAGCAAATAACGAATTTAACGAAGACAGTAGCTTTTTTTTTATCTCCAGACAGAGTTGGTAACGGTCAGTTTTGTCAGTGACGTTTGACGAAAACCAACAATAAATTGTGACGGTACAAAAACCATCATTTCCATACATCGTTCCTCGTTTCTCACCCGTTGTGAAGTTATGAACCCACTGGTAATCAAAAACTTTGAAAAGCTTCTTGAGCTGAACCCTCAAACTCGTTTTATGTCATTGTATTACGTGTAGTTAACACAGGATATCAGCCCTTCACAGCATAATCCTTATCGTGTATGCTTCTCCGATTTCGGCAATTCAGTTTGTTTTGATTTATCTATGACGCGGGAGATTCGTGGGATCCCAGAACATCATCGTTCCACATTCCACATTCCACAAGCAATTCAAAGTAACAAATAAGCATACACATTGAAAAAATGCTGTATACAGTGATTGTAACAGTGTACAATGCTGAATAAAACAGGATGTCGAATTATGTGCTGAAAAAAGCTCATTGAGATCGATAGATGCGCCTTTATTCCGCCGTTTGCTCTGATATGATTAATATACTTATTAAAAGCTTTATAAACGTTGACTGTCTTCCTGATTCAGAACCAGAAGTTTGATCTAATAACAAACTGAATAAGTGTAATTTGCACATACATTGTCGCTTTAATTCGACTGTTTTCAATTGATTTAATAAAATGCTTTATTAGACGTCTTATAAATGTTTTCTAGCTCCATTATTAGATTCCATTGCGTTGCTTTACAATATTGCTGTATAAAGGTGAATACAGTCAGCAAAATAGCTCTTATACCACTATGCGTCCATGTTTTAATTTCATGCTTTGTAAAATGCTTTATAAACGGCGTATTCATTCATTATTCCACAACACTGCTTCAGACTAACAACAAAACGAAATTGATAGCATAGTGGTTACCGTTTCCGCTTTCCAAGTAGAAGGTCGCGAGTTCTATCCCAACCTCAACCCGGTTTTTTATTTATTTTCTACGCCTAATTAATGTATATCGTAATCGTAATAGGTCGTATCACTCACGACAACCAATTCATAGATCTATTGAAAAAATAGCATCCCTTCCATCCAAATTAGAGAGTTGGATAGGTAACGTTGGTCGCATGTTAAACAACTTTGAATCAATCATTTTCACATCTCCTTGAATTAGCTAGAATTACGGCTGGGAGTGCTGATAGGTTTTCAGATTCAAGCTTTTATTACTTATTCAGCTGCCCATTTGATGTTTTCTAGGATAGCTCAGTTCTCATGATTAATAATATAATATAATAATATAATAATTCTCATGAAAATACGAGAGCTTCTAAGTGCTTTATCTTTAAGATCTAAGGTGGGCGGTATGAAAGGCGATATTTACGATCGACAAATCGCCTACGATGAATTTTTCTTCATTTATCGTCAACAGTCACTCGTCAGCTGGCAGAATAGGTAGTGACAGCATCGCGGAGTCAGATCTGAGTCGTACGATTCCCTTCGGGCTCGAGGTAGACAACCTAATGTCCCAGTTCGGGATATTTTGGCTAGACGCGATCTGGAGTTGATGCAACTCATATATGTTTTCTTTAAAAATATTACCATTGATTGTAAGTTTGATTAACCTTGTGTTAAGTTTTTGTTTTGTTCGTGTGGGTTTTTTTTAAATGTTTGTTTCTGTAATAATTATATAATTACACTGCGGATACCAAATTGAATAGGAATAAGTTCATGTTTTAGGAATAATGACATATTTGTATCGTAAATCATAACTCAAACCTCATGCCTCTCCTCATCCATAAAACTGTAAATCCCTATTAACCTCGAGACGACCGCGAGTACTCGGTTCAATTCCTTTAACCCCATTAACTATGTATAACGTAAATAATAACTTGGCTCTGAAACGTTTATTGGATTGAGCCCGTACATATAAATTAAGGTTCTACAAAGGGTCATTATTTTGTTTACTTCTTCTTTTTGAAATATTCTTCGATCATCATTTTCTAAATGTATTGGTAAAATTCATTGGAAGTGCATGTCCCCACGCCAAAACTGCCCATTTTTCATAAATATCAACTGGTATGGTGAGGAAAACTTAACCATCTCTTTTCTTCCTTCATTTCAATACAACAGCAAAGGTGATGTCACACTATCTAGTGGATAAGAATGTAGCAGACAAAACATAAGCACTGCCAGACTGCGCTGTATGCAAGTTTGTTTACACCCCTGAGCGGGAAAGTGTATAACAGGCTACGTGCACTGTTGCCATCAACCCTGTTAGTGTGGAATTCAATTTTCTGTGACTTTTTTAATTTTTAACTTTTAATGTTTAAAATGGTCATTTATGTTTTATTTAATCAGTTTTTTATATTTATCCACCATTAAATACATCCACAAATCTATGTTAATAAGGCAGACTTCGCAATTAATTGTTTTAATAAACTTAAATTCATTGCTAGAGACAATACATCTGGCACCGCTGTTTCAATGATACTTTCACGATTGCTAGCAAAGCAGTAAAGTAGAAATGGTTTTCTTTGTGATGAATTTTGTTCACCAAGAGTTTTGTGAAGCAGTTGTTTTGAGTTTCGTGTATTCGATTGCGTTTAATTGTGCTATACTTCGAAGAACACAAGTTAGTAAATACAGTGAATGTGTTTTACCCAGGAAATTTTCGTGTTTTACCCACGAAATACATGTTTTAAATTTTCGAATTCATAATATATGAATGTATGTGTAAACTAATGATGATGATTTTATGATATTTAAAAAAGAAGAAGAACACAAAATTACTTACCCTGTGTAGAACCTTAATGCAATAAAAAAAATACATCCTTCGTCATTGACGAAGAGAGGCCGACAATAATCCCTTTGAACAAATCCTATCGCATCTTTTACCTTCTCTCCTCTTTTTTATATCATGCATGGACAAAAAAAGCAAATACCGCCGATTGTGCATGTGAGCAGACTAGTTACCACACTATGAGCGCTTGTTGTTTCCTTTAGCCTTTTCACTCTCCGAAGCGTTGATAAACCAGTAGTATAGACACAAGCCTGATAATCACAACGTTTGTCGTTCGAATCCGTTTTGTACCCATGTTATGTTTTTTTGTGTTGCTTCGAACGATCATCTTTTTTTTTTGTCAAACAATACGGAACAGCTGACTTAAACGTGCCGTTTTTAATCCTCTCCAAGTAACCGACAGATCTAAGAGAGAAAGAGAGAGAGAGAGAGAGAAAAGAGAGAGAGAGAGAGAGAGAGAGAGAGAGAGAGAGAGAGAGAGAGAGAGAGAGAGAGAGAGAGAGAGAGAGAGAGAGAGAGAGAGAGAGAGAGAGAGAGAGAGAGAGAGAGAGAGAGAACGTATTGAGATAGTTTTTTTTTTTCACTACGTGTATGAAAGAGGACTGTCTTCATACGGAATTTGTCATGCGCTGTTTGGAGTGCGACGAAGTTAGTATTACAATATTGTTCATCACTGACTTTGCTCTCTCTACGTTGATGTAAGACAGCCCTGTCTTCAGATTTAAAAGATCATCGGTCGTAGAGGCTTATTATTGTGTAAAGGTCACCGCCGTCGAGTTTTAGTTTGCATAAATCCCAGGTCCTAACATATTAAACTTATAGAAACTTCACATCGTCATTAACGTCACTGTCGGGGCCGGTTTTCAATGGTTGCAATAACAACTCGATCGTGGTGTGATATGAGGGGCTTGGTGGCCTTGGAGTGACCATTTTTGCTTACTGAGTAGAACATCGTGAGTTTATTCTCAAGCCCCATCACATTCAAGATTCGTTAATCGCTTTATTTGTTAATGTGAATACATTTGAATAACAACAAATCGATCATTGGTGTGTTGTAATAAAAGCAGCTCGTTTGCCTAGTCGCAAACGTTTTTGCTCACTGAGCAGAATATCGTGGGTTCAATCCCAAGCTCCTTCGGGTTATATGATTGTTAGGACATCGATTCAGCTTATCGTTTACCAAAACGTAACCTTCTGCAATCCCAACCCTCTTACCCATTATCCCAGTGATTCCTCGTGAAAGTGCATAGGTGTTCTCGGCTTACATCAAAGCGAGTGCCACGTCATCACATTCCTACTCATTATTTTCTTAACCTGTGTTCGGATGCGGCCGGTGCTGGTATTGCCTAGTTTAAGATAACCAGTTATTACACATTGAGGATGATTGCTTGTCCCACGCATCGTCTATTGGTTCTCTGTGTAATTGCAGCTGATCTGACAATAACAGAGTAGCAACCGTGGGCGGTCAATCATGCTCATGCTCATGCTGTGCTCACCATTGTAAATATTGTTGTTACTGATGTGGAGATTGGAGTCGTTGCTATTATTATTATTCTTATTGTTCCGTTTCCTAGGTTTCGGACTTTTTGAGCAACTTATTCTTGCTGACGACGACGGAGCTGCCGCAAATCATAGGCCTTCCAATCCGCTTTTCATATTTGTATGGTGCCAAGGAATCGCCAGCCAGAATCTTAATCTGAAGTGAATAAAATCAAATCCAGGTCATCAAGTTCGTCAGTTCGGAGAAGTACACTGACTGGGGCGAGGTGTTTAAATTGAATGTGTCGAAGTTAAAGCCTTCAGTTCATCCAGAGTTTATTGTCTTTTTCTGATACAACTTACGCGTGTGATTCTGAAGATTAGTAGCGATTTCTTGCGAATCACACTGCCAATTCGACCCATTTCATGTGTAATTTCGGTTGCTAAATGGATCTTCCAAAAGGAGCGGTACTGAGGTCAGCTAGAAGCATAGCTAAACACCTAATAAGCAAAAAAAGTATAATGTGCCAAAAATGCTAGCGGAGATTTTGAAGATACTAAATAATCTCCACCGGGAACCTAACTGTATTTGAAATCCAACATAAAGAAAATGCACGGCAACTGCTTCCAACATACCACATGTTGCAATCGGCATAAGCCACCCGTGAATGGTCATAATCGCTCGATAAGCATCCACTGAAAAATCGACCAAATCAACATACGATTTACCGTCCAACAGCAGTTTACTGATTAATCTAGCTTCGAACAACACCAAACAGTACACACTCTCTGATTGAAACAATTTGAAGCAATTTGTAAAATTGCGAACCAGGAAATTCTCGGAACGTGTCCCCTCCTTCTCGTATCCCCCGAGCCGTCGTGGATGATCGTCCGCATTTTGGTTTCCTCCAACACTCTTGACTGTGGTGGTCTTCTGGTGTGCCTAGTTATTCACTTCCTTCTGTTTCCTATAGCGTACAATTACGCACCTACACATCCCCACTATCTTATAAGCAGCTGGTGGTAGTGGATGATGACAAAGACCGGAAAGTGAGGAGGGGGGAAGGGGGTTGGCTGGTGTAATTATGTTGAATCATTTAATTTTTTGGCTCGCCACCAATCAGTCGGATGGTAATTATCGGAGTGATTTTCCTCCCATTTTCTCCCGTCGTCGGTCGCTCATTCGGTATGTTGTACGATCGAGTATGATCGTACGTATCCGAGTGTAATTAGATGGAATTGGATGTACATACGGTGGCGACCTTGACTGTGGTCGAGGCCGGTTCTCTGGTTTGTTGGGAGATCTACGGAATCGAAGTATGGATTGTGTAAGGTTTGGGAGTAGGAAATTAGCAATTTCTGGAGTTGAATTGT